>NW_021604762.1:3237076-3253608 GCF_004785775.1 Grammomys surdaster | reverse complement strand
CTCTCTCTCTCTCTCTCTCTCTCTCTCTCTCTCTCTCTCTCTCTCTCTCGCATCTTACAGGTCAAAAGCAAAGCTAAAGAGCAGCTATGTGCTTACACGTTCAGCTGCCTTTGCAAGACTTTAACCACAGCACAAAGAACTACTGCATTTAGGCAGTAGTTAAGAAATCCCCTCACTGCCCAACTGGTTTCAACTTTTAAGTCATATGACTTCTTGCAAATCTGCTAAAATATCTTCAAGCTTTGGTCTTAAGATTTGTGTAAATTAATGCCTTACTTGCTGAGTTTTCTGCCTATTTGTCTTTGGTGGTGAAATAAACAAACAAAAATCCACTTTAGGGACTAGAGAGATGGCTCTTAAGAAGAGTTAGGGGATGTGGGTGAACAAAGAAAGGGAAAGTGAACTCCCTGAGACAATGTCCTCTAGATTTTAGGAGACATTGCAAGGAGAAATGGCGGGAAGGCAGGGGTACAGGTTTCTAAATTGGACCGAAAAGGGGAAAGGAGGACCAATATGTCCCATAAAACACCCAAGCAGCCAGTGTCTGTTTTTAGCAGACTCCCATCCTTAATACCTGCTCTTTCTGCCCAATGTCTCCAAACTGTTTCTGTCTGTTCTTTACCCTTTTGTTTCTGGCCCCTCATGCCTGGACACCTGCTTCTGTTCACATTTCCGTTTCTGTGACAAAGACAGTCAAAGGACAAAGAGCACCCCATATGCTCTAAATTATGGGTAAGTTACTCCCTCTGAAGGCATTAAAAAGAGTCAAAGGGAAGGTTTTACCCTGGAAGATTTTTTTTGAATGGTAGATATGATGTACAGGTAAGATACGGTTATCACTGTGTATTAAAGAGTCACATTGATAAGGATAGGTTTTCCCTTCTTTTCTGATCACTAATGAGGAAGGAGAGGGTACAAGCACCCATGCCCACATCAGTAAATCTCTAGAGGATGCTCAGGGGAGGTGGGGGAGAGAAGAAAAGTCTAGAAAGCATCCCAAAATATGTTACTTTGTCTTGCAGATGAGTAGTCATTAGCCAAGTGTCCCCCATGGCCAGGGCATCTCCATGGGTCAGAGGATAGCATCATCCTAGTGGCCAAGAGTGTCCTTGCTCGTGCCTACTAGTTGTGGACCCTTTCTATTGTGCTACCTTACCCATTGGGACCTCTTTAATCCATGGGCCTTAAGAAGCGGCTGATATTTTTTTTTCTGGCCTGGTCTGGCATAAAATGGTCTTTACTGGAAAATATCTACCATATTATGTGAAAAGCAGCAGGGTAGAAAGTCTCCATGGCCATGGGTTGAGAGCCGGATGGATAAGTTTCTCAGTGGTGAAGCATGATAGACTGTTATGGGTTCCTGTCTCTCCTAAGTATAACAGAAGCACTTTCAGAAAAGCCCCAAAGCAATGGAAGGCAGCATTAGGTACAGAGGAAACCATTCCCCACCAGAGGGTCAGGAGAATGAGAAGGAGTTGAGTTCTGGGGCTCTAGCGTCAAACTGTCCTGTTCTGAACACCTGGGGTGAGTCTCCTAAGCTCTGGCGTTTTACGGCAAAGACAGTCTGCCACCAAACCCAGTAACCTGAGTTTGATTCCTGAGACCTGTATGGAGGAAGGAGAGAGCACAGTCTGCTGCTGTCCTCTATTCTCTGAAGTGTGCTATGGGAAAACATATATAAAACCATCTAATGCCAAGCTTTGCATATACTTCTTAATAAAAATACCCTGTTGTCTTTCTCTGAAAAAAAAAAAAAAAAAGACAGGAGTGTTCACTGTTCCTGTTGCTACATTTTTTTTCTTGGCCTAATCCTGGGCCTGTTTGCTATGGCCAGGGCATCTCCATGGGTCAGAGGATGCTATTATCCTTGAGGGCAAGAGTGTCCTTGCTAATATATACTAGTTGTGCCAGGGGACCCTTTCTATTCTGATGATCTTTAGGACTACGGACATTTTTTTTCCCTCTCAATTAGCTAGTCTCTTCCCAAACAGGAACGGCTTTAGACCTCTTCCCACTGAGGTGCTACTCTCTGTGACTGATTTATATGATATAGGTTTTTTTTTTTCTGACTAGTTTTATGTCAACACAACACAGGCTAGAGTCATCATCTAAATGAGAAAAACCTCTACTGAGAAAATGCCTCCGTTACATCCAACTGTAAGGCATTTTCTTAATTCATGATTGATGGGATGGGGGGCCTGCCCATTGTGGGTGGTGTCATCCCTAGGCTGGTGGTTCCTGGTTCTATAAGAAGGTAGACTGAGCAAGCCAAGAGGAGCAAGCCAGTAAGCAAACTTTTCTATGGCCTCTGCATCAGCTCCTGCCTCCACATTCCTGCCCTGTTTGAATTCCTGCCTGGATTTCCCTGAGTGATGAACTGTTGCTATCTGGAAGTGTAAGCTGAAATAAGCCCTGTATTCCTCAAGTTGCATTGGTCATAGTGTTTCAGCACAGCAACAGTAACTTTAACTAGGACAGGATTCTACTTGTTGCAAACTGGAGCTTTTGGTCTCATTGTTGTATGATGAGATGTAATACAAAAGGTGGGTGTGAATAGCCAGTTACTACTGGAAATGACCAGAGTAACAGTGACCTCAGTGGAGGCCCAGCATGCTTTCTAAAACCTTCCTGGCTGAGTCTAAAAGAACCCATGAGTGACATGTAACCTGTTTTAGTTGGGTGACACTAGTCTCAGAGCCACATCACAGGTCCCCACAGAGAACATGAAAACAGCCAATGAGTAAAGGCACCATGACTATCATTTATTATATGATATAAAGCTCTGTCTATTTCTGCTACTTAACACTCACTCAAACCCAAAGTCTGGTTATGGTAGATCACTCTGTGTACTGACTAAAGTCTGTCTTGTATTTTACAAGGCTTCTCAGGCCCCAAAGTTTAACAGTGTCTACACAGGTAATCATGATTTATTTTGTACGCAGTTTGGAGTCCGTTTTCTTTTATTAAGGTGGGCTTATCTACAATTATTTTCTAAGCTAAACAATGGCCATGATATCAGCTGTATGGACTTGCAAAAATCACAGTAACTAAACTTGTTGATTTGTTAATTTTACTATATCGAATCAAATTTTATTCATTTGGTTTTTATCCAAACTTTAAATAATGCACAGCAGTTATACATTTCAGACTTGCATAATTAATTGACCTGGGTATTCAATAACTGTACTTGGAGGTTATACTAATGTGGTCAGAGAGACCACATTATTTTGTCCTTTGTCCTCTGAAGACAACTAGCTTCCAGGGGAACTGTGGGAGCATCTTTCAGTGTTCTATAAGTATGGGGAGTCACCTGTTCTCTTCTTAAAGGAGGCTATAAAAACCCTACCTGGTGATCTCTAACCAGTGTCCCATCTACAAAGGGAAGTATCAATACAGATGACAATGTTCCTCTATGCTTCCAAGTGAAAGCCTTGACTTATCCTGACACAGGTGGAACACCTAGAGAAAAAAGACTAAAGGAACCAGAGTTTCCTTCCAAACCAAGTGACTCTCAGAGACCAGATCTTCAAATGGCCTTGATAGTGAGGGGAAAGTGGTTAATTTTGTCCACCTCTATGGTCTTAAATACCTAACAAGAAAGTATAACCAAAGACTAAAATGGTTGACTTTTCTCTAAAAGTTTAAGATATCACACTCCCTAGATATGAGGCTCAAAAGCACAGGAGATGTTACTTAGACAACTGTTTCTCATTAATGCTAATTCTTCTTGATAAGTAAAACACTGCCTAGATATATGACATCATGACCTTGGCTCAATTCAAGGCTGTAGCACCTACACACAGCCAAGAGAGACAAGTCTACTATTATTTTAACCTTAAAATCAAATTATGGTTAAACTTCTTCTCTCTCTAGAAGCCTATGAGAGTGGTCTCACACTGTGATATCTGACTGCTATAAAGTGGCTCAAAGCAAAATCCTTGGATCATTACTCTTTAAGACTAGTTGTGTATTGATTGCTACTATGTGGGCCTTTCCTAGGAATGGTGACCCTACTCTGGGCCTTACTGTGGTGGCTTGGGACATTCTCTTCTGCATTCCTTCAGTCCCTCTGCTTCTATGGATGTTTTTGCAGATGCAGCACTAAATGCACTGCTCACATGAAATCCCACAGAGGATTTCACCATAAATTCTCTGAACTCATCCCATGAGCCTGCCTCTTAAAAATCCTTTCTCTCCTGGACTGAAACCCTGCCCCCTTCTTGGCATTAAGCTTCTAGAATGGTCAAGCTTCCCTCCCATCTCGGAGATGGACACCAACTGCATTGGAGACATAGGAAGGTAATAGTGGGTTCCTCAAGATCACAGCTTCTTGTTCTCTGAACACATTCTGAAGAAAGAGAAACAGTGGGAAAGCATGGGGGTGAGTTTCTAATCAGGACTGACAGCAAAGAGGAGACCCAGAGTCTCATAAAACACTCAAGCCAGTGTCCATTTGGTAGACTCTAAACCTGAGGCCCCTCCTATCCCAAAGGGATGAAGCTGTTACTTTTCTTTCTCTCTGGTTGGTCCTTTCACTTTCCTGGACATAAAATTCTTTAATTGTACCAAAAGATAAACTTTGACATCTCCTAGACAACCACCAGCAGCACATTATATTTCAGAAAGAAAAGGCCTTGCTGCCAAGCCTGATGACCTGGGTTCAATCCCTGGGATATGTGGAAGGGGAGAATTGACTCCTAAACTCTTTCTTCTGACTTCTGCATGGACACCATAGTGTAGGTGTGTCACAAACAAGTGTAATTTTAATTTTTTTTAAAAGAGAAAATGAGCAATGCAGGGAGCCTGGGCTTAGACCTTGGCTTGAAAACTGGGGTCTTTATAAAATTTACCGAATATATAGTGTTACTTTATCCATATTGTTAATAGGCTGTGCTCTCACATAGCAGACAGAGAGCTAGAGAGCTCTTTGGGAGACTTTTTACTAGTCTCTTTCATAAAGACTATCCCCTTGTGATCCTCTTACCTCTGGGAGGTCCCATCTTTGGCTTAGGATGTCGACGTATAAATTTTACTGGGACATGTACAAGCAGTTCATGACAGTCCCATCTCTAACTATCATAGGCTCCTCTCTTATCTGCTACCAATATAAAAGGGGAACAATGCTTGCTCTGAGATTCTTCCTGCTGTGGGGCTGACCATCTTTAAAAGAAGTCAGGCTTTTGGCTACCTGTTGAATGGAATTTTCAACTTTTAGCACCTTGTCTAGGAGTGAAAGATTGTCTGCCACATTTTAAAACCTTAATAAATAAATTTCTCAACTTCAAAGATTAATTTCATTCACACAGAAACAGATCAAGGAAAGGTGATCAAAAGAAAAGAATTAGACATAATTGTCCTAGGTAGAAACTCAGTAACAAGTCAAAAATCTGGCCAATATTAAAATACTCAAGAATTAGGGCATGGCTTAAAAACCAGCTTACATCTCTCATTGTGAGGGTGTGTGTCATTCCCAAAGGCAGGATACTCAAAGGGTCAGCTAAGGGTTTTGTATACTAATTGGACAGGTGACAGTTAAATCCAGGCCTCAGGGTTAAAAGCTGGCTCAGTAGTAGTCAGTCTTGACTTTGTCTCACTTGGGCAAATTGGATTTGGTTATTCCCATGAAAACACGAGACATCTATGAGAATGCTAGAGAGTCGATGGCCCAGTGTAAGTTCCTGTAGTGTGCAAAGCATCATGACAGTTACTGTGGGGAGGGCAAGACATGGAAGAGTATATACCAAGATTTTATCTAGGACTGACTTTTCTTGATATTCTCATTTTCAAAGTGGGAAACAGAGATGAGACAGAAGTGAGTTACCCACATAAGCCAAGAAGGAGAAGGCAAGAGGTTAAGATCTTAGAGCCCTGTTAGACTCTTATCTTCAAGCAGCCTACAGGATGGGACCATGGAAGATGCTTAGCCTGGCAATTGGAAGAAATTAGTTGTAATAATGACTAACAGAGACTCAGGCTGATCATGGTAAAGTGACATTGGATTTTAGAGATTTTGACCAAAAATGACAAGTGTCATTTTTACTTATATTTTATTGGCCAAAACTAATCACTGATCATGTGCCCAGAAGGAGAGGAGAATGGAGATTTTAGATGACAGTCCTATCACATGACTACATGATGTCTAGTACAACAGAAACGGCACCAAGAGCTGCGGGTGTCAGTGGGATGGGACTCCTGAACAGACTTCATAGAAAGGCTGTGTTAGGCTGTACTTGGAGGTAGATACTAACAGGCTTGGGGAACATGAGCAGGGTATGAGAAAGGACAAGAATTAATGGGGGACACCTATATGGATTGACACAAAAACAGGGAGATTAGGAAGAGAGAAACTGGGGAGCAGACCCTGCAGGGCCTTAAAGATGAGTCATATCAGGGTCTCAAAGACTTTGAAGAAGAAAGGGGCCAGTCCTTCCTTCTTGTTCTCTTGGACCTGGAATTTCAACCTTGGCAGGTTTGAAGGCTTATCAACCATTTTTTGGACAGTTTTAGCAAACCATTTGTTTGGACCTCTATAGATGGTCCCTACACTCCTTTTGGCAAATAGAATGAATTTCTGAGGAGTAGACACTTTATTCTAGAACATAGCGGAAGAAGTTGGACAAATGCAGAGGTTTCCTATGAAACCTAGCAAGGCTTTGGCATCGTCGCCATGGTTTGGATTAGCTGATAGATGAGTACCAAGTGAGGAAGGAGGCCTGAAGATAAGAGGATGAGTTGAATTCTGATGCTCAGTCAAAAGGTGTGCCACCCACAGCAAGATGGAGTTCATGTGCCACAATAGCAAGATGGAGCTGATGGCTGGTCCAGAGTGAGGTGGTAAGGGACAGTGCCAGTCCTGGAATCCAGGAGTTAGTCTCTTAGCTGCCTTCACAGAGCATGGGAATGTGGGGAGAGGGAAGCCATTGCTAGAGTGTTCAATGGGGTTGAAGTACTCTTTCTAGAAGTACTCTTTCTAGGTATGAAATTTCAAGTCAGCAATTCCCCAGGAAATCCAGGAGAAAACATCATCCCAAGTTTCCCAAAAAGGGGCCTCATATCCAGTGGTCTTGTTATCCCAAAAGGGTATTGTCTGAAGTTGCCCTGACAGATGCGTTTTTCAGAGGCATGAAATATAAAGGGGATAACTCTGTTCACTGTATTGGCTATGGGAGCTCCTTCCTGAATCCCCAGTGCAAACCAGGATGAGAGACACAGAGAACACTCTAGCCAGTACTGATTCACAATCAAACCAACATCATTCACAGGCAACATCAAGTGTCAAATCAAGATGGGGACCAGGGGTGTTAGTCATTCATGTCTAAGAATTGTGTATGGGCATTCTACCCTCCACAGTGAGACACTGAGTGTTCCTCAAAGACAAGAGAAAAGGAGTTGATGAGTTAATCTACCAAGTCCCACCATGAGTGGCTGGCAGAGCAGCTGTCATCATTGGACAAAATGGGAATCCCCAGAAACCATGTGCTCAGAGCTTGGAGGACAGCTGTACTGGATACGAGACAGTCCCTCCAGCAAGGGCCCGTGTCCCAGCTGGGACATCTTGTGCATTTTGATCATTTCTAAAGCTACTGTTATCACTCTGAATTAATCAAGAAAAGATGCTGACATGCCCTCTTAGCCCTTGCTGCTTATGATTTCCCTTTAGGACTCAGACTATGATTATTTAAAGTAATAATGAAAAGCAAAACAGGAAATTCTTATCCTTTCTGGCCGGAAATTCTTCAGCTGCATGGAAGGTACTGTCCTGAGGGTTTGCACCCTCCAGGAACTGTTTAGAAATGATTTATGGTCCAAGATGGCGCCAGTCCTTCCTCAACCCGTTGGCACAGAAGAGGGAGGAACCCAGCAGATCCTGGGAAGCAGGGCCTGCATTATCTTGGAATGTACATTTCTGTTGATAACATGCTCACTGGCTCCATTAGTAACATATGAGCTTGTTTTTGTCTTGCTCTGGGGTAGGAAGTGCTAAATACAGAAGCAAAGATGTTCCACTTGAGACTAAAAAATGTCACTCTTGAATATCTACTTTTGAATGTAAAATCCTATGTAACAGGTCTGAGGGGGATATATATTTTTTTCAAGATATGAATTCCATCTATTGCGACCCCACATTTGTACTGAGGTCTCTCCGCACAGGTATTATTTTCTTCATCTCACAGTTATGGAAACTGGGGCTCACTGGGGGAAAGCACACTGGTTAAAGTCACATGAGTAGTAATAGAACCAGGAGAAGCACGATTTCAGTAGATTCTGTTGATGATGTCTGAGATGCTGGCAGGTGCTTGCTCGTTGCTGTACCCTCCACAGCCAGCCAACTGCTTGGACAGCAGGAGGAACTGGACAAATAGTTCTTAACTGAAAATTTTAAGTTGTGAGAATGGAGGAAGGCAGGCTGATATTCTGCTGTACATTGAGATATTCCTAGAGCAGGCTCATGAAGACTTTCAATAATTTCTAGGATTATGGAACCAAAGATGACATGTCTAGCTAAAGTATTGAGGGGTGGTTAGGTGTCACCAAAGTCTCCCTGGGTGGCTACGTCTCGCTTTTTCTCTTATTACCTTTCTGGTATAAGACCTTATTTTGACTCTTCGGCTATCACCTCTAATTCCTATATGGTTCTTTGTCTCAGATCCTGCATTAGCACAAGGCCATTCATGCTAAGCGAGGCTCTGGGTTTATGTCCTCATTGTCCATGATTCTTTCTACCTTTCCCACTGTCCTGATCAGATGTTTTTGAGTGTGTATTCAAGGTAACAGACCTGTCATTGACTGACAGTTACTTCTAGCCACTTAGTTGTTTCTCATGTGTACCTCATTGTGCTGAGAAAAGATGTTGTCTATAAATAACTTTAAAATGTTTTATCTAAGAGGATGCATGAGCTCTATTCGATCAAGGATCTAGCCCTTATGACTGGTTTAAACTGGTCTGGTTTATTCATCTACATTTGAATTTGAATCTTTGGACAAGATGGCTCTTCAGTGCCAGTAGTCCTTGAGTATGTGATTTTAACAGTCTATCATGTGCACTCACCTGGACCAACATCCTTATTTAAAGGATTTCTAGCCAGCACTACTTTCCTCCATGGGGCTTCATCTAGTGGTGCTCCATACCTGAGATCTGGCACCTTGCTTGTCTTCATGCATACAGACTCTTTACATTTTTACATCTAGGGTTTCCCAAACTACTATCTGGTGAGTCTGTTTTTCAGACCTGAATTAGTTAATATTGATTAGGTTTTAGATTTATCATAGGGGTGACTAAGCTAAGCCATCCCCATCCACCCATTCATTCATTCAACCAATATTTATTGATCATATGCTGTTACATCTTTTAAGCTCACTGTGATCATTGGTACACCTGACAATTAATGAACATTGTTTTCTCTTCTAGCCTAACCTTTGGGCTAGTGTTTTGCAGTAGGCATTATATAGTCACCTTAGTTTGTTTACCTGGCTTATATACAATGAAAATTTATTTATTATATTTCTGGAAGCTGGAAGGCCAAGAATAAGATACTGACATATCCAGTACCTGGTGAAGATATGTTTCCACGTTCGGTGTCCTTACATTATGGACGAGAGAAAGCAGATCTCTGTAGTCCCTTTTACAGGGGCACAAACTCCATTCATGTAGGCTCTGCCCTCATGACTTACTTTCCTTAAAGACACACTTCCTAATACTATAGCTTTGGGGTGTAGATTTCAACGTATGACTTTTGGAAGGACACTGACACTCTGACCACTGCAATGGGAAGAAGTCTCAAAGTTCTCTGCCCAGTCATATGGTCATTTGGTTCTACTTTTCAGGCCTTGTGTTTGTTTCTGAGTCTTAATAAAAAGGGGAATGTTTGGCAGCTTTGTAGAATTCCTAAACTCTAAGGAAAGGGTCTGGGTACCTCAGCTTCCATGAAGCATCATGGATAGTGGTCCCGGAATGGAAAAGGCTAGTAGAGATGCAGTAGGGGTTTGAGGATGTGGCTCCAAGAGGATGTAGCTGGTGGGGGTGGGAAAAGGATGAAGCGGACTTTAGAAGCAGGTGCATAACCCTCAGATCTAAGGGCTTCCTCCTGCGAAAGGAGTTCCAGCCTGTGGGCACCTGGTGAAAACTCAGGGTTCACAAAAGGGCTACATGAGTTATGGAATTATGAGTACTATTAGCTGCTTAGGAGGGCAAGAAATTCATTTAGAAGAGAAAGCTTTGGGAGCCCTCCAAGAAGAGGCAAAATCTGAAAATTTAGGGCTTTAGGCTTTGGGGACTTACAGTGTTTAGGGACATGCTTTGATATGAAGCGGGAGACCAGCCCATGGCTCTGGGTTTAGACGCATTTATTTTTGTAAGCTTATGGGACAGCTTACAGTGTAGCTTGACCTTTGTGTGAAAGACGAGAACTGAAGGTCAGTGACCAGAAGATTCTGGACAACTAGAATAAGCTGACCGTGAACATGAAATATGCACTAGTAGAGACTGGTTCATGAGCCAAGCTAGCAGAGCAATTGAGAGTGTTTCTATAACTTATCAATCCATCTGTCATTCTCAGTGTAATGAAAAGTGGTGTAGAACAATTTGTCTTTCTTGCCTGGTTAACCTTTCTACCTCCTCCAGGATCCAGTAGTTTATGGTGTTCTATCCCTGCCCCATTCTCTTTGTATTTGGTAGGATGCCTTGCTCATTCCTGTTTGCCTGAGACTGTACTAGTTTTAGCACTGAAAGTCCCACGTCCGAACACTCCTAGGTTGCGAACAAACAAGGACAATGGGTCATCCCAAAGGTCTTTTCCTTTCTTAGCCTTCAACCATGTCCTTGTCTGCTAATTGTTTATTGAACAATTCTGCTTCCCCTGAGTTCCTATCCATTTTTTAAAAAAATGTATGGATCACTAAACTTCTGGTCATAGGCCATGCTGTCACTGTGTCCCCTTGCTTTCTGGATGGCTCTTGACCCTTTCCCTATCACACATCCCGTCTTGGAAACTGCCCAATCATATTTAGCAGTTTCTGAGATCACATTCTTTCCTCTCAGGGTATGTCTAGAGAGTGAGCTGTCCCATTTCTTATGCTGCTTATTTGGGACACTATTAATGGCTCAAGTCTTTGTCCCATGTTTTCACCGATGTCCATAAAAGCCTTTAAGAGTTGGGGTAGGAAATACAGTCTTTTGGGCAGAGATTGTACTTCATCTAAAGAACTTTTTATGTCTACAGGCTTTGAACGAAGTTGCCCCCACTAGCTTTGAATGTACATCTGAATTGTAAACTTAAGTAAACTTGTAACAGGTCACATGATCCTTGTAGGGCGTGATGCATTTCTATCCAAAGGTGTGATGGCAAATTTGGATCCTAAGCAAGAAAGCACTTCTCAGAGCTTTGGGGAATATCACATCTATGACTTGGGAGAAGAGTTCTTAGTCTCAAATTGGAAGAAGAAGGCTCTTTCATTCCCCTGATTTTGTTAGAATCATTCCACAATTTTTAGCAAATAATTATCAAGTTTCTGTTCACACAGGTCCTCTTTGAGCAATTATGACCTTGATGGAAATATTCAAGGATCAGCAGGTCAAGTCTTAGAAGTATTTTAATGTGGAAAAAAGAAAATCCTCATAGGCAATGGAGGTTATATCATTCAACACAGATTCATTCATCTTTCTGTTGTAATTAAAGGTCCGAGTGTAGCACTCATTGAGTCCATGGTCAACAGCTAATGAACAGACAGATGACAGGTAGTTTCAGACATGAACAAGGTCAGCAACTTTAATCCCTTAGCTATTTTTAGTATTAACTATCACAAGTTTAGAAAGGAGTTATAAAGAGTAATTTCTTCTCCTAATTTTGCATATGTAAACAACATCATAGTCCTTAGGCTTCAGTTCTTATTATTTCCCTAAAGACTAGGCCCTTGGCTCTCTGAAGAAAGTCCTTCATTACTTCTTTACCCCTTATGTGATTGTGTGTGTGTGTGTGTGTGTTTTAAGCTTATGTAGTTAGGTATAAAGTCAGTAGCAGTGTGTCTTTTATAAGTCTTTGTTAGAGCTGTGAAGACAAGATATACCTAAGAACAATAGAAATGTTTTCCTATTGTTAACCCCAAATCTATGCTTAGTGGATAACAACCTCAGGCAAGTAATTTATTTCTCTTATCTCATCTAAGCTGTCTCTTCAAGGTTTCAGATGCACCATGGGAACACAATGACAGTACTTGCCTTAGAGGATTGTTTCAAAGGTTTGAATAACAGCACTTAGGAAAAGAAATTGAAGGTCACATGCTCACATCAGACGAACTCTTGCCTTCTACTTAGCTGCCTCATTGTCCGAGAGCAGATGCTTAGGGATGGGAACGTTGTGAGCCACTGCTCCCGTTGCAAGGCCGAGTCTTAGCTTCACCAGCAGTCAGCAATGACTACATAGTCATTTGAGTCTGGAATCATCTGACTGATGCCTTATGAGCTGTCACTCACTGGATCCGTGCAAGCTTGTCCACCACCAAACTGTAGATCACTGGTGATTGGTCTAAGTGGTTGGGAGGAAACATCAGCATCGGGAAACACTAGCCTGACTTCCCTAGCTTACACCTGTTTGGCAGGCAAAGACATTTGGGACCCTGAGCAAGTGATTTAGTCACACACCATTGGGTATTAAATTTTTAGGAGCTACCAAGTTCAGAAAATTAGTTGCTTGCTGTAGACTTTTGAATAGGACTGAAAAAGTAAAATGGCAATAGTCGTATTAAGTTCATCCCCTACCTGCCTTCTATAGGAGGCTGTTGACAGGTGATATTAGGACAGGAGGGAGAGGCAGGCTTTGTACCTTAAAGACAGGAGGGAGAGGAGGACAAGTGTTATTTTCCCACTGGGTCCATTATAGGCATTGTCTCATTGCGTTCTCATTGGAAGCTTGTAACAGTGAGTTTAATTACCTTTATGTCACAGACACAGCTTAAAGAGGGCCCAGCAGTGTGCTCAGGTGACAGGATGAAGTTGTACTAGTGATGGGCTTTGTGATCTTGAGAAAGAGTTATTCAATGACACTTGAACAGCATTCTGGTTCTTCAAGTCATCCAATGCTTTGCTCAATGTCCCCTTCAAAGCTGGGGTTACACACTAGAAGCAGAGTGGGAAGCTTGTGGTGAGATGCTTCTCAAAGTTGTTCACAGGCACTGTCCCAAACTAGTACATTTCTAAAGAAATCAACAAGCGTGTGCGCTTGTGCGTGCACAGACACACACACACACACACACACACACACACACACACACGCAGAGAGAGAGAGAGAGAGAGAGAGAGAGAGAGAGAGAGAGAGAGAGAGAGAGAGAAAGAGAGAGAGGAGGGGGAGAGAAAGTTCTGCAGACACTGCAGTGTTCTCAATATTATTTTTTCAAAGTTGGAGTAAGGCCAGGAACTGTCATAACAGAATAACTCTGTGTGAAGCCATGGCAGGCAGCAGGAAGGCAGAGGAAGGACACTGGAAGATTTATTTCACTCTTTAATTAATCCATGTTTAATTAATGTTCACAGAGAAGGGGGTGGGCTGAAGCCAGTCATCTTTTCCCCATTGCAAAGTAGCCTTTTTCTTTTCTTTTTCTAAGTTTCTGGTTTGGAAAAAACAAACAAACAAACAAACAAACAAACAGCAGAAGCAGCAACAACAACAGTAGCATCAACAGCAACAACAAAACCCCAGTGACCTGTGGTTTAGAATACATGATTGGGATACAATGCTATAAGTGTCAAGGAAAAATTTATTTTTGCGTTGGAAGAAGGTTAAAGAGTTGCTATTTAAAAATTTATCTGCAAAAGAAAAAAGTCTCTTTCCCCCCTTTGTGACTTATCTCCTGTTGCTTCAACAATAAGTTGTCCTGGGCTATGTTTTTTCCACACAGGGATTGAAGGAGACCAACAGAAGGAGGTAGATGTTAGGACATGGTGATCTCAGGGCCAAGGGAGAAGGTCAGCTCTCAGTAGGCGCCAAGCAGGGTGCCGAGAAGGGGGCTGGGCATTCAGAAATCTAATTAGCTACAGTTGTATAGATGAATCCATTACAGGTAATTAACTGATCAGACCTCGGAGCCCAACTCACAGCAGAAACAATCCCTCACAGTGTTCAGTACTGACCTGTTCTTTTTTCTTTTCTGAGATTGGAAAGAGGCAAGAAGGAACCCAACACCAATGGCTCCCAGGCTCAAAGGGGCCACCAGTCCCTCTTCTTACACAGAGAAGGCTCTAATTTCTTTGTTTTAATTAGTGAAGTTAAATTTTTCAGAGCAGTTTTAGATTAACAGAGAATTTCCATATAACTCTTCTTCCTGCTACCCACAATCCTTTCCACTGTCAGCCTCTTACCTGTGGGGCTGTTTGTTAACTCTTCTTCCTGCTACCCACAATCCTTTCCACTGTCAGCCTCTTACCTGTGGAGCTGTTTGTTATAGTCAGAGAGCCAGTATAGACAGAGTGTTACCACTGAAGTCTGTCATTTGCACCAGGGCTCGTGGGTTCTAGCAGATGTCTAAAGACCCTTGATTCCTTCTCTGATACAGATATTTATGTTTCAAAGGCAAAGTGTTCTAATTATTAGTAAGTCACTGGTCTGGATTATGGGTAGCCAGCAGCTGTCTGAGGAGACTGGTGGGTGGAAGTGATGATTTCCAAAGTTCTGTCCAACCTTAAGTCCCCAGGGTTCTATAACCCAGTGGGTGTCAATCATGAGCAGATTTATGAGGCAGAAAGGATGGTTCCTGCTTGTTCTCCCCTTAGTGTCCTTGTCACAAAGAGCAGTTGGGATTCACTGTAGCCAGATTGCTGTTTGTTTTAAAGTAGCCAAGGAGAATTCTTCTAAGACTTTGGCCAAAGACTGAGGCTGTGGGATAAGCTCTGGGTGGGACATTAACGTGTTAGCTGTGTGCTGCAGCTGCTTGTTTGTACAACAAGCTACACAGAGCCTTCTACCCCACTCTGTCATTAAACGTGATTCTCCTTCATTGAGGAACTGATACAACTCTCAGATGGACATGCTGTGGTTCTGAACCCCCAAAGACAGAACTGACCGTGGAGCTACCATGCACCTCAGACTCACACCAGAGCGGTATTCTTTGCATTTGTTACTAATCCATGGTCATCTGGACTTTGAAAGCAGCTGTAAGTGTCCCAGTTCACATCCAGTTTCTTTGTTTGTCCCATTTGGGTGGAAAGACCCACTGATCTTTGTATTCCAGAAGTCTATGTTAGGAACAAAGAAATCTCTCATTCATCACCAGTCCTGTTCTGATGAATGTTAAGAAATCAGTCTTTACTGAAGTGTGGCAGATGCTTAAGAACACTATTGTTATAGTACTAATTCCACTACCAGGGAAATCTGTGTAATAATGCTTGATTTTTATAAAACTGAGACTAGAATTGTACCTCAGGAATGTGCTCTCTCCCATCCTCTGCTCTCGCTCTCCCTCTCTCTCGCTCTCCCTCTCCCTCTTCCCTCTCCCTCTCTCCCCTCCCCTTTCCCCTTTCCCCTCCCCCTTCC
Organism: Grammomys surdaster; assembly: GCF_004785775.1. Classification (NCBI taxonomy): domain Eukaryota; kingdom Metazoa; phylum Chordata; class Mammalia; order Rodentia; family Muridae; genus Grammomys; species Grammomys surdaster. Next base: position 3,238,087 of record NW_021604762.1, on the reverse strand, counting down.
CCTCCCTCTCCTTCTATCTCGTTGGGCCATAGTGCGTGCGATCTGTTGTTGGGTTGATGTGTGGGTCCTGCCTCTGTCTTGTCATGTGGCTAGGGCCTCTTTTGGAGACAAAGGAGCAGGAATTTGACTGTGTTCACTCCATGCTGGTGCGGGTTGGACATTGGGCTTCAAGCTGGGAACTGGCTGGTTCTCAGGCCCTTGGGCTCTTAGGCACCACTGGGGGACCATGGAAGAGCTGAGAATGAAGTGGGGGCATATGAGCTATATCAGCCTGCAGCCGAAGAGGAGACAGGGAGAGATGAGCTCCAGCTGTATCCCTCGGGGATGAGAGTTCTTGGCGGCTTGCTTGGCTGGGTCATGGCTGGCTCAGCTTGCGTGCTTGTGTTGGGTGGCTGGTGGTCTCTGTGGCTGAGAATGTAGAGGTCTTCAGAGGGAGATTAGGCAATGGCTCTGTGAGTTGAGGTCTGCTTCACTGTTCCCGACAGCGGACCCTAAAGAAGAAAAACAGTCCATGGTCTTAAGATATTTATTGTCATGATGGAACATGGATGAAAACTATACCCCTGTATATTTTAGGATGGGCCTGAGGTTAAATACCTTTTGCAAGGAGGAGGGTCTGGGAAAGAATGCTTAATTGGCTATGCCCTTCTGGCCTTTAGGTATCTCATCAATATGGAGATCTGTCTTGAGGCTCTGTGGCCTGTAGTCGTGCCCTCTACCTGTGAAGGAGCTAGTGGGCATTGTCCTATGTGACCGAAAGGCGTATATTGATGTAGGTCTGTGGCCTCGTGTCAGAAGCCTGGAGTCTGGGAGCGTGGCGAAATCCATGCCGTCCCTTAGGATCACCTGGCATCTCCAGTGATTTCTAGCCAGTGCTCGACCAGAAACCATGTTGTCCTTTCACACTCTATCATACACATACACATAGACATACACATACATATAGACATACACACATACACATACACACTCACATACACACTCACATACACATACACACTCACATACACA
>NW_021604762.1:3232427-3236976 GCF_004785775.1 Grammomys surdaster | reverse complement strand
CACATACACACTCACATACACATACACACTCACATACACACTCACATACACATACACACTCACATACACACTCACATACATATAGACATACTCACATACACACTCACATACATATAGACATATGCACTCACATACACATACACACTCACATACATATAGACATATACACTCACATACACATACATATACATATAGACATACACACATACACATACACACTCACATACACATACATATAGACATACACACTCACATACACAAACACACTCACATACACACACACACTCACATACACATATACATAGGCTTTTCCTTTCTTTGTTCATGTTTCAGAAGTGAGAACTCCTGATTTTCTAGGAAAAGAAGAAAGTAGACTTTGAGACATCTGAAAAAACTGTACAAGTCCTATGGCTGTTTGCATCAATCACTGATAGCAACTCAAAGTTAGTTGAAGCTGTCTGAAGTAAAACTCTCCGACTCCCTTCTATGTGTTCCAGGATTCTAGACTCTCCTCTGGTGCCAGGTAGCATTTATCTTCTGGCAAGGCTCTTGTATCTATTTGCATCATCAGCTCACTAATTCCCAAAAGGTCATCTTAGAGTGGCTTCGTTACCAAGCAGTTGGCTTTTCAATTATGCAAACACGTATTTACTGAGTATCTCCAATTTGTCAGACACTTTAGACAGGCTGGGCTGCCTGGAAGTAGATTCTGAGCTAGATTCTGGGGGAACTTTCCTAGAAAGTGTGCCCTTGGAAAACAAAGGGAAAGATAGCAAGATGAGGCAGAGGGACAGTTAGGTTTCAATGCAGCCACAAAGGCTCATGTTTGCCCCATGGGAAGTAATGAAGCTTAGCAGAGCCTCCCATGATGAGGCAAGGTGCTAGGTCTTCTGTGCTTACATTAACTCATCGCTGACTATAACTACTCTGGACAATGAGCCCAGGAGGCAGATTTCTGTCTCTGCAGGAAATTTCTGGAGATAGTTTGAAGTCCAGGGCTAGCAGCTGGTAATACAGGCACCATTCTGGGAATGAAGTTTTTGAGCCTCAAAGGGGAACCTGGTGGCACAGCAAGATGCCTCCTGGCCTAAGCAGAGCACAGTCTGTGCTCACGGGCATTTGTGATGAGCATGGGTGGAATTACACAAGCACTCTGGTAATGACAGTTTGAGTGACATCTAGGAGGTGGAGGGATCTCCTCATGGTTTAGGCATTTGACAAAGATAACGACAGTGAAGAAACTCAGATTTTGGAAGCATTTGTATTAGGTACTAAAAGATTGTGAGCTTGAGGGTCTTCGCTATTCTTAAGTTTAAAGATGAAAGCTTAAAGTCTGTGGTGGGTAAAGGGGCTTCTTTTGTACAGACCTCTAGATTAGGACATTGGACTAGAAGCCAAATGAGTCCCTGTGGCTAAGGAATGATATCTGGCTGGGTGTTGAGGCTCAGAATCAGTTTGCTTGTTTTTCTTTTCATCTCTAGAAGTTCCAGGAAACACCACCAAAGAGATCATGGCCATTGGTATCTCTGGCCTCAGTTCCTGGGGCTCTGGACCTACTCGGGTATCAGGAGGACAAGCTGCAGCTGCTCCAGGGTGGGAGTCGTCACTGTGCTCAAGGCAATGGAGTGCCCAGCTGGCGTCCCTGGAGGGGGCTGTGTCTTTCCATTCCATAACATATTGCTCAAGACTTTTTTGGAATGAGAGGAATTGCTTCCTCCAGCCAAAAAAAGCCGAGGAGGCATTTAGCAACTAGGTGAAGACCTAAAGGGAATTCTGCACGTAAGTGCTGCTCTGGGGTTGGGGGGTGGTTCCTAAATGGCTGCTTAAAGCTGCATATCTCAGCTTCTCTTCCAGATTGACAGGGGCTTTATACCCCTGGGTCTTAAGGTTACAGAGTCATGGCAGCAGTGGCTGTCTTTATGGTGCCACCTGCAGTCTCCTGGCTACCCAAATCAGACAGTAGGCTCATAGCAATACCTTTCACTTGGGGATGGAGCAGACATAGAGGACAGGAATGGGTTATTAACCTAGTAAGGGACAAAAGGTCCAGATGGTAGACGACTGGTGCATGCTAGGATAACATAGGCAGTAGAAGGGGGTAAGGAAAGGGAGTGTTGTTATGATCAAGGACACTTAGGCCAAAGTCAGACTTCACTACCATCCTCTTGAGGCCAACACTTTTGTTTACTTGTTCAATGGTGAACCAAACCCTAGTCCCACCCTGTGATAGGACTGGGAAGCAAAGAAGGTCACCTCCTCTCCTCAGTGACCTATTTGTCACTGCTATAGTTTTACAGGACCTCAATAGGCAATCCTAACTAGCCTGGAATGCATATAGAGCAGGCTGGCCTTGAACTCACAGAGACCATCTTGCCTCTGCCTCCCTAGTGCTGGGATTTGAAGTATGTACTATTATGACTGGCTTTACTGCTTATTGTCTTAAACACGGTTGTAGAAATGTTTTGAAAACAGACACATAAACAGAAACCCAAGTGCTTTTGTGAAGGCAGATGCTTGCCGCTGGAGCCCTGCTTATAGCACTGGAGACTCTGCCATGAGTGACCTCTGAAATTCTCAGGTGGTCTGCATTGAAACCACTACTCCTACAAACTGACTGACCTATAGTCTAGTCAGTACCAGATCATAGTGGCTGTGTTTTCCTGAGTGGCAGTGGGTTCAAGCGGTCACAGGTGCCACCCAGGTCGTGTACAGGCTCCTAAACACTTTTTAGGTATCAATACCTGGACACTGTTAGATTTTTGCACTTAGCTTGGAACAGACCACAGCAGACCAGGTGGTTCCATGAGGGGGAGTTTATTCAGGAGATAGGGAAGAGGAGAGAGAGAGAGAGTAGAGAGGTAGAGGAGTAGAGGCCGGCCATGACCACTTAGAGAGAGGGGAAAGGGAAGGGGAGAAGGGAGAGGGGGCAAGGGAGTAAGGGGGCAAGAGAGAGAGGAGGGGCCAAGCAGCCCCTTTTATAGTGGGCAGGCCTACCCAGCTGTTACCAGGTAACTGTGGGGAGGAGCATCCCTGGCTATCGCCAGGTAACTGTGGAGGTAGAGTTTAGACAGAATACTAACAGACACAGCTGTCTATCCTCTCCCCAACTCTTGTCCCACTCTATGTCTTTCCTGGGATTAGTTGGTTTTCTTCCTCGACATAGACAGAATCCTCTTCTGTTCTCTGAAGCCTGTCTCTTCTAGTAAATGACAATAAAACTAACCCATGTAGAGTGTTGCTATTGGTGGTGAGTTTTCTGTATCCTCATAATGGCTCCAAAAGACTTACCTAACCTCTATTTAGGGCGACAATGAATGGAGGCACAGAGAGCCACATGGTTGGTCCCATGCTGAAACCCAGGTCACCTGATATTTCAGCACCCGCTTTTCCTAACTCTACCTATGCAGCTATGTAGTTGTGTGATGACTTGCCCTCCAGTTGTGGCTGCTACAATGAAGCTTCTATGATACTTTCTAGCTGAGGGAAAGGGGCCTGTCTCATGCATCCTAATGGCAATAGATAGAATCTGTTTCTAACATGTCTTATTCTACAGAATTGAGTGTTCTAAGTGTACTCTGTCTCAGTCAATTCTTAGGAAAGAATTATTATGTGTTCATGTTGTGCATATGTGTGTGAGGTTGCACATGTACATGGAGGCCAGAGGTCAACCTCAGGTATTTTGCTTAGTTCCTCTATGCCTTATCTGAGACAAGTTCTCTCACCGAACCTAGAACTTACCAGTTAACTAGATTGGTTGGCTAGTGAGCTACTTGTCTGCCCCTTTGCCTCCCAGCACTGGGTCAGGCGTGCACACTACTGCATTCTCATTTCTATGTGGGTTCTGGGGATCCAAACTCAGGTCCTCATACTTGTGTAGCAAGCACCTTAGCTGTTGAACCACCTTCCCAATCCTCCGAGAAGGATTATTGCTTCCTGTGCCATTCTATCTGGAAAGCGTTGCCATGCTTCTCCTCTTCACTTTTCTGAGAAGCACTACTTCAGAGTACCCTCCCAAGTTGATATCATCACACACACACATACACACACACACACACACACTCACTCACACACACAGACACACATTTACATACAGACCCACAGATACATACAGACACACATATACACACATACACACAGACATATACACAGACACACATATACACACATACTCACACACAGACATATACACAGACACACAGATACACACACACACACATATACACCCAGACATACACACATATCATCATCCTCATCATCCTCATCATCCTCATCATCCTCATCATTACCACCCGCACGGCCTGCAGGGTCCCCCAGGGTTAGGTAGGCAAACACAAGGTGGCTGGTGGCCTTTCATGGCTTCGTTTCTACTAGTTTGTTGGCCATTTGGCCATTCAACCTTACAAAAACCTCCAGCTCGCTCCTTCACCACAGTTATGAAGCTGCAAAGCCGGGAAGTCAATGTTATGGTTACGAGGTTCACCTCCAGAGATCTATTTAAGCAATGTCCTGTAAGCATCACTGTCCTGTAAGCATCACTGTCCTGTAAGCA
>NW_021604762.1:3195652-3230652 GCF_004785775.1 Grammomys surdaster | reverse complement strand
AGTCATACACGTATACTAACACCAAGTCTTGGGTCTCTGTGGATAAACACTGAAACAGATGGGTATAAGCTAATGTAAACAGGCAGCTTTTGTGGAAAGTTACAAGCCTGAGTAGTCATAGACCTTGTAAATAGGTAGCCTTGGCAGACAATACCAACTTAGATAAGGACAAGTGAGTCATAGGCAGAGTCATAGTGAATTGTCCCCTGAACCTTCACCCAGCTGATACCTGGTTCTGAAGATATCTGTATTCCCTCTGAACACCCACACTCCATTGTCATTCTCTTCCCCACATCCTGCCTTTCTGTGTTTATAACCCCTGTGTGAATGAATTACGATTTGAGAAAAAATAAATTATTAAAAAAAAATGTCTTCTGGGGAAAAAAAAAAGCTAGCACAGTTCCCAGAGGCAAAATTCTAATCATGCCTTGGAGTCTTTCTAAGTCTGCTATGATTTGTTGGGCTACAAACACTGTCTGAGTTTGTATAAAAATTTTGACTATCATTCTTGCATTTAGGAGGGAAGGAGAGGCCCAAAAGCCTTCAGTTTTTTCTGCATTCTTGGTAAGCATTTCCAAAGAAGGACTGAGTTCCTGGATTTCATTAGAATACTGTGTGAGCAGGATCTAAAAATCACTGCCTGAACCCGACCGCAACGACATCTGGGAAATGTAGTTTCTCTTTTCAATGATACACCTGCCCCTGGGTAAGTCTAGGGACCCATGCCGATGCCCAATTCCCTATACTTCTCAAGTGTCCTACCCTTTCTGGATATTTTCTGTGACTTCCATTTTTGTTCTGCTTGAAGTTATTTCTGACTCTTTCGCGTCCTCATGTTGTCTGTATCTGCCCCCAACACTCCCACTTTGTACTGTCAGTGTTTTATGAATACTTCATTCCTCCACCAGGATGTGAGCTTTCTGACACTTTAGGAAGTTGGTTTGATACATCTAAAACTAGAGTAGACTTTAGTATTTCTGAATGGGTCAAAGAATAAATCTCCATGGTTTCCCTAAGAGTCTTTTTGTGGGAAATGCTTAAGATCTCTTAAGTGAAAGATGGTACACGGAGAGACGGTCAGACTATAGAATAGTTTAGATGTGTACAGAGGCCAGTTGGCATCTCATAGGGAGAATGAAAAACTTATTCTCCCCTAGAGAGATCTTGATAGAAAAATTCTCACATCCTAGATCTTAGAACAGAAGGAGCCAAATGGGAGTAGGGATGACTCAGAGAAATGCTAGTCTGCATCAGAGGCCCACACCCTGCCGTGGTGAGCAGTTCACCTAGACGCACGTGTACATCAATATTTTGATCAGGATTTAACTCTTTGGTAAAGCTTCACGGGGTCAGGCTTGTGGGATGTTTCTGCTTCACTGATGATCTTCATGGCCTAGGCTGATCATGTGGGAGAAAGGAACAGTAGAGTATTTTGGAAATGCAATGGCCACCATATGTCTTTGCTTTTCATGGGAGATATGTCCATGGTTGAGGCGTGGGATCATTGCAAATCCTCCGGTCCTGCAAGGAGTCAGCCAAGGCACAATAGCTAGAGCCAGAGGAGCACTACCCATGCTAGAATAACCCATAGTTTTCATCCCCCAAGCACATACACATTGAGATGAGCCCCAAGCACAGCCTCCTCCTTCCAGATGGCAGAAGGAGAAGAAATGTGGAATTCTTATACCTGCTGAATCCTTCTGGGTGGTCTTGAAGACAAGATGGGGAGACAAGGAGATAGAGAAGGGCAGAAATGTAGTATGAGCATCATCCACTATCACATGAGACACACACATATCCTCCTTTCATATGAACTAAAGAAGACATGATCTACTATTTTATTTTACCTCTGGCTCAACACAAAGTACAGGGAAATGGGTCCTCTGCTGGGTTACCTTGGGGCTGTCTCATGAGTTCAGATCTCTCTGTCTTGCTCTTCCTCTACTATTGACTCAGAGAAATGTAAGTTTGATGAAGTGAACATCTCCACGTAAGCAAAGCAGGAAACAGTGGCCATTGTAGCTTCATGTAAGCTGGCCACTAGATAGGATCACTAGTCCAGCAGAAGGTGCTGCAGTGATGATCTTTGAGTGGATGAGCTACTGTCTTCCAAAGTTCCCACTAGGCATGCTGTGTCAGAATCCAGTGCTATACAATGACACTCAGTCTCCAAAAGAGTACCAAAGGGTAAATATGTTGTATTAACATGAATCCTAATGACAAACACACTGCAATTATAAGCACATTGTAGATACACAGAACAGTTGATACAGTCTGAACATAGATACAAAATAAGTTATACTTGCTTTGTTTTCCATCACAGTAGGAGTGTAGCTGACAGCCACTGCATCAGTGGCCATGGAGCAAGCCAGGGGGAGACCGTGGAGGAGGATGGAGGGCACTGAGAATGATGGGAATTTTTGCCAAGGAAGCCAGAGTCCCTGGAACTCTATAGAGAATAAGGTCCCAGTCCTCTCAAGATGGCCTTCTGTGAATTATCATGAAGTCCTGTTTTGTGAAAGCCTGTGGCTGAATGAGCTGGGATGCTTCAGGTTAATGAATGGGGGGCTGAGCAGAAACAGGCACAGACAATATCTAGCGGGCTAGTCCACTCTCCTGATGGCGGGGTTGGACTTTTGTGATGTTGTGATCACGAGGCACAGGCCAGAAGGCACAGTTTGCTTCTACAAGGTGACAGATGGCCAGATTGACGGCCCAGCAAAGGCTGGCAAGCCTTCTTCCCTTGCTTGGATGCTCTGGGAGGCTGTGTGAGGGGCTGTGTGTTCAGACTGTCCTGTGGTTTGTCACCACGTAGTAATACTGAGATCTTTCATCCATCACAGAACTGAGGCAAATAGAGGGGTCTCAAATTCTGGATTTAAACCTTCTCTCCTTGTGACTTCCAGGAGTTTGGGAAGGTACCTACCCCAAACTACTCTGAGTCTTTGGCTTCTCACCTGGAAAATGCAGTAACAGGAGGGAAGCATACTTGGCCTAGGGCATTCGTGAAGGCCACAGGGATTAAAACATATAAAGTGTCTAACCTGCTCCTGACACGCAGAATTGACTTGGTATGTATAAGGAAACTGAGTATCCAGAGACACTAGACTGGGAGTGGGGGTGGGGCGGCAATAAACCCATGAACTACAAATGCCCTGTTCAAGAAGACCACAGGGCAGCTTCCTTGTGCTTTCCTACCAAATTGTTCTTTTTCTCTTCCCATTTGGGAGTCTTTGACACAACGCAGCAGGCAGAATTCAAGGTCCAAGTGTCTTTTCAAGTGTGGTACAGTGTCCTATGGAGGTTTCTCAGTTTGATCATCCTCTCTTAGCTTCTCCTTTCCCTCACAGCTCCCAGCCCCTGAGTAAATTTCTACTTAGGAAGCCACAGAGGAAAAATAAAAGCATAGAAAATGAAGTGAATTGTCTATTCCATAAAAAGCCTTTCCCATCTGCTCAGAGCCTAGATGTGGAGGCACTGGGGATAGAGTGGGCGGCCATCTGCATTAACTGCCTCATGTCTTTGGGGGAATGGGAGATGGAGGGAAAGTTTGGACACATGCCTGTGTCCTAAGACAGAGAAGGTAAAGCTGCCCTTCTACCAACCCTGGGAACTTGGAGAGGTGCTCAAAGAGAGATGAACCCTTCTCATTTATAGTGTGACTGTCAAGTTTTGCACGTGTGTGTGTGTGCATGTGTGTTTGTGTGTATATGTGCGTGTGTGTCTGTGTGTGTGTGTGTGGTCATCATGTCTATCCTCTCTTCTGACACTATCTGAAGTTACCTGGCACTCTCACTCAGATACTTTCCTCTTAGATGGAGGGAGAAGGTGGGCAGGGAGCTCATTGGGCAGCTCGTGCCCCTCTAGCTTGACTTTGATAAGGTGGTTGGCCAGGGCAAACTCCTCATCATCCAACATGCCATCCTTGTCAATGTCGGCTAGCTTCCAGATCTTGCCCAGCACGCTGTTGGGCAATTTGGAGCGCACCATCTCCTTTTTGGCATTGGCACCTGTGATCTTGCCATCCACTGGGGATAAGGTGTAGAAGATCTCATCATACATAGGCTTGTCCCGGGCTACCACCCACTCGGCATCATCAATGCCCTCCCCAGCTCCCTCGCCATAGCCATGCCCAAAGGGGCCTTGCAGAGTTCCCTCAAATGCTCCGCCCTTCACCATCTGGACAGGCCGCTGGGTCTCTTCCTGGCGCACCAGCACCATGAGCTGGGCAATGTCATGGGCCAGCATGTCATCTACCACTTCCAGCAGCTTGCTCTTCAGTGGTTGAAATTTGCTGAAGTCCTGGGCCTGCAGCTGGTCCTGGGAAGAGAAAGGAAAAGGATGAAGCAGAATACAATGGAAGGATATGCTCTTATCAGGGAAAGAGCCTCCTATTAAAGATAGAAGCCTTGCCCAATTATCTTTCTAGTGAAAGCAGTTAGGCCAACAGGTTGTGGCAGGGGAGGAAGCAAGGACCCAGTGGGCTAAGGATAGGTCTTTTATGAAAGAACAGAACAAGATCTGGGGCCAGGGAACAAAGAAAACTAGTGTTGGTTTGTTGATTGACATCTCTTTAAATATTGTTACAACTGGAACTCAGACATTTCTTCCAAAGTTAGGTTTTTCTGTTAAATGGTGAGCCTTGAAGGTGGTGGACCTCTGACATGGAGTCTTGTGGGTCTCCAGGAAAGCTTATGCTTGAAAAATACACAGCGAAGTGCTTTTGATACCTCCCTACATACTGTTCTCGGTACTCTTGGAGGTAGAAAAGTCATACACTAGTCACAGTTAGTGAGAGGGCCAGAGTCATGGGGATGAGAAATAAAGCAACTAAAACCACAACAAAAGCCAAAGGTCATTCCTAACCTTACAGCTCTCAATCAGGATTCTCAGTGGAATTGCCTGGCTATCCATAGACTAGACCCCTATCGAGAATTTGGACCTAGTAGGCACCGGCAGGTATGTAGACTTTATGAAAGCTGTCCCCTTTGCCCTCACATGACCACCACCCACATCATAAAAGAAGGATTCTCTACTTTGAAAAATCTTTGCATTCTTGAAAGACCCTCTGTTGCAGGATTTTTTCTGCCCACTGTATTTGCAGTGGAGCTTTGTGATTGGGCAGTAGAAGAGGTAGGTGGAGCTAGGAGTTGGGAGGAGGAAGGAAGGAGGAAGGAAGAAGGAGGAGAAGGAGGAGAAGCAAGATGGAGGCAGACATACATGTCTCTAGGTATCTTGGGTAGTTATTCATGTCAAAAGTTTAGATATTGGGTTAAGAATTCTAATTGTGTGGGCATCTTGGGTATTGAACATTTGCTAATATGTAAGTCCATTGGATAATCTTAAGAATCAAGAGTCTTATTTCTACTGGGTACCGTGAGGATGGCAGTTATTGTCTGAGGTTGAGCTGAGCACTATGAGGGTGGCTGAGCTGGCCCAAGAGCCATGCTTAGAGCCATGGACTTCATAGAGCTGACTGGCAGAGGCAACAGCCACGCCAATGTCTCGAGAGTTCTGGGCCAGTGTTCCTGGCTAGCCAGTGCCGTTTAGTGCGTGAATTTAGAGCAGGAACATGGCCAGGCCAGGAGCTAGCCGAGCCCATCACCTCTTCTAACATCTCCTGCTATAACCCTCAACCTAGAACATCCAATTTCTCCTTGCTTCTAGAACAGTGGTTCTCAACCTTCCTAATGCTGTGACCTTTTAACACAGTTCCTCATGTTGTGGTGACCCCCAACCATAAAATTATTTTTGTTGCTATTCGCAACTATAATTTTGCTACTGTTATGAATCATAAGGTAAATAACATGTTTTTCAATAGTTTTAGTCAACCCCTGTGAAACCTCAAGGTTATATGACCTATGGGTCATAACCCATAGGTTGAGAACCACTGTTCTAGAAGGCCATAGATGCCAACTGCTGCCCTGGTCTGGCCACAGTAATCTCATTATGTAGGAAAGAAGTCTCTAAACAGGGATGGGCACAGCTGAAAATTTAAAGGCTATTTAGAGCTACAATTCAGAGGCAAGTGCTGGCAGGAAGCTTCTCACCTCTCTACAGATGGGTCATGAAGAATGCTGTGGAGAGCAGAGCAAGACTCTAGACTAAGGGCCTTGCAGACAAGATAATTCATTTGGTTCCCAACAGTTGTGTACAAGAACCTTTTACAGCTCCTGTTTATTGATGCCAGGAAGGCTCTGCATGTATCTCATGTCTAATGGCATGGTGGCTTCTTGCTTGAATTCTGAGGACAGTTCCTATATGAGGCTTATGTGAATGCGTTTCTGGGAAAATGCTAAGACCTCAGCTGAGACTTGTATAAAAGTCAGATAAAAACACTCTCTCTGAGAATGACTTTGGGGAAAGGACACATCCCCCCACCCCCAAACACACAATCCCAAGTGGTATCCCTAGGTTTAAGGGCTTACAACATACTCCAAAGATACTGTGTGCCACAGACTGTCCCCAGGGAGTTCAGAGGTAAACTTAAGCACTTAAGGGTCTATAGCATTATCCTGGAGATGGTGAAGATGTTGAACATGTGGCCTTCAAATAGGTAAGGTCTTCAGTGTTGTCAAACACACCTGTGCCCTTGGGGACAACTGGGCTGTTTCTCTCCAGGCTTGGCTATGGCATTTGCTGTAAGTGATCATGTCTAATGCCACCTCCTTCCTTGCCTTATGACTCTGGCTTCTCCCAGGAGCTCTGTCAGCTCCTTCATTCCCTGGCAGCCAGCTAGAAAGATGCTGTCTCCCAACTGTAGGGTCCCTGACCCTCATTACCTGCATCCTCTTCAGGTTGGGGAAGTCCCCAGGAGAGATTTGGTGTTCTCGCTCAATCCGGCCATAGATCTCAGCCAGGTTGTTCACCAGTTCTTTCTTTTTGGTGTCCTTCCCAAACACTGAGGGCATCTCCTTCTTCAGGGAGCTGATGATATAAGCATGGACCTGACAAAGAGGGACAGAGGACAACCTCAGCAGGAGCCTGAACTGGCCCTTCGAGTCCCACCTCCTGACCCTGCTTCCGAAACCATTTCTTTCATCCCTCACAGTACCAGGCTAGCATGCTGAGAATATGGAGAGTGAAGGTCACAGTGGAGGGGGTGAGAACCCTGCTGTTGTAGACACTGACAATGGCAGCTTCTGAACACTAAGGTATCTGGTACAGTGACAAGGGCTTTCATACTCTGTCCCTCTTCATCCTCCACCAGTCCATTCAGTTTACAAACGGAGAAAACAACACAGAGAAAGTACAACAGAGCGTAGCCCTCCTAGGGATCACTGAGGTAGGTGGTCATGGAGCCAAGCTCCAACCTGGCCATCTAATCCAGAGCCAACAACCATAACTCTCCTATCTAAGGGACCTCAGTTCTTACAACTGCTCTCTACTTTTGAACCTGTCTCCATTGCATGAACTTGCAGCAGCCTTACCTTGGCCAGCCGGGCTCTCTTGATGAGGTCATTGAGCTTCCGAAGAGCAGCGTTACGGGGTAGACTCTGAATGTCTCTGAACAAGTCTTGCTCTTCAGCTTCAAAGAGCTTCCGGTTGTCAGGAATGAGGAGAGGGTGGGACCAGAAGGAGCCAATGTAGACCCGGATCACCTCTGGTGTGTTCACGATCTTCCCCAGGGACCACATGAGGGCCCCATACACCCGCATCAGCTGTTGGGTCTCAATCTGGTCAGCCTTGTTCAACACTACTCGCATCTTGTCCTCATGGTTCTTGAGAGCCTTGATGACTTCTGAGAACTCATCAGAGATGTCCAGCTTGTGGGCGTCGAAAAGCAGGATAATTCGGTCCACCCGCTCAGCAAACCATTCGAGGACAGCAGCAAAATCATACCCTGTGGCGGAGTGATAGTCAGTGGGAGGAGCTTTGGGGCATGGAAGTGTAGTGAAGGGTCCCATGTAAGATAACGCAGTCTTAAAAATTGTCTCTGGGTTCACATCCTGGCTTCTCCCATTTGACTGTTTGACCTTGAGCAAATTACTGTGGTGTGTGTGTGCGTGTGTGTGTTTGTGTTGTAGTAGGAATCAAACACAGGGCCTCATGCATACTGCCTAATTGTTCTTCCACTGAGTTATATCCCCAGGCCTCCTTACCATTTTCCATCTATAGATGATCATTAGGAAGAATCTGGCTTGTAGGATGATGGAGAAGCTCAGGAAATGTTGGACTCTATCATAAGCATTGCTACTCCCATAAAGGGTGGCCCCTATGCATTTATTAAAGTTAGGGGTCAGGGATCCTGATGGGAAAAGAACTCTGGACATTATTTTCATGCTGACATTTTGAGATTGGATCTTACTGTCTTGCAGTATCCCACATTGGCCTTGAGCATTCTCTATAGGCAAATTTAGCCTTGAACTTGAGATCCTCCTGCCTCAGCCTCTAAAGTGCTGAGGTTCCAGGTGTATATTATCATGACCCATTTGGATACTTGTTTTGAATTTGGATAAAGACTCAGAAATTCTTCACAAGGTATAAGGAACAAAACAGAAGATGCAGGTTACTGATGCATGTTCAGACTATGCCCATCTCTGGTTGGGAAGAAGTCTCAGTTCTTGATACAGACTCAAGTGACTTACTCTCCTATAGCTCCCAAGATCACTTCCTTCCTCAACTGCTGCAGCCTCACCCAAATTCCCAACTCCTATTCTGTATGGGAGTCCTTCCTGAGGATATGACTGGACCTCTGACACCTTGTTATCCAGAACTGAGCTACTTCAAATCCAGCTTGTTCCAGGAACTTTGGAACTCCTGTTTCACTCAGTGGCAAGCAACTGCAGATCTGGGAGAGGAAAAAGTTATCCTGGTTTGGTTATGCAGTGGTCTTCGAAAGGCTCTTATTAGGGGCTTGATTGTCAGCTGGTGGGCTTCTGGGAAGTGAATGGATTATGAGGGCTCTGAGATAACCTCTGGATTAACTCCTTGGTGGATTTGTAATACCAAGGGAATTATTGGGAGACAGGGGCTATGTGAAGGAATGGGTCACGGAGGTGGGTGAGTTGGGAGCAACTTTGGAAAAGCAGACTTTTATTCCAAGCCCTTCTTTTTCTGCTTTCTGGTCCCTCAAAGTTTAGCAACATCACTCTGCCATGCTCCAATATCTTGATGTTCTATTCTTACCAAAGCCCAGAAACAGAGAAGCCAGGATATCATGGACCACAAGACAGACCTGACCTTTCTTCTTTTTAAGTTATTAGCCTTAGATGCTTGTTACAGTGATGAAAAGCCAACCATAGAAGGAGAGGTTATCCCTGAAACTCACCAAATAGACTATGAGGACTGTCCAGAAAGCCACAGGAATCTACCTGTCTCAGCTTCCTCAGTGCCAGAATTATAAGGGGACACAAATGCTTCTAAGTCCAGCTTTTTATTATATGGGCCATGGGGCTCAGACTCAGGTCCTCATGTTACAAACTGAGCTCTATCTCCCTAATAGTGGGTACACATTACCCTCATATAATTAAGGAATCTCTCCACAGCCAACCTGAACAAACCTGCCTTATGCTTCTCCATCTCTCCTGTACCCACGGTACACATGGCAGGTACTCCATCAGCATATGCTGCACACAGTTGACATAGAATCCTGTTCTGCCTTTTACATCCAGGAAGCACTTATCAGGTCACCTCTGGACCTTTACTTTTCCAGTCTCTAAACTCGGACCCACCAACGCCTTGACCACAGGGTTGTGAAGATCAAGTCTAAGATGAGAGGCTGACAAGTCTCTCATCTTTTACTAAGGATCTTGGCCAAATGCCCAGCCCCTTCATAAAGAACTCCTCATGTGTTCCCAGAGGATGAAGCTTGCTTGGCACGGCTGTGTCTCTGTAGGAACACTGGCCTGGGTAGGTTCCCTGTAGTTTCTGCTTAGTTTATTAACTTGATATGCTGGGCAATAGAATCCCCTTGCTTATCCTTGATCTCTGCTTCTGGGATGGATGACCTTTGAACTCTTTTTCTTGGTTTACAGTTCTCTGCTTCCAGGCCCAGAGGTGTGAGGACAGAGAATGCAGTAACATGGAGATGAGACAGAAAGAGGGAGAATTGCTGGAGGCTGCTTCCTCTGGGACCCTGGGCGTGCCTATAGGAAGTCTGCTGGGGTCTGCTGACAAAGGGATGGCTTCCAGGAACCTTTCCCATGATGCAATAAACACAGAGGCGGCTTATTAGGCCTCCTACTTTTGCAAACTCTGCAAACTCTGGTAAACTGCTATCAAATGACAAGCAGTGAGGAGGTGTGTGGTGGGGAAGACAGTGAGGCTGAAGTCCTGGCTCTGCCAACCCTCCTAGTTCTTGGTTACTCCAGGGCTCTTGGTTACCCCAGGGCCTGAGTGATCTCTAGGATGAATCTTAAGTTGCTTCCATAGCCTGGACTTATGTGTACGCCTAGAAATAAAGGCATGGGAAAGGCAAAGACTGGGCATAATCAGGAGAGGAATACAGGATAACCGTTTTCATTTGTTTTCTGAATGGCCTTCTGCAAGTCTGAATGTCTTTTACTTGTCTGAATGCAGAGCCCATGATGTAGCCATGGAAAGCATACCTGACATTAGGAGGAGAGAGCTCAGTCTGAACGGAGACTGCAGAATATGTACAGCCTGACCAAGGTGACTACCAGATGGCCATATCCCTAGGTGACTACCAGATGGCCATATCCCTTGATCTCAGGAATGGCTCTGAGACTCTCAGTAACTATGCCTGAATACACGCAATCGCTTGTAGTCTCTGAATCAGTGGGTGGAGAGACAGAATACAGAAGTGGTCCTTCCTGGTTTCTTCTGAGAATGTCTGCTGGTACCCAGGGATCCAGCGGATAGGCTCCAGGCCAGTGTCTGGGAAGCCTGCGGGGATCTGTAGCCCCCACCCTCAGGCTGCAGGGCCGGGAAGAAAGCATTTCTAATTAATGCCAGGCAGGAGGAAATCAATGAGACAAACTCAATAAGGGAAGGCCTCTCCTTAATCACCCAGTGCTCCCCTCGCTGTCTGACAGTGTGTCATTCTTTGCATTTTCAGTTTCGAAACCGACCTCAGTGGATTCTTCCTGCTCCCCATCACCCAGAGTGAACAGGATGCTTGTGGTGGCCATATAGCACACTTTGTCAAAAATCTGTTACTGTCTAGAGATGTTTTTAAAAAGAGAGAGATACAGAGGCATGAAGTACCAAGAGTGGGGGAAGGGTTCAGCTGACAATGGGGAGCAATGCAGCAGACTCATCACAGGCCTCCAGATGGCCCCAGTAAGGAAACAAGGCCTTTGGAGGGCGTCAGGGCTCAGCCATTCCTCACCAGCCTCGCTAGCACATGAATGCCCACACATATTTGGGTTTACCAGCTGGTCATCTGAGGAACCCCAGGAGCCCTTAAGTGCTCAAAGGCAGAAGGAATGATACACACCCTCAAAGTCTCAAGAGGGAACTTGAGAGGCTTTGAGCCCTTAAGTGCTCAAAGGCAGAAGGAATGATACACACCCTCAAAGTCTCAAGAGGGAACTTGAGAGGCTTGTCCCCCATTCCTCCTTTGTCTTCCCAACAGGTTATGATAACATGCCAAAAGTCAAGAACTGGGACATGGGAGACCAGGGTTCCCATTCTATTTGTGTCACCTTTCCTGAGCCTGCTGAGCATTTGGAAGGAGAGTTTCCATTTGTGTACAGTCTAGGATGAGAGCGTAAAACCCTGAGATGACGTTCCCAGAGTGGAACTGTGCAGGGATTCAATCTGAGGCACAGTCAGGAAATGTGGCTTCCAGGTGAAAAGGTATGACTTCTTCCGGATCCCTCTGAGCTCCCCATTACTGCATCCGTGCCCCTTTCCAGTAATGAACCAGGGCCAGCCACATCCTGCCCCTTCCAGGAACAGCTTCTGTCTGCCTTTCCTGCTTACTCCAGAGCCTTTTCTTTCAGCCCTGAGTGCCAGCCCCAAAATGTCATGCACATGGCTTCTCCACAGCCATACACTGCTGCCCCCACCACTCCCCAAGCCTGGACAGTAGACTACCTGGAAATAAGGATCACACTTTGTTTGGCATTAGCCTGAAGAAGAAGGCCCACCTCTATGATGTCTGAGGTCTTTCTGGGAGCCCTGAGGAGCAGCTTTTCAGGACTGCCAGGGATTGGGCAGCCTAGAGCAAGGTCTTTGTGCTGACTTGACTCCAGTCCTTGTGCTGAGCCACAAGCCCTGAGCCTGCAGTGGTGTGGTGAGGGGGCATAATTTCAGGCTCTGCAAACCCTTCAGCTAGAGCCCTCATGCAAGGCTTGGTCAGTAAGGGTCAGTAAGAATATCTGAGGAGACCTGGCCCACCTGGGCTTGAAGAAGGTAGGAAGTACCAAATCTACTGTGGCCAGTCCCAGGAGTGAAGGAAGTCTGGGCAGTCAACTTTAGATCTGTGTATTATACACTTATGTTGTGTGGGGGTGTCAGAAGGTGTACAGGCATGCATGTGGGGGAGGGGAGGACAGGGGTATATGTATGAAGAATGTGTGAGTAACAGGGTCTGGAGTGGGATGAACTGAGACTCTGGCTTTATGATAACCATGGAGAAGGATGGGAGACGCTGTGTACCCAGACAGTGTTCCTGATTCAAGTCCCACCACCTGGATCAGTAGGATATCTGATGTCCTCCCTGACTCTGGTCTTCTCAGGGTGCTAAAGTCAGCATTACTGGAGGGTGGTGGCTGCCCCACTCAGTTTCTGTTTGTTTGGAAGGCTGCTTTTGCCAGCAGCTCCATCAGTCAGGGACTCAGGACCACAGAGAATACCCTGGCATAGTCATTGTTTTGCTCAGAGACAAGAAGAGCCTGGCATCTTATCAGTTTTCAGAGGGAGGGTATGGAAATATAGCCAGGAACACTAGTGCCCAGTATGTGCAGAGCAGCCACTGAGGTTTGCAGACAAAGGCCTAGCAGGTGCATGGGATGTACTCTCCCCTCCCCGACAGCTTGACTTCTCCCAGTGTTCCTGAGCAAGCTGCAGGTTACCCTGTGAGCCTATAAATCCCTTTAGGCCTAGACTCAGATCCAGGGTGAGTGCAGACTGACTGGTCCTCATTCCATCAGAGCCCAGAGTTAAGGGCCAAGGGACCAGGCTTCCTGGACCCTGTCGCAAGTTACCAATTACAGGAACTGGGAATCTGTGAGGAAGAATCTGTGAGCCTGGGAGGTGCCCTCTCAATTCAAATGCTTCCTTCCTCTCTGCTTCCCAGGTTTTACCTCCAGGGACAGAGGGAGTTTTTGCTCAGATACTTTGTGGTACTCTACTTCCAACACTGCTTTAGAATTAGGGGGGGGGCTCTAGGAAGGCCTGCTTGGGGCTCACCTAGAGAAGGCTATTTCTCAGCAGGCCTCGATAGCACCCTCTCTGATTGTTTGTGCTCACACACAGACACTGTGTGACCCCAAAGATCTGAGCAGAGGAAGCAGGGCAGCTCAAAGGGGGATGAGAGAGAAGTACAGAGCCTTCCCTGGGTCAAAGGCCTGCACTGCTAACCTTCAAGGGTCTAGATCCACGGGTCGTATAGACAGTTACTCCATGTCTGAGGACACTGAGGTGTGGGAGTGAGTGGGTGTTGACCTGTACAGGCCACACCCTTGCAGAAAGGCTTCCTAGGCCCTGCTGTGATGATAAGATAGATGGATAGACCTTTGTCAGTTAGGAGTCATGGAGCACACGGGGTGAAGCACATGCTACAGGGAGGCATGTGTCATCTGAGGTCAACACTCAGAGAGTCCTGGCCACTTCCCAGAGAAAATAGCTAGTCCAAGGCTGACCCTTCCCGGAGGCTGACTTCTGAGTGCTAATTTGGCCCTGGTCCAGGCTACCAGCATCATGTTTGGGGAAAGTGCATCTTGTCTAATTTTGTTGCTAAAGATTCAAAGCATAGTACAGAAAGGATAGGGCAGCTGAATGCTGGGGCACGGATTTGTAAACTCAGTACTTAAGAGGTAGAGGCAGGAAGATCAGCAGTTCAAGGCCAGCCCCGGCTACATAAGACTCTGTCTTAAAAATCTGAAATCTAAATAAAGCTGAAAGGACAATGGGCTACTTAGAGGCACATGGCAGCTAAGGCAGAAGCCAGGAGTGGAAGGCTAGAAGGGTAGAGTTAACGCTCCCACCAGGGGTGCCACTTACCTCTGCTGATCCTCTGCTTCTCACCAGAGAGGATCCCCGGTGTGTCGATGACACTAATACTTTCTAGCACAGCGTTGGGCAGCTGGGCACACACAAACCTGCACAGATGGTGAGATGAAAGCTGTGGTAAGCCACTGAGACATCACTGGCTCAGCCTCAAGGGTTCAACCACGGGCTACAGGGTCCCAAGCCCCATGATGTGGGCCTGCTAAGTATGATAGCTGACCCCGGGAGTGCGTTATGGTTTCCTTTCCACCTGCTACATCCTGTTTTGGAGTGCTTTGTATCCAGGGTGCTTGGTAAAATGCTGGCTGGCCACTAGGGCTACTCCATAGTGGTATGCCATCCCCCATGTCTGTCCAAAGCCTTGGCTTAATGCTTGTGGCCCCAAGTCATTAATGATCCCTGGCCAGCCTGGGAAAGCTTTACTTAGCTTGGGCAGCTCCTGATGATCAATTAGAACTCTACCTCCGCAACACAGTGTTCTCAAATCTCGAGGTCTGCAAATAGTTAGGGTATGGGAATCCTCCTCTGATTGATGCTTGGTAGACATCCCTGTGTATCTTGCATGTGTTGTTATCTGCAAGCCTACATGAGACACTGAAAGCGATTGCAGTATAACTGGAAATCTGTTCTTCCAGGAATTCCCAAGGTGATCCTGAGGCAGCCTGGGCTCATACTCTGAACCCCTAGTGTCAAGATCCCCATGAAATACCATTTTTTATCCTTGCCCCTGGTGGAGGCAAAGATGCTATCTGTACAGCAATGAAAAACCAGGGTGCAGAGGGGCCAGCACCTCAAAGTTGGAGAAGAGTTTATTAGAATCCAGGCAGAAAGATGGCTTTGAGGGAGGGCTTCCTGGGGGAGGTAGCATTGAGGCTGTCCTTGAGAGATGGGCTATGCCTCTCAGGAGTGTGTTATCTGGACATCTAAAGGGCTAGCTCATCCAGACAGTGCTCTAGGATAGCTGTCCAGCCTTACTCAGGAGGAACAGGGATATGTGCTGACAATGTGTGAAACGGATTCTCCTTGGTACAGGAAGGTGACCAGGAATCTATGGCCAGCACCAGACAGATGAGTGGTCATGACCGGCAGGCCCCAGGTGTCCCTATCAGCTACTGTCTTAGTGGTGAGTGCACAGTACCTGCTCCTCCCTGTGCTCTAGTTAGAGATCCCTACACTGAGCAGCTTTCTTTCATCCCTCTCTGCTTGTATTCTTTCTCTTCAGTTTCTTCTTCCTGGAATGCTCTTTGTTCACCCTTCCATGGTTATCACACCCATAACTTTGTGCCCACGTCAAATGCCAGCTTTTCCACACAGCCCCTGAGGACTACCCTCCTCTACTGGGAGGCATCTTCCAGCAGGTGCCTGTGGACTAGACTCAGTCCTCTTGCTGAGCTCACCCAAGCTGCTGCCTCCAAGGCCTGGAGCCCCCTGCAATAAAACATGCACTCCACCCTCTGGCATTGGCATTGTGCCTGGGGGATGGTGCAGCCCTGAAGGCTACCCTGCCTCCTTCCCTCCAACCTTGCTTCACCAGAGCAGGACCATACAGGTCCCTGTGGTCACGAATCCCGAAGCAGGACCTCACCTGGGTCTGCTTTCCCAGGCTGAACATTTTAATCATCAAAAGCACAGATTCAAAGAGAGAAGGCAGGCACTTTAGAGGCACTGCCTCCTGTGTACTTCCCCCCAACCCCAAACAACAGCTTCACACACATGCTCGCTATAAATGGCTGTCAGAACCTTTTAGTCTATATTCTACTGTTTAAAAAACGAAAACACTACAGCGAGACAGACAGTGAAATGGTGTCTTCCCTCATCCTTCTCCCCGTCACTTCCTACTGAGAAATTCACACAAGTACAGCTACCTGCTGTCTATATGCTTTTCCTCTCTCAAGCTCTTTACACACTTGCAGGAAGAGAGCAGGGCCCAGAGTTTTTGCAACTTGCATTTTGTCATCTTATGGATGAAGACAGCGATACTGCAGGAGTTTGTCCATGGCTACACAGACTTCACACCACACACACACACACACACACACACACACACCAAGGGTTTCAAAAAGTCTAATCACAGAGTTAGTGGGACCTGCTGGGTTTGGTTAATGACATAAAGGCACTCCTCTGTCAGGAATGTGCTGGCTACTATGGTAATTACACACATCTGTTATCATAGCTGACCGTATGTCATTACATATAGATACTACTATCATTGTAAGCAGTTATCTTGAAGGAGGACTAACTACTAGCCTTGCCCTCCATCTCTTTTGATGACTGACTCTGTGTACCCCTGGTTCTTCTCCCCCCTTATCTGGAAGCCAGCTCCTCTTTGACTCAGAAGAATGAGGCTGCTTAGCTGACTCACAGTCACTACTGCAAACTGCGGCATCCAAAATGGAGTGCATCGTGCCTCCCAGCCCAGATGCCTCAGTCACACCTCCTGACTCATCCTTTTACATCATGTTCCCTCAACACACAACTATTTTGTGTTTAGTATCCCATGTGCCTCTCTTCACCTTTATCTGGATCTGGCCTTCCTCACTCAGCTCCAGGAAGTAGGAACTTGTGGTCTCAAGGACCTCAACCCAATACACCTCAGTACTGACCACCTCTGTTCATTTTTACTGATTCAATCTTCTTTTCTATGAAGCCACACCTACCTCCTGAGGTTCCCTCACCATCAGACTAACTCCCCAGTGATTTTTCTTGTCCCCCTGGCCCTGTTTTGGAAACGTGTCCTGCCAGTTGTCATTCCACACTGTTTACCAGACCACCTGTCCCTTCTTGTCTCAGAGTATTACGAGTTGCATATCACTATAGGAAAATTTACAGGACAGAAGACACTGAAAATGTTTCTGTATAATAAGCCTCGATTTCTAAAGATGAGTATGGCACCAGTAGGTACCCATTTCTCTCATTGTATAACTAGGAAGTCAGTTTAAAGATTTTTTTAAAATTTAAATACATGTTGTATGTGTGTCTAACATATTTAATTTAAATATGTGTTGGGATATGTGTACATGAATACAATGACTATGGAGGATATGCAGAAGGCAGTACAGGATCCCCTCCAGTGAGCAGCCAGAGGCCGGTGCTATGAAGAGAACTCAGGTCCTCTGCTTTTAACTGCCGAGCCATCTCTCCGCCCAGGAATCAAATTTAAAAACAAAAAAGTGAAAACTCCACCCAGTAACTAACCATTCTACCACAATCTAACATTTCTGTTAGTTGCTATGCACTGGGCATGAAGTGTGCTCTGTTCAGTATGCTGCTCACCTCGGCACTGTCTCCTCAGAGATGTTATTACTACTCTAGATTAAACCCAAGCAAAGCAAGACACAGAGAAGGGTGGCAACTTGTCCAAAAGCCACAATTCAAGGTGGGCTCTGGTTCCAGGATCGTCTGAAGCCAAACCCCATAGTCTCTACTTTCATTTGAAATATCTCCAACGAGAAAAAGTAGCCTTGAAATTGAATGCAATGTACATGCAAATTGGATTAATCATATTAACAAGTACATCCAGGGGACCTGTCTGAATTCCAGTTGAGTATGGTTATAATGTGAAAGCCAGATTACCTTGTCCAGCACTCTCTAGAGCAGCGGCTCTCAACCTGTGAGTCCCAAACACTTCAGAGGTCAAACCACCCTTTCACAGGGGTCGGCTAAGACCATCAGACTACATATAAATATTTGCATTACAACTCATAACAGTAGCATGATTACAGTTATGAAGTAACAACAAAAATAATTTTATGGCTGCAGTCAGCACACCATGTGGAACTGTCTTAAAGGGTTGAAGCATCAGGAAGGTTGAGAACCAGTGCTCTGGGCTTTCCCCACTCAAAGCCTCATGATGACCTTGGTATTTTCAGGCTTTAATTTGTCCTAGGGGAAGGGAGGTGACCTTTCAAGGTCACACAGGAGCTTATGAGAACTACTGCTCAAACTCAAGGCCTCTTCTTTAAGACCAGTATTCTTTCCAAGTAGAACACTCAGGAACAAGAAGGAACCTTCTATTGCTCCCTTCTGCTTGGACAAATAATCCCAGGCATGGTGTAAGCTAATGCTGGGAAACATGTAACTTTCCTTTAACACTTTTATTAGGGTAGGGCAGGGTAGGTCCATCTGATCCAGGACTGTCAAATCCTTCTTTGGTCCTTAATCAGGTGGTATCAGCCCGGCATTTACTGCTGTCAAGTCCCATACCATGATGGCTGACTCGGTTACACTCAGGCACCAGTCAAGAAACAGGTACAGAAAAGACACAGAATCTCCCAGGACACAACCCTCTCCTTTTACCCCCTGTGCCCACAAAAGAAGCAAGGAGACGACTCAGCAGTGCACCCCTCCCCAGCCCGACTCACCTGTTGAGGAAGGCATTGCCGAAGGCATTGAGCTTTCGGAAGGGTTTCTTTGGATCCACCACCAGAGCGTTCCCGGGGATGATCCCCTCCACATCCCCCTGCATCACTGCTATGAAGGAATCAGTGGTTGGCTCAGGCCCAATCCTCATGCCTGGAAAATCCTGTTCCAGCAGGTACCTGGAGGAAAGAGTGCAGTCATGTAGTTATGGTGCTCGTAATGGGCCCCTGTTTGTCTACTACACAGTTGGTCATACATGGGTCATGGGAGAAGGGCAGCTCCAGAGCAACCACTGAGCAGAGGAAGCAGGATTTTAGCTGAACTTCACATACTCTGTTTTCTTGGCCCTCTCAGGAGGGGGTGAACGAAAGCAAGGTTTGGGCCATGAAGTAACCCATGGTCTGAAGTTGATTCCTAACTCCAGTAGGACTTGCAGACTTTACAAATCAAAGCAACCAGCTGAGATTTCCATACACAGGCACATAATTAGACAATCCTAGGGCTCTTCTGGCTTCTTAGAAATCATTCATTATATACATATATGTAATAATAAAGAATAAACTATGAAAAATGAATCCCAACTCACCCTAGAGTTTGGTTCCTCTTCATTCTTTGCATTCTGGATCTTCTAGATCTTCTAGAAACATTCCATGTACACATGTGCTATATAGACTTACACATAGATGACTGGAGGTTTTTCATACTATATTTGTATTTATTTATTGTGTGTTACAGTTTTATTTTGTGTGTGTGTGTGTGTGTGTGTGTATGTACATGCTGATATGTGTCACTATGGCTACGTGATAAATCAGAGGATATTTTAATGAGTTGGCTCTCTCCTTCCACTATGGGTCCTGGGGATTGAGTTTAAGCCTTCAGGCTTGGTGGCTGGAGTCCTTACCCCCTGAGCCATCTCCCTGGCTCTAAATGAAGTTTCTAAGCAGTTTACACCTTCCTTCTAGTCATTATCCTATTGATGCAAGCTTCTGGCATAAGACTATATTCAAGACACCTTGTGTTGTACTTGCACAAGGCACATTGTCTCCCTTGCATCCTTAAGCATTGGGCAGTTTTATCCCCAGTATTTCAGTTCATGGTGAGGTTGCTGGGTTGAGATTTTAACTGTGCCTTTTTTCTTTTTAAGTGTTTGTTTTTTATCTCTGTACCTAAAGTGGAGTAAATCAAAATTTACCTTTTATGTACTGATGCTTTTCAATTGCACCTGACACCTGCACACACACACACACACACACACACACACACACACACACACATCCTGCCCCCAGCTTGAGAGTTAGTAACCACAGAGGATGTTGTGCAGCCCACGGGTAGGAATTTACATACTCTGCAGTGGTTATGCAGATAATAGTCGTCATTGGTTTCATTTTATGCTTAACACATTTGAGAGACAGCAATCCAGATTTACTTTATCCTTGTTAATAACTATGTAGAACTCCATTATATGAATTACTACATTTTTAAGTGAAATTCCTATTGATATCTGGTAGCAGCTTCTATTGTCTAGAAGGGAGAAAAATGGTGGCACAGGATTGACACATTATCTCAGTGAAAGAAGGGAAGGAGGGGAAGAGGTGTTGCCTATTTTTATGGGGTGGTTTTTAACACGCTCACTTTCTACTTCCGGTACTTGAGTCTGCTCATGCCAGGCCCAGGCAGGCCTCTTCCCTGCTCTGAACCTCATGATCTAGGAGACTGGCCAATGTGATCTTCAGAGTTTCTTTTGTTTCCTGGGCTACTGTGCCAGGAATGGACTTCTGAACCATTTATTTTCATCCCTGATGATGGCACTCCTGAGGGAGCAGGAGGATGGTTGCTTCTGAAACTCTGACAGTATCATAGCATGACAGGTACCTCTCTGCTCTTATTGCCTGGACAGCAAGAGCTTTAGGCCACCTGCCTCCCCAACTCTGTTGCCCCTTGTAGAGGCCAAGAGAAAGGGTGTATGGTTAGCCAGGAAGTAGTCATTAAGGCTGATGGACAACAGAGCCCTTTAGGATCCTGGGTCAAGTTTGAACACCAACAGTGGGGGTCTGGACTGAATAATGGTGCATGGATCTACCCTAGGGTAGGGCTGGCCAGAGTACAGTCCCAGAGCATCTTTGCTGGGCACTAATGGATGCTGCCTGAGAAACACAAACCTACAAAGTGAGGGCTCAGGAATAATGAGAAGCACAGAGGCCTAGCTTCTTGGTCTTTAGTACTAGCTACGTATTCATGATCTTTGAGGAGCATCAGCTGATGGATTTAGGGCTCTACTCTGATGGTTCTAACCTGCTTGGTCAGGGACAAGACCTTAGCAATGCTACTCTTTATAACGTTCCCGCCTGATTCAAACACATCCAGGGCATTAGAGCAGGCTCCATATTAACCCTGACATTGTCTTAATAATAACCGCTGACATATAATAGCAATTCTGAGTGTTACATTTTATTCTGAAAGTCTGGTAATGCTGTCTTTTGTTCCCTATAGGCTCCAAGGAAGCTGAAAAGGGTTACATGGTTTTCTCAAGTAATGGGGCAGGAACCCATGCCCCCAGCGGGGAGACATTGGTTCTGATCTTCTCCCATCTTTGACTCCTCTGAGAAATCACCTCCCAGAAAGCTGACCAAGGCCCAGCTCTGGGGCTAGAGGTCCAGTCTCCTTGGCTCAAGTTTGAACTCCTTGCCATCTTTTGCCTCTCCAGGGTGGGCAGGATTCAAAGAGACCTGCTGGGTTTCTTCTGGGTCTCAGCAGGCTATCTGTGCCTTCAGAAAGCGTTTGGAGCTGTACTCTATTCCATGGTTCCTGGGCTGGGTTGCTATGAACTCTGTCCCCAAGGAGCCTGTGGAGCAGCTGCAGTAGCCTCAACCCCAGAGGAAGCTGTTGATGTTCTCAGAGACTAATTCTACAGCAGCAGGGAGGGGGAGCATGTCTTGGGTTGCCTTGGGGATCCCCTCAAACCTCTCCCATCCTGCCTAGCAACTGGGAGTCTCAAGAAGGATTTCTTCCAGTCAGAACAACATTTTGAGAGCTTGTGCTGGAGCTGTGATCAGAAAAAAACAAAGCCACATAGAAAGCACATAGGACTATGCTTTCTGCTTTCTTGGTGATCTTTTCTCTTGGGGACTTCCTGAGTGAGACAGGACCAAGAGCTCTCTGACTATGAGGCATATGCCCTTTAGAAAGTACTTATTGTAAACACCATGGCCTCAGCACCTCCCTCCATCACACAGGGAATTACAGTTCAGGCTTATGTCTTGCCTGTCATATGCCAGACACCGTTCTAAATGTTCCATCTCATCTTCTGTTCATATCTACCGGGCTGTTAGCGTGGTGATCCTCCTTGTCAAATGCACCTAGGATGGTGGTTCTCAACCTTCCTAATGCTGTGACCCTTTAATACATGTTGTCTACGACATGCACATATATGATACCCTTCATGTTGTGGTGACCTCCCAACCATAAAACTATTTTTGTTGCTACTTCCTAGTACTTTTGCTATTGTTATGAATTGTAATGTAAATGTCTGTGTTTTCTGATGCTCTTGGTGACCCCTGTGAAAAGGGCTGCTCAATCCCCAAAGGGGTCATGACCCACAGATTGGGAATTACTCACCTAGGGAGTAAGTCCGCCTTGTAGACTGTTCTGGGAGTTAAATTAGTTACATGTGCTACATATTTAACTGGTACCCTTTATGGACATCCTTTCTCATTTTAAAGGGGAAGAGACCAAAGTCAATTTGCCCAATGTACACGTCAGTTAACAGATAGCCTAGGATTTGAGCCTGGCATTTGGATTTAAGAACTCATGCCTTTCATCACCATAGCCACTGTCTCCTTTCAAGACCTAAGCCTCCTCCAGGAAATGCAGCCACCTCTGGGGACTGGCCCACAATGATGCTCCCCATCCCCATGTGGAACTAGAAGCAAAAAGTGATACAAGCTCCAAAAGTATATCAAGAAGCTGGTTAGAGCCAGGGCCTGGGGCAAAGAGGAGGCACTGAGACCCACAAATTCGAGAACACATGTCTCCAGAAACAGCCCCTGGCTGCACATTCAGCCTCAGTGACCCCATGTGTATGCATATACATGTGTATGCATATGATATATATGCATATGCTCTTGCTGTCAGATGGCAGGAGCAGGTCCTGACCCTGTGGTTTTCAAAAGGACACTGAGAAACAGTAAGGCTAAATTCCCTGTGAGAAATCTGTGTACTGATTTGGGACAGTTGATGTTGGCTACTCCGTCCTATGCAGACCCATAGAGGAGGTGTAGTGGAGTGTGGATGGGGACAGCTGAACTAGAGGGATGGAAAGAACGATTCTGAGGCAGCCTCAAAAATGCCCAGAATGAATGAGGCCACAGCAGCAATGAGCTAATGTTCTTTAGAAGGCGTCTCAGATTCCAGCTCTGGAAGACATGCTGTACTCAGCAGATGAACAAAGGGTGACACTGCCCAGCCTAACAGGACAGCTTCCTGGGGAGTTGTGGAGCCACTGCCTGAGGTGGCTGGGCAAAGGGCTCTGGGCTGGGTCTGCTGGCTTCTTACACTCACAGGACCCAAAACTTGCTGACCTTGTATGAGTCTGGGGAAACCCAGAGACTAAGGAAGCCAAGAGCATGCCCAGAGGCTACAGTCAGGCCAAGCAGGGAACTGGATGGGATAAATTCTCAGAGACATTTGGGTATGGCTTGTGGCATCGGGTGCTCCTCAAACAAAGCCACCACTGTGTCCAGAAAGGAAAATCTATTGAGGAATCTCATGCACTACTTCTTTACAGGGTGTGGGACAGATCGCCTCTGTTCCTGGGCAAAAACATTCCCACAGCTGTGTAAAAAAAGAAAAGTTAATTCAAGCCTGGGTGGGACCAGCTGAGATGGGGACACATGAAATAAGGAGGGACAGAACACTCCTTATATTGTGTTTATGCTTATTCTGTGATTTGAACTTCCTCCCATGTAATCAACCTTACCTGCATGACATGACAACATTAATTCAGTTTTGCAACAGAGTCAGCTAAAAAATAGCATGTTCAAGTTCAGGGTCAACTTTGAGGTCCAAAACATTGAAAGGATTTTGGTGTCTCCCTTCCCTTGCTATCCAATGCAAAAGAAATAAAGGCTAAACCATAAAATATGTGTGGGGAAATTCAACACAAATCTGATTTTTTCCCATGAGGGCGATTTTTCTTCATATGCTTCTTAACTAGAAATTATTTCATAACATTTTCCTCATTTTTTTATGCCCTGCTTAGTTGGCAATCTAAGCCTGTGGTCTGCTTTCCTGATGACCTAAGTATGCAGGGTATGGCATAGAGCCAAGAGCCTCATTCAGGCCTGTCTTTCAGGCACCCGTCTCCCCAGCAAGGAGGCCCAGGCTTTGAGCAGCTGCTGGGTTTAACCCCAGGCAGGGAAGGAACTACAAAGGGGGAAGACCTGCAAACACTGTTGCTGGAGGCTCTGGGTTAGGTGCACCAAGTGATCTGAAGAATCTGTTGTTCTCTTAAGTGCCTTAGGGACTCACACAACTCTACCATCGACATGACCCTGAACAAGTTGCTCAAAAGAACATTGGGACCAGCAAGATGGCTCAGTGGGTAAAGGCACCTGCTGCCAAGCCTGACAGTCTGAGTTTGATCTCTAGCGTGGTGGAAAGAGAGAACTGACTCTGGCAAATTGTCCTCTGACCTCCACATACAGCATAGACACATACACACAGGCAGGCAAGCATGGACACATTAATTAAATACCTAAGTAACTGAACATTTTAAAAGAATGGCCTCCTCCCAGGCTGGTAAAACAGGGAAACACCTGGTTTCTAACTATGACAGCTAAAAAGTTAAACTGTTTGAGGTAATACACAAGATTTTTGAGAAAGCAAGGCCTGTATCAGACTTTTCCCACAATCACACAAACAATAATTAGAGAAAATGAACCCTTCAGGGTTGCCTGCAGGTACTCGGCCCATTCCCACCCATCTCTAAACCCAGTTCACATGTGTCCTCCATGAAGTCTTAACAGATTCATCCCCTACCTCACCCACAAAGCACATACAGTCTTCTCTCTCTCCTGTAACAGTGGATCTTACAGCTCTTCCTCTGTAGGTAGTTTAAGCGCCTTCGAAAAGCACAGTTGTCCTGTATTATGGGTCTTTGTATTATGTATCTTTATCTTTGAATCCCTCAGCCATGGGTCCTTCTACTTTAAAATAAAGTCAGGATAACTCTTGCCCCATCAGCCTGACTTAGTTTTAGGGAGAAAGTAACATACACACAGAGACATAAAGTAGATGAAAGACTGTAGCTAGGTTAAGAAGTCAGCTCCATGCCCCAGGAAAACTTGCCACGGTACCTTGTTCAAGGACCCTCTGCTATGGGAAGAAGTACTTGCAGTAGAACAGTTTAGAACTGGGATTGGCTGGTCTTAGCATTCCCTTGCTGGCTCTACCCCATGACAGGCCCATCCATCTGGGACACTAGTTACCCCAGCATCAGTTCCTCCTCTGCCCTTCTGTAGTACAGAGAGCCAGCATGCCCTTACCTTCACCAAGCTCTACCTCCTTAGCACCATCCTTAACTAGAAAGAAGGAAGGGATTGATACCCACCACCCCATTGGTACCTGGAACTAAATGGTTCAGAATTGGTTCTGAACTCTCCTGTTCCAAGGAAGTGGTTACTAGGATTCACATGGTATGGATAAAGAAACAAGATCAGAGAGAAATGGAAGTGTAACCTCCCTTATCCTTCCTTGTCAGCCTCTTGACTAAAAAGTAGGGAAGCCAGGTTTTACTGACCTAGCCTGGGTTACAGCCTTTGTCCCACAGCCAATGGGAGTGGTTACAATGCAAACCTGTCTCTACTGTTGTCTCTACTGACTTCCAGATGCCTGGCTTCAAGGTGATTCCTCAACTGGACCTGAGGCAGGCAGATATAGCTCCTCTAGTCTGAAGTTTGTTTCTCCCTTCAGTAACCAATGAGCCTTGGTTAAAAGCAACTGAATATTTACCCAGCTCCACTTTGAACCCAACAGACTCTGACCCAAGACAATAAAAGAACACCCTTTGACTCCTGATAGCAGAGCCTTGAAGTAGTCTAGGTACTGTTGCAGGCAGAGTTAAGTCCACAGAAGAGTGGGTTTTCCCAAGATGGTGAACTCTCTGCCTTTGGTTTCCATGAAAATCATCTTTTATGAGGTAATCTCATACTGAAGACCAGGGTAAGATCTGGGTTCCCATCCCTGGGACCCCATCCTATCCACCCTGGAAATGATAACAGATGCAGCAAACACAGGAAACACTACATCAGTCACCTTTGGTGGAGGCTGCAGAGTCCTAGAAGAAATGTGAACAGTTCAAAGAGCCAGCTAAGTTGGGCTCACTCTGGAACACCCAGCATCCCAGTGGTCCAAGGCTTACTACAGAAGAGGCTCAGGATCAACCCAGACATTCTAGTGGGGGCTCTGAACCTCAGACCTCTCCTCTTCAGCCCAAGCAAAGCCCAAGGAGACCACAGTAAGAGCTGGTACCTAGACTAGTTCCTGCCTACCTCTACCTCCTTTCTCCTGTCTGCCAGCAGAGAGAGGAGGCCCAGAAAATAAATAGCAAGAAAAGGTGGCCAGGAGTCCAACAGGTCCAAAGAAGGAGGGGCTTAAAGCTTCAGGCCAGCAAGAGAAATAGCAGAGGCGGAAGGAGACCGCCAGTGACACAGAGCTACTGTGCTCCAAAAAGACAGACTGTGTTGGAGGGAGCAGCCCACAGACCAATTTATTGTTTATTTTATTACTCTGGGTTGCTGGGCCTTAGGCCAGGGAAGTTATTTCAGGCAGAGATCACAGCACGTCAATTAGTTATTACAAGAATGTCCTTTCTGTGTGTTCTTCCCAAGACAAGAAATAGATTTCATGGCAAACACGCAGAGCAGAAAGTGGATGGACACTCAGGAGACAAAAAGCCAATAATGAAGGACTCAAGGGGCAAGTCCTGGAGGGGAAAGGTTCTTCCCAGGCTCAGGCCTCAGACAGAGATGGGAAGGCTAAGAGCCAGACAAGGGTGCACACACTCAGGGGAAAGTGATAGTTGTGTGTGCTACCATCTTGGAAGACAATTCCAGAATGTGACTCAATAGAGAAACTTTTTTAAAAAAATTAAATATTTATGAAAAATGCTGCATAACCTTTGGCCCTTTTTTCTAAGCTTCTTGTAATCTCTGAAAAAAACAAGACCAATCTGTGGAGAATATGCTATTCAGAGTAATCTTGCAGCAGCAAACAAATCAGGAACCATCAGCAGCACTCGAAAGTAGCAGCTAATTAAGGAACAGAGTGTATCTAGCTCAAGTGAAATATTATATAGCTGATAAAAATGATGGTTATGTGAGGCATATTCACACTATAACTAAAAAGTCTAGCTTATGAAATTCCATTCATGGTATGACCTCACTAGAGTATAAGACAGCTGTAAGGACAGAAAAGGTAAACATACTATTTTAAATGTTTTCTTTTTCCTGAGTTATAGATTATGGACAGTTTTGTCTCTTTTTTCAAGCTTATTCTATTCTTCACTTTCTAACAATAAATGAAACTGTTGGATTTAATGAGGAAAGAAAAATGTACAGTTTGGTTTTGGAAACCCTTGTGTTATAGTCTTCCTTGTTTTAGATGATTCTCTCCATTCTTGCCCTCTTTCTAGAAGGGAAACAGTTTGGGGTGTATGAGCTAAATTCAGTTATTGTTATGAGCAGGAAGGGGGCCCCCTCAGACTAGGAGGATAAGCAAGAAAAGGGATCTGCCTCCCTCAGATAAGGGATAATGTGGGGCACCTCACTCGGCCACTTTCTTAGATCTAGTAACAGTCTGTGGTGACTCAGGCAAAATCCAGAGGGCATCCCATACAAAGGCACTTAAACCTTTCTGTTGCTCGGGGACCCTGCTCTTAAAACACACTTGCCTTTCTTCCCTCCCGTTTTGAAAGATGGCTGCTGGGAACTCCCCGGAGCTTAGTCCCTGGAGATGCTCAGAACTACTAAAGTGCCTTTGCTGTGGGAAGGAGATGTTCCAATAGTTTAATGTCCTCAGGGTCATGACCAAGGATGATCAGAGGGTCAGGGCAGGCTGTGCGAAGCCAAGAGCAGTTTGCAGATTGCCTACACTTCCCACGAGGCATAAACCCAATAGGGTGGAGAACAGCCATACAAAGGGACTTGTGTTCACAACCCAGGTATCTCTGGAGCACGTTTGGCATCAATTGGTGTTTTATAAAATTAATGGCTAATTTTGAATCCAAGATTCTCCCTCTGTGTTCCCAGTTAAATCCACTCAACACTACAGGTAAACTTTGGGTACACATGTAGTTTTCTAAAGAGAGCTTTATAGCTTTCATTATTTTCTTTTTTAAAAGAAAAGTGATTCAGATTTTTAAAAATAAAGTGAAAAAAGAAAAACAATGGATTTATCTCTCATCCTTAAAATATATTAAAGTCAATAAG
This sequence comes from Grammomys surdaster, assembly GCF_004785775.1. NCBI lineage: Eukaryota > Metazoa > Chordata > Mammalia > Rodentia > Muridae > Grammomys > Grammomys surdaster. The sequence continues at coordinate 3,202,669 of NW_021604762.1, read as the reverse complement.
CCATTACCCCCAGGTCCCCACTTCAGAAATCACTTGACCTTGCAAAGATGCAGGTCAAGCTGACAGCCCAAGAATGTCCACGCCACAAAGACAAATGACTTGGTACTGTGTTCAGACAGGACAGGTTAGCATGGTATACACACAGCTCCCAGAAGCTGAGCACTGGAGACATGGGAAACTGGAAAATGAGTCACCAGGCTGCCACCAGGCTGCTCTCCTTACCAAGCAAAGCACATGGCTTTGTATGTCACAGATGCCAACCCAGAAATATGAGGACTGCTGCTTTCAAACCCGCTGCAGATGGGTACCCTTGACTCTGGGAGGATATGGCACCTGTACGAGTGTGACTTTCAGCCCAAGGGGCCATAAGCAGTCCCTAACCTTCGGAATGTGTATACTCCTCAACCTTTAAAAAAGGCAGCTTGGCCTGGCAGACTGTACACATTGAAGATGGCGGGAGGCCTGTTCTTCAGAGATAGGAATGTTTCTGACTCTCCCTGAATGCTTGCACCCCTCAAATTCTATCACTCAATGGAATGGAAGACTCGTTGTTAAAGTTACAGGCACTAATGTTTTTTACACGCACCTAGGGCTGCTTCCATCTCGAGAGGCCCTGAACCATCACTTACCCTCTCATCACCTCTGCTATCTCACCTGCAGAGTCAAGGGCCGGATGAGGCACCTCAGATGAATCTCCTCTACTTCTGTGAGCTTTAATATTATTATTAAACTATTAAGATCAAAGAAAGAAACCTATTAAAAGTATCCTGCTTCTCTTTTGTAAGAGACAGACCTAAAAGCGCTGTCAGAGAGAAGGAAAAATTATAAAAGAGCAAGAGACCCCAGAGTCTCCAGTTCACCCCCATTCCCAAGCCTGCGACCAGGAGAAGAACTCAGCTGCAAAGGTAAGGCTCCCCTGGGTAATCCTGAGCCCTTCCCAAGACAATACAGAGGTCCTAGTCAAAGGGAGGGTTATGATACCCCACCTTCATAAGATGTCTGGTTCCTTCTGTGCCTCAGTTTCACAGTGCCCAAATCAGACAACAGGGCTGATTCTTAATTTGAATGCTTCAAAACGACCAAGGCTAAGAACTGAGGAGGATATCATGTAGGATTCAATGGGGGACTTGGCAGCAGGGTCAACTTTTGAGGCCTCCCACTGAGATTTCTTCAGAGCCCTTCATGGAAGACTTTCCATGTCACCCGTCACCCGGAAGGCTCAGCACCCAGATGCGGCTCACCTGATGAAGGTGGTCTTGCCGGTAGAGTACTGGCCCACCAACAAGACCATGGGCTTGTTGTCGAAATCAGCATCCTCCAGGGCGGGCGAGTGGAACTCATGGAAGCGGTAATACTCTTCCAGAGGCAGCAGCTTGGTCTTGTAGAGTTTCTTGAGCCCCTCGCTCACTGTCTGGAAGACCTCAGGGTCCTTTTTGCGGCGATCATCGTTACCCAGCCAGCTGAACATTGTGGCAGCTGGGAGAAGGTTCCCGGGAGTGGCACCCGCCTAGCTCGAACAACGCAGCCACTGCTTCCTTACCAGAGCTCAGGGCTCAGACGCACCATGGCCCGGGCTGCCCCAGCTTCTGGATCCAGTCCAGCCCCAGGTTCATCCACAGCCGGGTTGGAGAGAAGGATGCTGCGGATTGTGTCAAGAGAACTGCAACCTTGGAAATTAAAGACGAACCTGCCGGGAGGGAAGCCGAAGCGTGAGTTCTGTGTCTCCCCCAGATAGGTGGCTAAAGGATGCTCGAGCTCCGCTGCTGCGGTGCCCAGGCTGCTCGGAGTAGGCAGCGGCGCACAGAGCTCCGCAACCGCAGCAGCATCCCGCCGCCCCCGGCTCGCGTTTAAATGCCAGACGTGCAGGAAGTCCCCGAGAACTGGCAAAGCCCGGCCGGCCCCACGGTCAGGGCGACGCGAAGCCAAACAGGGCGCCGCCATGTCTGTGGGCAGGCGTTCTGCGGCCGCGCGGACTCTAGCCGCAAAATGCTGCTGCCAGAGTCCTGTGGGAAAGCGCAGGCATTTCTTTCCCAGCTCTGGGGATTTGACTTGGGAGCAGCGCCCTCTCAAGGACGGCGACTAAGACAGCCTTGACCTACTCTATGGTTTTGATACTCAGTTCTTTTGGTTACTGAGGTCAGTTCCCTGGGGACACTAGTATTTGGAACCATTTGGGGAAAATTATACTGTATTTTCCTTGGGGCATGGAAAGAAGGTGCCCCTGACGAGTGACATAGGATAACCAAAAATAGCAGTAACGAAGCTTTTCACTAGGCCTGAGGTGAAGTAAAAAACAAACAAACAACAAACAAAAACGGTTTTCCTCTTTCTCTCCTTCCCCCTCTCCCCTTCCCTGTCAATAAGGTAGGTAAACCCAGCAAAACACACACATGCAGGAAGTGCTAAGACGCAGCAACCTAATTTGCACACAACTACATATAAAGCTGAGTCCTTTTAGGAGATGCAGCAGGGTAGAGTCACAGCAGACACGAGAGGAGGGACATGGAAAGGGAAACCATCTTTTGCTTTTTCGTGGTCAATTTGAAGGCGTCACAGGAAACACTGTGAGATGGCTCTTCAAGGATGAGCGGAGGGAAGACCAGAAGGCATTTGAGACCAAGTAAAAAGCCTTTGTAAAGAGAATCCAGAACAGTGCAGAGTTTGGCAGAGCTGCATTCAAGACGGTAGAAGGGGAGATTGTGAAATGGATGATGGGGACAGGCATGGAAGGATGCGCACACCAAGATAGGAGCCAAACAAGAAATAGGAAACCAATGAAAATATCATTACCAATAATTGTTATACTAACCAAATGCTCACCAAGCGCAGGGGCTGCTGAATATCTCAGGAAGTAGCGTTTCATCGCAACAATGTAGCGCCCCTCTGGGGAAGATCCTGTCATCTCATCTCCAGTGATGCTAAGAACAGTGGTGGGACATTGGCCAGGTGTGGTAAAGAGTAGGCCAGCAAAGTTCTAGCACTATTCTAACCAGTGAGACGGCAAGCCATTCCTCTCTCGGAAGACAGAGGGCTCCCACTGCCCTCCCTTCTGCCGACACCACGGGATCAGGAGCTAAAGGACTAGGTCGGGCTGGGGAGTCTGGGAGGCATCATCTGGAGGAGTGGAAGCTGGGAAACTGTACAGAACGTCAGGGAACAGCAGGAGTGGGAGAGCAGTGGCGGTTTGAGTCAGGAGTCTCTGGCATAGGATTGATAGTCTGATAAACGGTGAAGGAGGAAAGGACAGTGACCCAAAGCCTAGGGCCGTTTCCGATTTTCTTCTGCTGGGAACCAGACAGTTGCAAAAGCTCATGCAGTGACTGAAGAAGTTGGAAAGGGGGCAGAATGAGTAAGAAGAGGATCTGTTTGAGCTACGGTGGGGGTGGGTTACCCTTGGAACAAGCCTGCAGGCGTGGCAGGTAGAGGAGGGGTTTGCTGACACCGGGATTTCTGTGGGGACCATTAAAGATGGCACTGAATAGAATTTTCTTAGTTCAGGTCTCCTGACACTCTTGTTGAACCCAAGAGTGGACTGACTATCTTCTTCTGAGCACTGAAGTCAGCACTGAGAAACCATTCAGACTCGTGTTTTACATTACTACCAAATGTGAAGCCAGGAGGCAATATCACAGACATCTAGAGACTCGGGTGGCACAGGAATGGAAATCCAAACCGAGTTGTCTATGAAAATTAATGAGATGGAGCTAAACTATATATTGAACCATGGTGTACAAACAGCTTTGATATCCCATCCACAAGAGGGATAAGAAGAACAGGGAGGGGGAGACGGGTTGAGGGGGGAGGGGGAGGAAATAAATAGCTGAACATGCATTATAGGACCTGCCCGGTGGATGCATTTTCGAAGTTGTAGTGGGTAACATGATGTGGTTTTAACACGGAGATAGACCAATACAATCATGACACTGTCAAGATGCCAGCAAACTCAGAAACCTCATGTACGCAGAAGTTGCATGAATGTCACCACAAGTCAGGAACCCTTAAACAAGACACTGAAAACACAAACAAAAAGAGTAGTAAGTTTGGTTTTAGTAAAAATTAAGAAAGCTGAAGCAGGAGAATCACAAGTTCAAGGCCTACAGCTGGAGAGATGGATCAGTGGGTAAAGCCCTTACCATGAAGCTGGAAGATGGGAGTTTGCATTCCCAGATGTCACATAAGAGCAGGATGGGTGTGGTGGACTGTCTGTGATCCCAGCACTCAGGCAGGAACAGGACTCCTTGGGTAAGATGTCTTGTTCAATTTAGCCTAAACTGCAAGCTCTGGCTTCAACAAGAAACTCTGCCTTAAAGTACAAGTCTGGGAATAATGGAGGAAGGCAGTCAGTGTGGAGCAGACCTCACAGGGATGCACACATACATTCACACTCAATGCTCTCCATGTGTGTCCGCAAACAAGCAAGCGCACACATGTGCATTAGTATATATACCTGATATGAACAAATATGTGAAAGAAAGCTCAAGGCCTGTGCTAGAGGATAAGTTCCAGGTCAACCCTGCCTCAAAGACTTCAATGGAGGTGGAGCGTAGCTCAGTGGGAAAGCACTTATCTAGAATGTACCAGGCCCTACATTATCCAGTAGCACGCATGCGCACACACACACACACACACACACACACTTCATTAGAAAAAACGAAAACTCAAAATTTCGTTTGACAAAAGAAGCTACATGAGAGTCCTACAGGTGCTAGAAAAGATGGTGCATCTCACTCATGACTGGAGAAATGCCAAGACCCAAAATGGCAGAAGACTGTATAGTCCTGAGCACTGGGGAGGAGGCTGGGAAGGGAGCTCTCATACCTACAGTGCCAGTGCATAGCAGATGGAACCAACTGCTCTGGGGATAATCTGGCATGGTCTAGTGAAGCTGAACATGGGCCTGCTCAGCCCCCTACCTGTGTCCTGAAGTTTCATTGCAATTACTACGCAGAGAAACTCTGGCATGTGCACATGGAATTTAACGGTAAGAGTGTTCATGGTCACATTATTCTTAACAACCAAAAATTATAGCAAATAAACGTGCCTCAAAAACCACATGGATACAATAAGCCATACTCGTGCAATAAGATGAGCATTGCGTTGGTGGGAAAAAGAGGGAGCCGGAGCTATCAGTGCTAAGCAACGGGAGTCAATAAAGCCAGAGGTGTCCTGCTATGCAGAGGGCAATTCCATTTCATTAGAGTGTTTTAAAAGAGTCTCTGTCTGTCTCTGTCTCTGTCTCTGTCTCTGTCTCTGTCTCTCTCTCTCTCTCTCTCACACACACACACACACACACACACACACAGACACACACACTTGAAGGGCATCTTAGTTCAGTTTTCATTCAGAGACCTTTTTTTATAAAGCATCCTTCTTCCAGCATCTTCTTCTAGGAGTTACCCTAGAACTCAACTTGTGTTCTATTCAACATTTTGCAGCCGCGTTTCGTTACTAAACCTTTTTGCTCCAACCCAGCAAGCAATCCCTACGCTGATCATGTCTGTGTGTACATGTATGTGTACACACATGGGGGGAGGTGCTCACCTATAACAGAGTCCAGATTCCACGCCCCTTTGGTCTTTGATATGCAATTTTGAAGGCAAGCAGCTTTGCATTCAGGCTTCAGCTCTCTAGTTTGCAAAGGAGACAGTGGCAGCATTGTTTGTCTGAATTAAAGGAGAGAACACTTAAAGCATGCTTAGCTCAGGGCCTGATCTACTATGAGTGTCTCTGTATCATTAGCTCTTCAGTATAATCACTGTAACTTTTATTCACTTCATGGTACTGCCCTGTATCATGTTTAATAAGCTACTTAATAAGCTACTGATAAGGTTAATATGCAATAACTTTAATATTTAATAAGTTACTTAATAAGCTAGCACCTAATAAGCTATGAGCAGCTCCCTCTGGTTCGTTTGTGTTCTAACTGAGGGTGGCTCATTGGCTACAAGGACTATAATTGCTAATAATGGAAGCTGTAGCGTTTGTGCAGTCCTTTAGGAATGTCACTACGAAATGGAACTTTCTCTATTTCTCACTTTTCTCTTTGGTGCCAAGACCACCAACCCTGGATGGAACCAAAGGGGAGATGGAAAGCGCAGGGGCAATCTGGAATGGAAACTTGAGCCATGCCAGGGGAAGTTAGAGGGATGAAGAACCAATCACCAACCAATCAGGGCAATTAATTATAGGTCCCATTCATTTTGTTACCACCCCACCCCTGCAGCCCAGTGAGCCTTCCAAAGCCCCACCCCTGTAGCCCAGTGAGCCTTCCAAAGCCCCACCCCTGTAGCCCAGTGAGCCTTCCAAAGCCCCACCCCTGTAGCCCAGTGAGCCTTCCAAAGCCCCACCCCTGCAGCCCAGTGAGTCTTCTGGCGCCTCATGTGCATAAACAAGGGTCTTGATACTAAGACTGCTTCTACCGTGCATGTGCATAGTTCCTTAGAAACCCTGCCCTCAGTACCTCAGTCCTCCGTTCCCCATCTCTCTGATGGGCTGCCTACATCGGGCTCCACTTCACTCTTCAGTTTCTGTTCTGAAGAATCGAGCTGAAGGCTTTCCCAGAGGTGTAGATGGTTCTCCTCCTCCTCTTCCTCCTCCTCCTCCTCCTCCTCCTCCTCTTCCTCCTCCTCCCCCTCCTCCTCCCCTCCATGCCACCTCACATGATCTCCATGACTTCTCATCCCACTTCATTGTATGCACATGTATGTTACAGTCACTTATCTTCCAAGCAGACAGTATATGTCTTCCACCTGGTCCTGTATTTTATCCTCCTTCACCCCCCAAAAAAAACCCTCAATTACTGGAGATAATGGCCCTGACTAGCCGGTTGCTCCTACTTGAGAATCATGTAAGTCGTATTATTCTGAATAGTGCTGCTATAATATCCCAGGCCAGGTGATTTGTAGTGAATATCAATATAGATGCTTATAGGTCTGGATTCTGCAAAGTCTAAAATCCAGAGGCAGTCAGCTGGGAAGGTCCTTTCTGCTACATCTTCCCATGAAAAAATCCAGAGGC
>NW_021604762.1:3151635-3195642 GCF_004785775.1 Grammomys surdaster | reverse complement strand
CCATAAAAAAATCCAGAGGCAGTCAGTTGGGAAGGTCCTTTCTGCTATATCTCCCCATGAAGGTCAAAGAGAAGTTGAAAGAGTAAGAGATTAAACTGGAGCCTCAAGCCTTTTTATCATCAACACTAATTCATTCAAGAGTCTCAGAGGACTGAGGACCCAGCCACCTGCCACTAGGCTCCTGGTGCCCACTGCACTCTGACCCCCAACAGGTTTTCATTAGCCATTAGATTTTCAATTCATTGGGAGGCAGGCAGAACATACCCAAACCACGACAGCTGTGTCACCTCTGTTATGAAAATGTCCTCACGTGTAACCAGGCCTAATATTGATAATTCATAACTTTGTTGTGAGGATAAAGTAAATGCACTAGATGGATACAATTTCCTACATCCACAGTGACTCCTTAACAAACAGTAATTCACTTGCCTTCCAGTGAGGGAACACTGAATGCTACACAGAGAGGGAAGCCTGGGAGAAAAATAGGGAAATGGAAAACTGTACCCTTGTGTTGGCTAGTTTTACGTCAACTGGACACAAGTTAGAATCATCTGAAAGGAAACCTCAGTTGAGAAAATGCCTCCACAAGATCCAACTGTAGGGCATTTTTTTAAATTAGTGATTAATGTGAGAGAGGCCTGCCATTGTGGGTGCTGTCATCCCTGGGGTGGTGGCCTTGGGTTCTATCATATAACAGTGACTCTCAATCTAAGGGTCGTGACCCCTTTGAGAGGTTGTATATTAGATATCCTGCATATTAGATATATTATAATTCATAACAGTAGCAAAATTAGTTATGAAGTAGCAGCAAAATAATTTTATGGTTGAGGGGTCACCATGACACGAGGAACTGTATTAAAGGGTCACAGCATTAGGAAGGTTGAGAACCACTGCTTTATAAGAAAGCAGGCTGAGCAAGCCAGGAAACAGCATCCATGCCCTCTGCATCAGCTCTTGCCTCCAGATTCCTACCCTGTTTGAGTTCCTGTCATGACTTCCTTAAGTGAGGGAGTAAAATGAAAGAGTATAAGCCAAATCAACCTTTTCCTCCTCAACTTGCTTTTGGCCATTGTGTTTCATCAGAGCAATAGAAACCTCGCCTAAGACAGCCTTATAAACCTGAAGCTTACAAACCCAAGAGCCTATCAAGGAAGCTCAGATCGAGTCCAACTGCCCTGTTGACAAGGAAAAACATTTCCCATAATAGTCATTATCTCCTCAACATCCTGCTTTATCAGCTGTTGGGGGCAGCAAGATGACGTCATGCTGGTATCTAGGGCATAACAGAACAGGGCTCACCTGAGAAATTCACCCACTCAAGAAGGAAAGCCCATCCCTGGGAGCCTGTGGAGGAGTGTATCTAGTTTTATGAAAGTGCTTGCTGAGTGAGCTAAGTTTTCTCTCTGAGAAGCTCAGCTTCCAAAGGCAAGACATTTGTAACCGGTAAGACTTATGAGTCCTGATTAGTCCTCTTCCTCACCTCCACCATCACTCTCTGCTTTTGTGACCTGTGTGTTTACAGAGAGAAGTGGAGCCTTTAAAGCACTATGTCCTCACAGAAATCTCAAAGTGGAAGGGGGGATGCTACAGAGGGAGAGTCAAGCCTGGGGAAGCTGAAAGCTTTGCCTTCCCAGGTACCCTTTGTTGAGCAGTCTTTCATCTTGGTTACTTTCCCCTTCTCCTTTGTTTTAACAAAAGCTCCGGCATTCCAAGAAGTAAATTAACTCTTGAAGCAGCTATGAGAGAATAGGCAGGTAGGTGGCATAGTACAGTGTCAGTGGGAGCTTATGTATCCAAAAGTTTAGCAGAGTTCCTCCTCCTTCCCCCCTTCTCTTGCTCCTCCTCCTGTCTCCTCCTCCTCTTTCTTCTTAAGATAGGGTCTCTCTATGTAGCCCTGGCTGATTTAGAGCTTGCTAAGTAGACTAGGCTGGCCAAGTGCTGAGTTTAAAGGCATCTGCCATGATACCAAGCCTCAGAATTCTTGATCAAGGCAAAATAAGGAACAGGCCAGTGGTTCCAATCCCAGATAGGCTAGTCCGACTCTGGAGAGAAGATGTTGACTGTAAAAGAAACAGAGCATCAAAATCTGGGCCAACAGACAGTGAACCAGAGCAGATCCCAGAGCCCCTTTCTTGGGTTGTCAGTAAGATTTCAGTGTCTCCCTCTGGTGGGACTTAGAGAAAGCTCCAGGGGAGGGGCACTAGCTTGTACCTTCTGGTGCTGGGCCAGTGCTGGCTGCACACTTCACTCATTGCTGATGGGGCTGTTGTTAAACAAACAGGAAGCTTGGAAATGTGAATTGCCTGTAGTTGGCCAATGATCATAAAACAGCAAGGCTATGGCTATCGTAAAACTGTCTACACGCGCACAAAATCTGATGAAGGCCAGAGATAAAAGCATGGGTTATTTAGAAATAATGAGAGGAGATGGGAGGGAACTCACAGCCTGTGCTTGAGAACCTGTCCATGTCTATACTGACTTGCTACCACTTCCTTCTCTGTTTTAATCTTGTCTATTCTGTACATTTTTTTAATGCTGACATGTGTGTGTTTTACTTGGGTAACTTTTAAAATGTTCTGTTGCAAAGGCTATCGATTTTATTCCTTGTGGTTTCTTATTACACTCAACTTAGAAAATGTTCCTCTATCCAAAGTTCAAGAAAAACTTGTCATTTTTTTTTAACAGTTCCGTTTTTGCATGTCTTTTACAATCATGGTCTTCCTTGTCGGGTGGTAATCTACTTGAAAGGATTTCCAGCTTCCCAGTTTCTTTCAGCTGAGTCATGTTCCATTCTCCATTGATTTGTCAAGACTTCTCGAAGATAAGTTGTTGCTCTGTGTGGTAACTCCTTTCCCAGGCTGTCTGCTTTGTTTCAGGGAGCCATGTATCCACTTTAGTAGCATGACATTTAACTTGTGGAAACCTTATGATCCTGCAATGTCATGGCAGCTGTCCCCCTCCCTAAACTTGGCTTCCACAGCCCCACTTTCTTCCCGCCATCCTTACCCTCCTCCTCTTCCTTACCCCTCTCCAATCTTTAGTTCTCCCCAACTGAAAAGTAATTATGAAAATTTGTGATAATTTTATTTCATTTGTTTTTTATGCACCTGTATTCAGTTATTCCTTTGGTCTGGTGAATTAGTTGCTTGTGAGTAGCTGTGACCAAACTGCCTGACATAAACCACTTAAGGGAGGAAGGATTTATTTTGGCTCATGATTTCATGGGGTTCGATCCATGGTCAATTGGCCTCATGAGTTTGTGCATCAGGAGCCTGTGGCTGAGGTACTTCTCCCCAACCTGTAGGGAGGAAGAAAGAAGGAGCTGGGGGATGTGGGATAATGTATTCTCTAAAGTCATACCTAGTACCTTCTCTCCTCAAGTTAGACCCTACCTCTCAGAATTTACACAACCTCTTAAAATAATGTCACCAACTATGGACAACCCAGTCAAAATATGAGCCTGGAGGTGGTACATATCCGATTCAAACTATAAAATCTACAAATGAGAGGAGGGTAAAGATGGGAGGAAGAAAGTGGGGCTGTGGAAGCCATATTGAGGCAGGGTGACAGCTGCCATGACATTGCAGAATCTTTACTGTAGCCTAACCTCAAATTTAACAACTGTATATTTGTAAGTATACAGTCAGTATGGCGTATGCAGTGTCTCCTAGGTCTTCTTGGATTCTCTGGGCAAATGGTAACAGCATTCTGAGAACTTGGGACCACAGCTGGGCAGGACACTGGAGACATTGCCATCAAGGGTCTCTGTGAGATGGAAACCGTGTCCTGGCATTTCCTCAAATGGTTCTTCCTTTACAGGCTGGAACAGAACCCACATGTTAAAGATACATGAGATTTAATTGACAGAAAATTCAATGTGCATAGGCACTAAATGGAGATGCCAAAATGATCATGCAGTTCTTACTGCCTGCAGTAAACGTAAGGAACAATGGCTGTCAGTGTTGACAGATGGCCTGCGCGTATGGTGCCCTCAGATGAAGCATTTTGTTTCTTGTTCAGAATGTTATCTCCAAGAGTCATTGTTTTCCCAGATTAAAAGAAAATAAAAACAAAAACAAACTTAATCACAGGACCCAGACCTCAGCAGGGCAGGACAGGAGCCTATTTTCTTGACTATTCCTTTATGGTCAAATACGCTATTGTCTTAACTGTCTGGTACACTCCAGGTGAGGTCTGCAATGTCACATTTGACCACTAGAGAACAGGTCACTAAACTGCACCTTTTAAGAAGTGCTATTTGAAATGAATGAATTCAAAGCAGTCCATGCCTCTAGTGTGGCATTAGGACTTTCTGATTCTCAGTGGCCACCCAAATGCTGATAGTCTTGAACATTTCTGTACCCATTCGTGCCTTCCCCGTTGTCTTCACCTCTCTGGGCTGCTGTGATCAAGCACCCCAGCCTGGGTGCCTTATAAACAGATCTCACAGTCTGGTGGCATGAAGTCTGAGATCAGAACACCAGAAAAGTTGGGGTCTCCTTAGAGTCTCTTTCTGACTGCAGACCGATGGCTTCTGTTTCCACATGGCAGAAGGATGGCAGGGAATTTTCTGAGTCCATTTTGTTAGGGCACCAACTTATTCATAAGGCTTTACCTTCCTGACCAAACACCCTCTCAGCAGTTCCACATCTGTATCCCCATCACTGAGCAGGTTAGGATTTCCACCTATAAGTGGAGGTGACACACTAAGACTCAGTCCATAGCACTGAGATCTGCTTCTTACACTTTCACTTGTCTGTACCACAGGCAAGTCACATTCAGTGCCTAGAGTACAGTCAGCACAAACCTCTCACTAAGCGCCAAACCCAATCATGAAGGAGTACATCTCCAGGATGTTCATTAAAAATGATTGTTTGAATTTTTTCAACTAAAGTACACAAATTATTATTCTCACTTGGAGATTATGACAATGAGACCATCTGTGGTGATTTAGAGGATGGTGGCCACCACTGCTCTTCCGTGTTTTGACAGGCACAGGACAACCTTTTAATGGAACTTTGAGAAGAGAATAACTCAGTATAAATCCATGTTATGTTCTTTTGGATGGCGTCACACACCTGTAATCCCAGTACTCAGGACACAGAGGCAGGTGGATCTCTGAGTTCATGGCCAGCCTGGTCAACAGAGCGGGTTCCAGGGCAGCCAAGGCTACATAGAGAAACTATATCTCAACAAACGAATGAACGAACAAACAAACCAAAAAAGCCAAACCCTTTGTTTTGTTGTAAGTTTTAGGGTGGCTCAATGATGTAGCTGTTAAAGTGAAGAATTTCTTTGAGAGATCTAGAAGCTTCCATACTGGAGACATCTCTTTGGAGATGAGTAGGGTTGCCAGGTGCTACCTCTATTGGACATGTCACTCGGGTTAGGATGCTGGGCACTTGGGGCTTCTCAAATCTCCTCTCATTGCTTGATCTTGGTTGGCATCAGGCCTGGTGCCTTACTCACCCTCTCACCCTTGAGTCTTGTCATGGTTTCTTGACCACCAGGTCTTCTTTCTCACTGGTGCATTTCCACTGACACGAAGCAGATGCCCCTCCCCCCATGGAAGGAAGCACAGAAACCACTCTGTTCTCAGCAGCCATCACTCTTCCCTGTCACAGGCCTTATAATGCCAGATGAGTTTCCTGCTGAGGAAGATAGGCCAGGTCACAAGTCAAAAGAAAAAAAAAAGTCAGCCAAAGCAGCCGAGTAAGCAGAGGCAAAACCTAGAGCCACTAGGGAAAAATGACACGAAGAGCAGACACAGGGATAGTCTGAGGTGTTTTTTAGGAGAATATTGACTTAGACGTGTTCAACAATGCCACAGTGCATGAATAGCAGAGGCAGAAAATGAGAGGTTGGACTGAAAGGGGAAATTGCTAGACATTTTCATATTTGGGCAGAATGAGTTGCTAAAAAGGAATTGGAAAGGTGGATCGTACCTCAAGGCCTTTTCTGGTGTCTCCCTTTGAGCAGCTGTTGTTCTGAGGAGCAAGCCATTGCTTTACTCTGGCATTCCAGGAAGACTCACCAGGCTGAAAGAGCTCTTGGCTGCCTCATTGTTACAGGTAGACTCCTGTGTCTCCACATCAATACTTTTTAATGGAATCCTTGGTCCTTGACAGTCCATTATCAGCTATACACACTTATGGTGAATAAGGTTATCACAATTTTTCCAATGGTTGTGGGAGAAATATGTTTTTAAAAGGAGAAGGAGGAGGAAGAAAAAGGGGGAGAGGAGGAGGAGGAGGGAGGAAAAGGGGAGTAAGATGAGCATGCTGGACTCATGCATGTTGCATAAGCTTGCTAGAGAAATGCAAATCTGCACGACTTGTCTACTGAAATGTTACAGACCTGTCATACGTGAGTGTGTGACGTGCTGCCTCCAAGGGCTGTGCAAACCTGCTGCCCTGATGATAGAATATCAGAAGAGACAATAATCAGTCAAAGAGGGAGGTCTCTGCCTTCCCTTCTGTTTGACCTCAGTCTGGATACTATTCCTCTGACCCAAGACCAGGTAAGTACCTACTTCCAATTTAGATATTCTGTGGGCCCTTGGGGACTCATTTCTATGACTTTGCACTTGTTTAACTTTATACAGTCAGGCAATTACCTAGCATAGCAACACAGCACCAGAGTACCCTGTCTCGAGTCCCCTTTCTTGTGAGATCAAGGAGTCCCGTTTCTAGTAAGAGCAAGGCCAGCTTCTGCCACCTTTCCCAAAATCCATCTGTGCCTGTGGCCAGTAGACCACAGATGATTTAGGAACTGTTGGACGGCAGCCTGTCCACCTCAAACTGGACATTAGCATATGTTTGCATTTTCTTGTCCCCATGAACCTCAGATGCCCTTGACTTTGCCTCGTGTTCTGGTGTTTGGCTCATGCTCTCTGCTCGCCCCGGTCCCTGCTCAGCATCCCTCACAGTACTGTCCCCACACCCTTCCTGTACTGAGGACACTTGCTTCATTTGAGTTCACTGGGGTTATGGGTTTGAAACAAATGCCCTTGGAATTCTAATTAGCTTTTGGACGATTTAGGAAAACAGGCCTCTGATATGAAAAACAGCTCATCTGTTTGTTTGTTTGTTTGTTTGTTTGTTTCCAAACTTTACAAAGAATCCCGTTAAGAATATTTTCTCTATGACACTCTCCAGCGACTGTGAATGTGAGGGAATTAATAAATTGGAGGTTGGAACTTACTTTGGAACCTAAGAGCTGACTTTAATTTATGAGCTAGACCACAAAGCCTCTTTTTATTATCTTGGTGTTTTTGGATAAGTTTCTAATTCTTGAAGGTATATATGTGGAGCCACTGGCTTCTCCTCTCATTCTTCTGATCTTAGTATTTATCATTCTTTCCACCCACAGGTCAAGACCCTTCTTCTTGGCTTATTAAATCCTGGCTTTGAAAACAAATAACCAACTGAGCAGCAACAACAACAAAAATTGAGTAGAGAAAAATGTCAAGGAATTACAGACCCTGCAAGCTGACTTTTCTCGGGCTTTGATGTGGAAGTCACCAGACCCTTAGGTCCCATCCACAGCACACCAGAACGGACCTGATACAAAGCAATGGTAGCCCGCAATTGTCTGATTTTGTCCTTATCTCTGCACAAAAAGGGAATCAATGTTTCCAGCATAGCTGTAAGTACATCGGAAGTTTTCCTGTGTTTAGCTGTACTGTGCCCAAGCGTTTCCATTGATTTTCAATGTGGGGTTAATCAAGTAGCATACGAGATCTGTGTGAGCACAGACCAATACCTCAGGTAACTATTGTCTGCCATACCAGGCACCATAGTTTATTCTTCAACTGGATCTTTTTACTTTTTATTTTACTGCCTGAAATTCCAGAAAATGAAGGATTCGCTTAGATAAATGAATTTATCTATCTTCAAAACTGAAAATTCATAATGAGAAGAATATAAGAAGTCTCCTCACAGTAGTGAGAATTGTTTCTATCAGAATGGTTTCTAGTGCTGCACAGAAATAGAGGTTAAGTCTGGAGGAACCAAGGGGAAGAAGAAATGTTGGAGAATGTACTTCAGTTGATGGGAAGGAAGTTTGGCAGAGACTCTTGGGCTGTCCTAGAGGAGAGCGCCAGGAGGTGGGAACTAAGCCCTTAGTTCTCAACTGTGTGAGTTAAAACCCTCTGGGGGTTGCATGTCAGCTATCCTGCATATCAAAGATGGAGATTATGCTTCAAAACAGCAACAAAATTAAAGGTATGAAGTAGCAATGAAATAATGTTATCATTGGGGTTGTCACAACATGAGAAACTATATTAAAGGGTCGCAGCCTTAGGAAGGTCACAGCATTGAGAATCTCTGCCTTACAAGGTACAATAGACAGATTGTAGCAAGGTTTGCTCAGTGCAGTCCTAAACGGTCCCAGAATGTCAAAACGGAACTTGAGAGATGGTAGCAAGAACATCCCTGTGGTGTGTAACTGACGGATTAAGAGAGAGAAGGTGAATTGCTTAGTTTCTCAGTGAACCGTATACCACTTCTATCTTCCTTTCCCTACTCTTTTCTTCTCCTGTCCCTTTCTTCCTTCCTCTCCTTTCTCTACCCTTCCCCTCTTCTGTCTCCCTCCTCTTAATTCCTGCAAAAAGACACAGCTCTTGCCTCAAAGGGAGTGAGCAGTAGTTTATTCTGGAGTCAGATATGAGTGACTAAGGCCTGGGAACCCACATTCAGACTCCCCCACATACAGAGTTTCAATGTGCTAACAGTTCCTTGAGGTGTTTACAATAACAATAAAGAAAAATCCTAGATCAAAAGACTTTTTAAATGTGTTGGTGGAAATGTTATTTCCACCAATAGCTTACAGCAAAGTCTGGAAACTTCTGCTATGGTCCTTGGGGACTTCCTCGTGGCGTTCTTAGTTTTTGTGTTGGTAGAGACGAGGTATCTGTCTGTTCCTACTGTTCACAAAGATGTGAAGTCACACACGGTGGGGGGCAATAAGTGGCCATTTATGGGGCTAATATAAACTAAAATAATCACTGTGAACCTGCAGCTTTCTAACTCTGCACAATAATGGAGGTTCTTACCAGTCAAGCAGAATGTTTAATGTGGACATGACTTCTTCCCTCCTGCCCCCTAGGAACCTCAACTCATATTTTCTCTCTCTTTTACCCCCCTTCATATCTCTCACCCTGTTTCTCTCTTTTTATGTCTCTGTGTCTGTTTCTTTCTGGACAGATGCTTGCTAGGTAGATTCTGCCCTTGAGTTCTCTATCCTGCCTCAACCTCCTGAACACTGGGCCTATAGGGGTCCAGCACCACTCCTGGGTTGATTTCCTGTTTTGTGACTGAACCCCTCTTTCTCAGAGGAGCCACTTGCTGCCTCTCTTTTATCTCTGAGCACACCCAGCAAGTGCTCAGACTCATTGCCACAGTCCTCCTGGGAACTTTACTCTCCTAAGGAATTGTTTCCGTAGGAAATGAATTTTTGGCTATAAACCAGCCAACCCATGGTCCAGTGCTGGGTCAAACCTCTTGTGCCACAAAGAGGCCAAAGGTTCGTCATGGACTCAACTGCCTTTGTCTCAGGTATAGTTGGACCTGATGAGAAATCAGGCCATGTGACCTTGGAAATGCCCAAAGTTCCCAGGGCTGGGGTGAGAGGCGGATGAACTTCCCGGTCATCTGTTTCCTGTTAATAATTTCAAGAGCTGTCATGGGAGGAAATGACTCGGGCTCCTCTAATCTTTGACACAACTCATGATAAACCCAATTACGAGCAGAGTGCAAACAATTCAGAGTGGCCCCGAGCTCCAGGTTGTGAGTGAGGTGGTGTCTTAAGACATGAGATGTGGCCCAGCCTAGGTGTCCTGAGATGAAGAACACAAGAGGTGTGGCTGAGGGACAGGAGAGATGCGATTGCAAATGGGATGTACAGATAGGCACAGGATAGTGCGATGGTGATTCTGCACCTACATTTCAGCAGAACTCTGTGGGAGCTTGTATACAGCATTTTCTGCGCTTCTAACTTACACCATGCCCTGAGTTGAGGATGCTATTTTTTTGTTTGTTTGTTTCTTAGAAGAGAAAACTGAAGCATGGCTTAACCACTAGTCTTCCTTTCCCAACCCCAAGGTTCTTGTTGTGTTTAAAACACCTTCAGACTAGAAAGTGTGAGACCCCAGTGAGAACAAGAACAAGAGATTCCAAACTCAAGATTTGACCTAGGGACATATCTTTCCCATCCAAGATGATGAAAACTTGGTAAAATACAGCATCCCTGAGGCTTAGTCCTCTCTCTGCTAGCCATGGTTATCTTAGACACACTACCATTCTGTGCCTTGGCTACTACTTTATAACACAGGGATGACAGTAGGACCACTAGCTTTGAGACTTTTTATGACATTCTACATGTAATGTGCTCATTGCTATACCTCACATGCAATCCATGCTCAGTAGATGCTGGCTATTATCACTGATATAGTCGAGATGTCTTCTTTCTCAGACCAGAAAATACAAAGGGTTCCAGAACTTGAACCTGGGCTAAACCTTAAAGTCCACATCCATACATGTAGACTAACATTCATATACAAATTAGAAATAAATGAATCTTAAAAAAATAATAAAGGAAAGCCTATAGTCAACCTTTGTCATTACTTTTCTCCCTTCAGTCAATGTAGTTTGAACACAGCTGTCTGGGAATCTCAGCCCATGTGAATGAAGACATAAGTAGGCAGTCTCAAGTGCTCTCCAGTGGAATTCTACTCTAAGCTACATCCCCAGGGAGTCCACCAAGGCTTGGAATTAAGATGATTGTCTGTCAGTGTATTTGTACTGGTTAATTTTGTGTCAACTTGAAAGAGTCATCTGAGAAGAAGCAACCACAGTTGAGAAAATGTCTCCATAAGAATGGGCTATAGGCAAGTCAGTAGAGTGTTTTCTTAATTAGTGATCAATGAGACAGGGCCCAGCACATTATGGGTGGGGCCATCCCTGGGCTAGTGATCCTGGGTTCTATAAGAAAGCAGGCAGAGTAAGCCACGGGATGCAAGCCAGTAAACAGCGCCCCTCCACAGCCTCTGTGCCAGCTCCTGCCTTCAGGTTCTTAAGTTCCCATCCTGACTTCCTTCAGTGCTAGACTATGGATGTGGAAACATAAGCTGAATAAACCCTTTCCCCCCATGCTTTTGGTCATGGTGTTTCATCACAGCAGTGGTAGCCCTATCGAAGACAGTATTACTGGAATAAGTTTTATCTGTAGGGTGTTTTAAGAAGACATTGGCTTTGTATAAAACTTGCACAAAGCTTTGGGTGCCTCTCTCCCTTCTAGAGAACTCATGATGGGGGAGGAGTCACAGCCTTGGGAGGTGGAGTCTCAACCAAGCACGTGGAGAAGGAGGGGCCCGTGTGTAAGAGGGGGTCTCATACTGCAGGCTTCAACTACATCAGAGTAAGGGCAAGGTCTCCTGTGAGTCCATATTTCTTTAGTTCTAACACTAGGTCTTATTTGACATGGAGTCCCTTGGGTTCTCCACAGAGCCTGGGTTTAGAATGCAGAAGGGAGGCATTTGCTTCATCTAGCTTGAATGTTATAAGTTCAAGGGCATATGGAGGCTCTGGAGATCCAATTTCCCCTACCCCCAGTTTTGACTTATGTAACAGTGTGAACCTGAGAAATAGGGTTTAGCCCTTTAGCTCCAGTCTCTTCATCAAAGTTGGGGAAAGATAAGGACTGTCTTTGGGCCTGGGTAATCGCTGCAGTCTTGTCTAGTTCTACTTTCTCTAGACCTTGATCTGGTAGAGTTGCTGATACTTCCGGAGGCTGTTATTTCCCAGGATGCAGACCATCTCAGGAGCTTCTTCATGTTTTCACATGGGAGGAGTCAGGAGGCAGCTAGCTTCTGCCTAAGGTCTTACGAGACTCCAAAGATTAAGGCTAGCTTGGGGTTGGGAGTTGGGGGCAGGGGAGGCTTCTCTGGTTTATTATGTCAGGTGACAAGCCTGGTTTGAGTTCCATGATGTGAGATGTACGAGTACTGATGACATCTGTATTCTATGAGAATCAAAAAGTTCTTGACATGTCAGTTGTCCGTGTGGTGTTAGGAAGAGTCCTACAGAGACTAGACATATAGAAACCACCATTACCTAAGCCGTTTACTAGTCTCTAGATGCTGGAGGTCACTAATCGATGCTCTAAAGGATGACAGAGCAAGTCATCTGGCTCTCACATCAGCTTTCGACCCTCTTCTAGAAAGGCAGGAAGTGATATATGGTGTTTGGGAGGCAGCCTGGATATGATTAATTATTTTGTGCCAGAAATGCCAACTGTAACCTTTAGGAGCTTGTGGTTATAATTGAATGACACCTTGAACTAGATTTTCAATGTGGAGGCCATCTTCAGGCCCAACAGGATGAGATTATCTTTGAATGAAGATTCTTGGACAGGTTAGGCACCAGCAAAACACAAACCTTGAAGTAAAGAGAAAAGGGATTGTCTAAATGTGACTTCCATCTCTGGACTATGAGATCCTGGGTTGTGAAATTTTTATCTAATTCTTTCTATGCCCTCTGATTTACTACAACCTCTATAGGGAGGTACTCAATAAAGCCTTGTTTAAAAATGAATTGAATTTATTACATTTCAAATTCTTTTTGTAAACCTCTCTTCTGACCATCAAAACAATCAATAGGAAAAGAATAGAATTGATTTAACTATTAGGAGCATAATTGGTTTGGTGATAAATCACTTCACCTCCAGGGTAAACCACTAAGCTGATTTCTAACACATAGATTGTTTTTCTGCCATTTTTGAAAGTCTTGTAAATGTAGTAATAGTTTCTGTGCCTGAATTCTTTGACTTGGTACTTGGTTTGTGAATCCCATTGGTATTGTAGCATGTGGTATTTGCTTGTCCATTCTCAGTGAAACATACCATTCTACCATAAGAATGTGCTTTCATTATATTTATCCGTTTGGGTAGTTTTTGGCTGTTTTGAATAGTTATGCTATGAACGTTATTCCACATGTCTTTTGTACATAAAGTTAAGTGCAATGTATTATGTAGTACCAAGGACTAGAATTATTTTGTCATTAGCACATAGATGGTTGGCTTTGGTATTTATCATCAAATGATTTTCCTAAAGGATATTTCTGATTAACTTTGAGTTTTACCTGGGTGTCTGCCTATGGCGTTTAGTCTTCTGGATTACCTAAGGAACTAGGAATTTCTTCAGCAAGGAGAGAGCTTCAGGGAGATATGCCTTTACCCAGCAGCCTTTGCTGTGGGTTATAACCTTGAAGAAGGGGCAATTATTGGACATGAAAGGTTTAGGGCATTTTCTTCATGGAAGCACTCTCTTGCACTAAGCCCTCATCCTTTATGTAAGCTCACAAGCCCTTGTGCTACCTCCTTTAAGGTGAGATGAGGCGACTCTGCCAGGAAGAGAAGACAAGTGATGGGAGAAATCTCCCTGGAGGTGGGGCAATCTGTGCTGGGCTTTGAACATGACACAAACCTTATACAAAGCCTGGAGAGTAAACTCTTTCCTGTCCAAATGTGTTTTTAAAGGGATTCTGTCAAGGCAGGCATACTCTGAGGGTGTTTATGTCCTGACAGCCTGGCATGTGAATTTGAAGGCACGGGCTAAGGGAGCACTGCATGAAGTGGCCAGTCAGATGGAGAATGCAGAATGAGGGGAAAAATCTACCTTTGTGAGCATTTAGTGAAGCTTATATTCTGTGTCTCATTTCAGATGCAAATATCGCAGAAACATTAGAGGAACAGACTTATATTTATTTTAAGACCCTTTCTTACCCAAATGGGTTTTTAAATGCACACAGTGGTAAGAAACTAAAGAATTGCCTCTAAAGCATGGGAAGGAATGGAGAAGTTTGGATTGGGGACAGATTCTGGACTCTGAACTTGAGGCTGCCATCTACCCTGATGGGAAGCGTTGGGGCAGGACAGGCTAGAAGGTAACAGTCACTCTTACTGAAGTCATGGTTGTCAGAGGCTTTAAGAAAGGATATATAGAAGGAATGACTCAGGACTCACCTGAAACAGACTTAGTAGGTTAAGAACCCCTGGAGCTACTTGGGCATTTTACTGTACACAGGGCTACTGACCAGAGTGCACACTAATTCCTTCTAGACCAATATTTGGAATCTGACGTCAGAATCTAGATTCTACATGGAGGGATGTCCTCATAACCGGCACCTCAAGGTAGACACCCACATCCTGTACTTCTACAGATTATTGGCAATTCAATGGCCCCTGGGGTCAGAAAGCAGGTAAGGCCATTGGAAATGGGTCAAGAAGTCCACTCCACTGAGGTGGGCAGTCAACCCATGGGAGCTCACCTCCAGTTTAAGGATCACCAGTTAAGGTAGTGAGTTTTAACCTGTGAGTTTACCTTTGAGGCTTAAAAGAACCTCTCACAAGTGTCACATATCAGATATACTGCATATCATATAGTTACATTATGATTCATAATAGTAGCAAAATTACAGTTATGAAATAATGATAAAAATAATTTTATGATTGGGCATCACCACAACATGAGGAACTGTAGTAAAGCACCATGGGATTAGGAAAGGTGAGAACCACTGAGTTAAGGGCTACCTGTTTTTACCGGAGCTACTTTTGTGGTGAATGGCTTCTTTAGAGAGTTCTTTTCTCATGGCCAACCCTGATTTTACTTCCTTGGGGTGCTTGCTTTGGGTCCCCTCACTCACCTGAAGGATCCTTAAGGCAAGCCAGGAAGTTAATGGAGCATGGAGTGGGAAGGGTGAAAGGGGCCTCTTTACCCATCATTTCTTAGAGATGTGGTCAGAACACAGAGTAAGAGGCAGGGCGCCCCTTTTGACATCCTTTATCATTCCAGATACTCAATAGGAGGGGAAGCAGGCTTGCTGTATTTATTTATTTGTTTGTTCCTTTCTTTCTTTCTATCTTTCTTTCTTTCTTTCTTTCTTTCTTTCTTTCTTTCTTTCTTTCTTCCTTCCTTCCTTCCTTCTTTCCTTTCTTTCTTTCTCTCTTTCTTTCTTTCTTCCTTCCTTCCTTCCTTCCTTCCTTCTTTCTTCTCTTTCTTTCTTTCTTTCTTTCTTTCTTTCTTTCTTTCTTCCTTTCTTTCTCTATTGCTACACATCTTACAAGTGAAGAATCATCCATGAATTCATCCATTCAGTCAATGACCATTCATCAAGCATCTGTTAGATCATGACACAGTGCCCCATGGCTCTGCACACCCAGGGGGGAGGATGGATGCTGTCCTTGTCTTCAAGAGCTGGAAGTTGGGTCATCTCTCACTGCTTTCCTAAAGGCAGATAGATGTCTGATCTAATGAAGATGAGTGCTTAGAGTCTTTTGTGTGAATGCATACATCGCAGAGACTATAAACAGATGTTTAGAGAGCAAAACATTTAAAGCTGTTTAAGCCACTGATTTAACACAACCATTCCCATACCCACAAACTGGTTCTAATGGTCATATAAAGAGATGGGTTTTCCTAGTTAAACCAAGCAACTGTAGAACTACCTGAAACTGCTCAGGAATGTGTCCTAGTATCACAGCTAAAACTGAATACAGATCAAGCTTTACTAAGGGAATTAGCAAGCCACATTTGCTTAGAGACGTGACTGTAAACTGAAAATGTCAAAAGTCTATTAAAAGTCAATGTATCCATTAGAGATTAGGAAGAAAAACTCTTGTTTAAGATAAAGTCTTAATGATGGATTTGGTCAACCATGTCTTATTCTGTGAGGTCCTGCTTGAAGTCTGCCCACAGACACAGAAGAAACTTTGTCATAACCCACATGTGAGGTCACATAACTGACTAGCGGGGTCATGAGGAATTAGGCAGCCAAAATTGTTTCTTAATATTTAATGACCAAAAATTAATCAAAATAAATGTGCAATGCACCCGAGGTGTTCTGGCCATCCTACATTCATGTGTTGCACTGTGTAACCTTGGCTTTGAACACACATGTGTGCTTTGCCATCACATGGTACATGCCATCATAAGATGCTGCACCAACAAACACTGCCTAGAATGTCTAGGCTCAAATTCCAGACTGCTGCACGCTATGGCTGTGATGTTTTACTGCACATACAAGGGTTTCTGCTCTTACAGAGGCAGGGTTTAACATAATGAATAACAAAGACTTAATATTTTGCCCCATTATTTCTCAGCCTTAACTACCAGATTCATGCATCTTTGTACTGTGTTGTATTACAATATTCGATCTTAAAAGCTGCTGTTTAGTTTCTGACTTGTGTCTTATGAAATTAATTTTGGCTCAAGATTAGAACAGAATTTCCAACAATTTCTGAACTGGCTCTGCTGAACTGGCTCTGAACATATTTCTGCCATTTTGTATTATGTATTTATAGAAAACAGCATTCTAGGGACTGAAGGAATGGTTTAGAAGTTAAGAACATGCACTGTTCTTACAAAGGACCCAAGTTCAATTTCTAGCACCTATCCTGGGTAGTTCATATGTACTTGTAACTCCAGCGCCAGGGGGACCCAGTACTTCTGGTCTCTGCAAGCACCTTCACACACACACACACACACACACACACACACACACACACACACACACAGAGAGAGAGAGAGAGAGAGAGAGAGAGAGAGAGAGATACACATACACACAGAGACAGACATAGACTCAGAGATACACATATTTTCTCTCACACACAGAGAGACATAGAGACACAGACAGTCACACATAGATATACACAGACACATACACAGTCATACACAGATAAACATATAGAGGACATAAACACACACACACACACAAAGACACACTGAGAGTTAAAAATAAAATAAATCTTTTAAAGAAAAGAAAACCAGCATTTTCAGCTTTATGGGTTATAAAATCAAAGTACCATTTAACTCTGAAAAATGCTGGGAGCATTCCCCACTCTACAGCATCAGATATTCAACTAACAAGTGTGCCTGTCTTGTTCCAGTACAACTTTGCCTTTGCCCTTAACAAATGATAAAATACATGCATACCGAAAACTTTTAAAGTAAATTGCTCTATGGTAGATGGTAAGTATCTGATTTTATTCCTGGTCACATAGAATTTCCCTGATGAAAAGGTATTCCTAGTACCAAAACAAGAAGCCTTGCCTTGCAGGAGGCTCAGTGGACCTCATACTGGCCTGAATAAGACATAATAGTTTCAGCTTGTGAGTTACAGAGTCTCCATGGCATCTATTCAGTCCTTCAGCTGCCTTACCAAGGCAACTGTGGACAAGAGTAAACAAGCACATGTAGCTGTGTTTCGTTAAAGTAAGCTCGGCCAGATTTGGCCCACAGTCTATATTTTATCAACTCTTACATGAAGGTTTTGTTTTGTTTTGTTTTGTTTTTTGAGACCTTTTGCATGGTCTTAAGAGTTGGTATACTGGTTAGCGTTCCTTTAGTCAGATTGAAACAACTAGGTGACCCCCTAAAGGGAACCTCAACTGAGAAAATGCCTCCATCAGGTTGCCTGTAGGCAAGTCTCCAGTGCATTTTCTTGATAAATGAGTAACATAGAATGGCTTGGCCCACTGGAATCAGTGCCATCCCTGGGCATCGGTTGTTTAAAAAAGTGGTATGAGTCGCTACAGGTTCTATCACCCCTTTGTTGGGTATTTTAACTAATGTCATACCTGTTGGGTCCTGGGAGCTTTAGCTTCCTTGGCATCTGGGACTTTATAGTGGTCCCTCTTTCTGTTCCCCATTCCCCACTGCTACATATTTCTATTCACTTTCCTGACCATTTGGACTTTTCTCCTGTCTCTTCCCATACCTGATCCTGCCCGCCTTTCCTCTCCATCCTCTCTCCCTCTCAGATCCCTCCCTCCCTCTACCTCCCATGATTATTTTGTTTCCCCTTTTTAGGGAAGGATTGAAGGATCCACACTTTGGTCTTCCTTCTTGTTAAGGTTCATATGGTCTGTGAGTTGTATCATAGGTATTCTAAGCTTTCAGGCTAATATCCACTTATCAGTGAGACATACCATGTGTGTCCCTTTGTGTCTGGGTTACCTCACTCAGGATGATATTTTCTAGTTTCATTCATCTGCCTGAGGATTTCATAAAGTCATTGTTTTTAATAGCTGAGTAATACTCCATTATGTAAATGTACCACATTTTCTGTGTCCATTCTTTTGTTGAGGGACATCTGGGTTCTTTCCAGCTTCTGGCTATTATAAATAAGGCTGCTATGAACATAGTAGAGCATGTGTCCTTGTTATATGTTGGAGCATCTTTTGGGTATATGCCCAGGAATGATATAGCTGCGTCCTCAGGTAGTACTATGTCCAATTTTCTGAGGAACTGCCAGACTGATTTCCAAAATGGTTTTACCAGCTTGCAATCCCACCTGCAACTTGTTTCTTTACATCCTTGCCAGCATCTGCTGCCGCCTGAGTTTTTGATCTTAGCCATTCTGATTGGTGTGAGGTTAAATCTCAGTTGCTTTGATTTGTGTTTCCTTGAAGAGTAGGGATATTGAACATTTCTTTAGGTGCTTCTCAGCCATTCAAGATTCCTCAGTTGAGAGTTTTGTTTAGCTCTGTACCCCATTTTTAATAGGCTTATTTGTTTCTCTGGAATCTAACTTTTTGAATTCTTTGTGTATTTTGGCTATTAGACCTCTATCAGATGTAGGGTTAGTAAAGATCTTTCCACAATCTGTGAGTTGCTACTTTGTCCTATTGACAGTGTCCTTTGCCTTACAGAAGCTTTTCAATTTTGTGAGGTTCCATTTGTCAATTGTTGATCTTAGAGCCTGAGCCATTGGTGTTGTGTTCAGGAAATTTTGCCCTATGCTAATGTGTTCAAGGCTTCCCCCCCCCACTTTATCTTCTATTAGATTCAGCATATCTGAATTTTTTATATGAAGTTTTATGTGGAGGTCCTTGATCCACTTGGACTTGAGCTTTGTACAAGGAAATAAAAATGTATCAATTTTCATTCTTCTACATGCTGAACGCCAGTTGAACCAGCATCATTTGTTGAAAATGTTGTCTTTTTTCCACTGGATGTTTTTGACTTCATGGTCAAAGATCAAGTGACCATAGGTGTGTGGGTTTATATCTGGGTCTTCAATTCTAGTCCATTGATCTACCTGTCTTGTCTCTGTACCAATACCGTGTGGTCCAGTAGATAGGCATGACCCCAGTTGAGGGATGGGGCCACCTACCAATCTCAAAAATTTTAAACCAGATTTGTTCCTGTCTAAAGGAAACACAGGAACAAAAAATGGAGCAGAGACTGAAGGAAAGGCCATTGAGAAACTCTCCCACCTAGGGATCCATCCCATCTGCAGACACCAAACCCAGACACTATTGCTGATGCCAAGAAGTACTTGCTTACAGGAGCCTGGTATAGCTGTCTCCTGAGAGGCTCTGCCTGCACCTGACTAGTGCAGATGCTAATACTAACAACCAATCATCGGACTGAGCCTGGGGAACCCAATGGAAGAGACAGGCAAGGACTGAAGGTTGAAATCCCATTGGAAGAACAACAATATCAACTTACTGGACCCTCCTCCCCCCACCCCCCGAGCTCCCAGGGACTAAACCACCAACCAAAGAATATACATGGGTAAGTCCATGGCTCCAGCTGCATATGTAGCAGAGGATGGCCTTTTCTAGCTTCAATGGGAGTGGAGGCCCTTGGTCCTATGGAGGCCCGATGACCCAGTGTAGGAGGATGCCAAAGCTGTGAGTGGGGAGTGGGTGGGTGGAGGAGCACCCTCCTTGAGGCAAAGGGGAGGGAGGATGCAATGGGAGTTGTGAAGGGGAGGCCAGGAAAGGGGACAACATTTGAAATGCAAATAAATAAAATAACCAATAATTTAAAGAAGTGGTGTGAGTAAGTGATGGAAAGTGAGCCGGTAAGCAGTGTTCCTGCCATGGTCTCAGCTTCAGGTCCTGCCTTCAGGTTCCTGCCTCAGAGCCCCTGGATGTTGGAGATGAAGACAGTCCCTTGGAAGTGTTAGGTGAAACAAACTGTATTTCCTCCAATTGCTTTTGGTCAGTGTTCTATCACAGTCCCAGGAAAATAACTAAAACAGTAAGTAAGGTACACACTGGTCCCTATTTTTGTGAGAGAACCAGCTCAGACTGAGAGATTGCTTACTCTCTTATGCATGAGAGGGTGTGAACAGACAGTCCTGGGGTTTTCACGGTCCAAGTCTAACACTCTGTGACCACTGTACATAGCTCATATGAGAGAAGCAGGATAGATCAGGCAGCCCTGATGATCAGTCTTTCTGTTTTGTTCTGTCAAGAACAGGGAATTGATCATGTTTCCAATGTAGAGTATCATGTCGTACAGACAGACCCATTTCACAAGGAGGCTGGGTTTCTACTCCATTTCCACCCGGGACAATGTAGTAGCTGTGGCAAGAGGCCAGGTGCCTCTGGAAATCCATCATCCCAAGGAGGCTTCTGCATGACTACAGCACCAGGAAGGAAGGAGGTGGGACTTCCTTCCTTTCCTTCCTTTCCAGAGACTTTTTATCCTTGCAGGTGCATCAAGCCAGTGTAACTGCCCAACCCAGGCACAGTTTCTGCCATGTTGGTAGGATTTTAGAGAAACTATAATTGAGTTGAACACTGAGACAGCTATTGAGTCTCCTGAAGTTAGTTTTTGTTTTTGTATTCTGTTGAGATCCAGAAATTCATTTCTACTTTGCAACATCTTAATCTTTCTGGCTTTAAAGTGGAGCCCACAGTTCTCAACTGTTGCAGAGGAGGTTTGTGAGGAAAGGGCTCCCATCACACAGGAAATCCAGTAGCTTTGCTGTTATTGTAATTCAAAACAGGATAATGCCCAAGGATAGGAGATGGAATGGTTCCTTGCTTTTACTAAATTGACTTTAAGAATTCAGTGTGAATCAGCTTCATTGAGTATGATTTTGTATAACAGAAGTCAATGTGTTTGTTAGGGTGTTGTGCACAGTTGATTGAATTTTGACATATGCATATGCCCACACGTCCTGGTTAGCTTTGACTGTCAACTTGCCTAGGTACAGTCATCAGAGAAGAAAGCCTCAATTGTTGGCCTGTGGGCTTGTGTTTCTGATTGCCTAATTCTAATTTAAATCAATAAATTTAATTGACATAGGAAGCCCAGCTCACTGTTGGCAGCACCATCTTTTGGCAGGTGATAATGGGCTGTACTAGAAAGCCACTAACCCTGTGAGTGATCTAGTGGGAAGACCAAAAGGTAGTGTTCCTTTGTGGTTCCTGTCTCGGCTTCTACACAGTGATGGACTGTGACCTGGAATTGTAAGGTGAAACAAACCGTGTTCTCCCTTTGCTTTTGGTCATAGTGATTTTTTTTTTTTGTCGTTTTTTTTCTTGTTGTATTTTCTTTGAGACAGGTTCCTGGTTGTCTTGGAATTCACTATGTAGGTGAGGCTGGCCTCAAACTCACAGAGATCTGCCTGCCTCAGCCTCCCAAGTGTGCTACTATGCTTGGCTTGGTCAAAGTGGTTTTTTTTTTTTTTAATCACAACAACAGAATGAAACTAGAACCACTACAACCACACCATAAAATAGCACATCGCAATGACCCTAAAAGTACCTGAACCTTGCCAATCAGTTGTCCATCCTGGCCTCATGTAAATGCTGGCTTGCTTTATCAGTACTGTATTTTATAAAACATAATTTTTCATGATAGAAGATGTGTACTAGAGAATTCAGAAAATATAGAAAAGTATAAAAATATTATATAAATGTATTTTCTTTTTAGTGTGTGTGTGTGTGTGTGTGTGTTCCCATATATACATGCCCACGAGCATGCTAATGACAGGGGTATGGAACAGAAGCAGCTTCCCCAGTGATTGTTTAATGTATCTTTAATGATTGCATTTGAAATAATTATTTTGTTCAGAGACTTTCTGATTCCTTTATCTTAATTAATGATGCAAATTATGCCTACCAGTAACCTGCATTATTATTGATAGTTTTTTAAATTACAGTTCTATTTAGTTGTTGTTATTATGAAGAACACCATTGAGTTCTACTGAACCTAGGGTAATTGCCTTGTACTCGCTGACTTTTAAAAACTGTGTTATTTCCTATAGATGTTCTACATGTAGAATAATCTTTTTTTGTGAAGAATAGATTCTTTGCTTTCTTATTTGTATACTTATTTATTCTATCTTATTGATTTGGCTAAGATTTACAACTGAAGCTATGAATGGTAGTAATTGCAATTCTTAACATATCTACATGCTTCCATATGTGTATGTGTGTTGTGTGGGGTAGGGGAGGCATCTATGTACCTATATGCATGGGTGTGTTTATGAAGGTCAGAGGTCAATGTTGGTTGTCTTCCTCTTTTCTTATCCACATTGGTATTTGAGATATGGCTTCTGACTGAACCTGGAGTCATCTCTTCAGCAAGTGTGGCTGGCTAGCAAGCTCCTGGATTTATCTCTGTCCCAGCACTAAGGTTGCAAATACACGTTGGCTTTTATGTGGGTTCTGGTGCTTCCATTTCGAGTCCTCATGCTCCCCAGGGAGCACTTTACCCACTGAGCCATCACTCAAGCTCTAAGGAAATGGTTTTAATCCCTTTCTTATGAAGTAAAATGCTGCTTTATATATTTTAGTACAGCCCAATTTTTAGGTTAACAATTTTAATTCTATTCCTAACTTAGACAAACAATTCCTAGGATTTATAATGTAGTGATTCTGGCAATGGTTAGAGTAGTGGAAACCTGAAGAGTCATGAAAATCCAGAAATAGTATTAAACTAGTATAGTATGTTTTACAATAATTAAATATGCTTTTGCATATTCAATTTGTTGACAAAGGAAAGTGTTCATTAGTAACTGTCAAAATGAAAACTGCACTAAAACACATATTTCATCTCACTTTCATAAAAAATAAAATTAAATGTAGAAAATTTCTCTCTAATAACAAAACATTGAGATAGGAGTCATTTTAGTCGTTTTTTCTTTTTCCAATATTCCTATACTAAATATTTGCTTTTGGGAAACGAGTCAATTCATAACTAGGCAAGAAGTCATTCTCCTGTTTCCAAAGTTATTACAGTGAACATATAAAGCCATGTAACTAACCTTTTATTGGCAGAGATGTATTTATCTCTCTCTACTTTATCGGTGATCAACCCCTTTCTAAATGTGTTGGACCATTGTCATGCTTATTATATCGTTTCTGGGACCAGAGGTTTGTGCTGGTGGGGAGGGCATGGCAGAGCTGCTCGCATCACAGCGGGAAAGAAGCAGTATTGGGAAGAGACCAGGGCAAGATAGCGCCCTCAATGACATTCATTGGTTAGGCTGCAGCCTCTGGATCTGATCCTTTCTGCTGTATCAATGTGATAATCAGGATAAAACACTTAGATGATTCTCACCAGAGACTGTGGACTTTGCATTCACAGGAAATAGTTTGGAGTCTTCTACCTGGCAATTGGACAGCAACAGTCAATCTGCTTTCTCAAGCTCAACTGGTAGAATGCTAATAAATGTTTAACAACTAGCTCTCAAAAAACATTTTTTTAAAAAAATAATATAGCCCTTACTTTATCACATATGCCGGCTTTGTGGTAAAGTCATGATCACCATGGGCAATTACAAGCTCCACCAGTGAACACAGACTTCGGAATCGAGGTGTTCAGCTTTATCATAATCTCTAATCTATTAAATAAAGCATTGCCAGGAAAGATGAGAAGATCCTGCCTGTAGTTGGGAGGCAGAACTGATTCCCCAGCCCAACCCCATGATGCTCCTTGATCATCAATAGCCAGTTTACACACAAAGGCCTCCTTTGGCTTGAAGTACTAGGGCTGAGCACCACAAATACCCTTTCCCATTGTAGTGCACCCATCCTGTAGATAAAGCACAACACAGACACTGTGGAGCCAGCGAAGATTAAGCACCCTGAGTGCAAAAGAATTCTGGCCTGAAGAACAATACACAGCAACGTACAGCAGACTGTCAGGAGAGATGCCCCGCCCCGCTGCCTGCACAGGAAGGGTGCCTTCAGGCTGCATACTCCAGTGTCTTATATTCCAGTCAGCTCTTTTCTTCCATTTCCATAGCTTTGTTTTATAGAGCTGTGTCAACACTGCTGGGTTTCAATAGTCACAGTGAATTTCCAAATACGACCAAGACCCATATGACTCTTTTCAAAGAGCAATGCTAATCTGAGAATGAGCCAGCGTCTTCCACAGAAGGCATACATTTTTGGTCCTTATTTAAATTTAAGCTATTTACATATGTGTGGCCTCATTCTGAAATTTGGAGGGTTAAGAGGATTTTTTTTTTAAGACAGGGTATCACTACATAGACCTGACTGATCTGGAATTTACTATGCAGACCAAGCTGGCCTCAAACATCTGGAAATCTGTCCACCTCTGCTTCCAAAAGGCTAGGATTAAAAGCATATGCTATGGTGAGAACATCTCCCGATAGGTGTTTCTACTCAGTTCATGGCACACATCACTTGTCATTAGATGACATGCTTTCAGTCTTAGAGAAGGTCTGAGGGTGACCCAGAATTTGGCAAGGAGGACATGAGCCTGAATCACATCAAAAGCAGAAAGAATCATTGTTTAAACTTGAAGAGACAATGCAGTAAGACCATGCTTTACTGTGACTTTAAGTATGTTTACCTGTGTACATGCAGTATGAGAAACTTGTGAAGAAAATGGGGCTAGACCTGGCTAGCCCATGTCCACTCATTCATCCAAGAAGAACGATCATGGGCAGACACAAGAACGAGCAGAGCAGCTACAACAGGTTTGTTAACAGTACAAGTCTCTTTCAAGGAAGTCTGCCTACACTTGTGACAATAATAGCCAAGAATCAGACCCTACTAACTACACAGAGAGAACGGAGTGAGGCAAGCTGTATCCCACCAGAGTTAATCCTCGGGGATAAAGTACCAGCACCAAGCAGGAACATTTTCTGCCGGACCAAAAGTAGATTTGAGGACAGAGCCATTCCATGACAGGACACTAGCAGCACATGCTGAGCTGAAGCAAAACCGAGGGTAAAAGTTTAGAAACATTTTTATAGCAATTGATCAAAGAACTCTCTTTCTATAGAATCTGAAGACATTTTTAAAAATGAGGCTTGACTTTGAATATCTATCAGAAATTCACATTTCTATTGATTCATTTCACTAATTTTCTGTGACAAATTAAAAAGAAAAGAATATAAACCTTCTATTGACAAGCATCAATTAAAAAATTGTAGGTAATCTGCTGGGGTAGGTTGAGGGTCCATAGTTAGAGAAAGGGACTCAGGGAGATAGACAAGATTTGATAAGTGGAGAGGACCCTTGAGTTGCTCCTGAAGCCATGAGTGGGTATCCACACTTGGATGAGTTTTTCCTGTTGTTTTATAGTATGTATATTCATCCTGCACCAAGATCTGAACTGGGTCAAGCAGACACAGACATGGAAGGCTGGGCCTGTGAGGCCTCTTGGGTATGGCTATGGCACACTGATTCTTTGTTAGAATGCTACCCATTTACCTCCCAGCAGAGTGTAGACGCCAAGAGGGAAGGGCAAACAGCAAATCTTAAATAACAATTTCAGTGAATGAATGGATGGGTGGGTTTTATTTTTAACATCTTAGAATGAGAGGTCTGGGTAACTGGTGATATTTCAAACAATAAATTGAGAAACCTTTCCGAAAGGCACTGGAACCCAAACAACAGACTCAAGATTCTATCCTTGTGTCTCTGTAGGATTTCATTTGATGAAAGAATTCTACTCTTATATTTTTTTTTAAATACTGTATTAGATTACTTCTAAGGATTCTCCTAACTTCACTTTTTTCTATTGTAAGTACACCAGGAGGTAAGTAATAGAGGCTATGAAAACATTGGTTTATTCAACTGCAGCTGTACAAAAAGTAGGTGCAGAACATTTAGGGATTTGCTAGAATATTGGAGTTGCTGGGTTCTGCTTGGCTTGTAGAGACCTGGAATGAAGCTCCTGACTAGGTTTCACAAGAGGTATCCATGAGGCATGCTGAATTCTACATGTCATTATGTCTCAGTTGGGAGGGCTACAGTTAGGAAATAGTTTGTCCTTACACTTTAAGTCACAGCAGAGGTCTACAGCTGGTACATTTGATCAGGAAAGCCATCAAGATCCAGGATTCTTCTAACATGTGTTTTTTGTACTAATGGTCCCAAGACAGCTGCTTCACTGTAGGAGAAAGGAAGGAAAATCAAGTGGTACCAATTGAACTTGTCAGAGCTGTTGTGCCCTGTGAAGAGGGACAAGAACATTGTGTGCCCTGTGAGGACGGACAAGATTATTGGGTGCCCTTGAGCCCCATTGAGTAAGCCTTTGTTTCTGGCTTCTGTTCTCCAACTCCCTGATAAGCATAACTGATCTTGTAACATTGTGTCCTGCAGGTATCTAGGACAAGCCCCAAGGCAGAAGAATCAGCCCCTTCTCTTTGTTAATTTTTTAAAATTGAAAACAGATTATTCTCTCAAACAATACATCTTGACCACAGTTCTCCCCTCCCTCCACTCCTCCCAGCTCCCCCGCTCCCAGATCCATTGCCCCTTAATTTCCTATTCAGAAAAGAGCAGGCCTTTAAGAGATGACAGCCAAACAAGGCAAAATGAGCCACACTAACACAGGGCAGAAGCTCTCACATCCAGGATGTACAAGGCAATCCAATAGGAGAAAGAGTCCCATGAGCAGGCAAAAGAGTTAGAGACACACCCACGCTCACTGTTACGAGTTCCTCTAAACCACAATTCTAACTGACAGCCATAACACATACACAAGAGGACTTGGTGCAGACCCGTGCAGGCCCTACGCTTGCCACTTCAGTCTCTGTGAGTCCATCTGAACCCTGCTTAGTTGATTTGGTGGGCCATGTTCTCCCGGTGTCCTCCATCCCCTCTGACTCCTACAATCTGTTATCTTCCTCCTCCCACAGGATTCCCAAGTCACTGAAGGGAGGGAGCTGATGAAGACCTCCAATTTAGACTCTCTCTCTGCATCATGTCTGGCTGTGGAGACCCCTCTCTTTGTATAAGCTTTTGCCATAAGATCCCAAATGCCTCATAGGAACCTTAGGGTTTAAGTGGGTGTTCAAGAACTTTAGTCTCTGAGACAAGAACCCAGAAAAAGCCCATCTGGTCCTTTTCACATGGAACCTTTACCTTCTCACTTCCTATCTATTTGCCTCAGAAAGTAGATGAGCCAATGCTCCACTCTGTTTAGGAGCAGCAGAGACCATTCAAAGACACTGGGGGCCAAAGCCAACATCTGTTATATTTCTCTGCAGTCTCATTTCTGAAGCAGATGAATGTTTGGGTAGAAAGACTTGATGAGGGGTTTTCTACAGGTCTCCCAAAAGGACACTGAAGCCTTACTAGACTGCTGCTTGTTAGATTCGTATGGAGGGAGAAGAAACAGGAGGATTTCTGAGATAGGAACTTCATTGGGTCATCCTTCAGGCAAAAGCTTATTCAGTCTGGCAAGCAGTATGGTGGGGCTCTAAAATAGCATCAGTCCCACCAGACAAAACAGGATATCTACTATTTTTAAAATTTTAGCTTTTTACTGATTCTTTGTACATTTCACCTCATGCACAGCAATCTCACTCATCTTCCCGACTTTTGTACCAGTCCTCTGTCCTTGAAACTTCTCCCCACCAAAAGAAAAAAGTCTCACTGTGGAAGCTGTAGTGTGTCACTGTGTGTCCCACAGTGTACACTTTTGTCTGCACATCTTTGCTTGCAAGTGTTCATTGTAATGGGTCATTGGTTTGTTGTCCAGGCCGTTGGCTCCTGCTAGGCTATCAATACTGGATACTCCTCTCAGATATCCTGTTGTTGTCCTGTGTCACTGAGATCTTGCAGCTTTAGATCTGTAAGATCAGCCCCTTCATGGGCTCCAGCAGCTCATTGAAGGGGCAGATGTTGAAGTTGGCCAACACCATGGCTTCATCATTGGCTATTTATATCAGGCTGTTCCTCACTAGTGTCCAGTTCCCTCTCTCTTCATTGTGTTCACATTCTTCTGCTTTTCTTTCTCTTCTATCTTTCAACTGCTTACTTGCTCATCCTAGTGAGCCTGGGGCCTCTAAGTGTCTGGAGTTGTCTCAGGAGTGCTATGTCCTGCCTGTGCCGAGTGGCACTGAGCAGGAGTTGTCCTGGGTGTGTGGTCTGCCACCCAGGCCTGCATGGCACTGGGCTGAAAGTCAGCAAAATATCCACTCCTAAAAGTTTATGAGAGAAGGTGAGGTCCTGCATAGCAAGGAAGCAGGCTTAGTTAATATGTGATCTACATTATAGGATAGAAATAACTTGGCTTCCTCACAGAGGTTACTCTTTTGGTAGGTTGGGAAGCAAAGCTTTGCTAATGTGTGACCCACAAGTCACGACAACAATCAGACTACCTTGGACCTGTAAGGTGAAGTGTGTGTGTTTGGGGTGTCTAGGTTTTTCTTTAACCTGCTTGCAGCCTTCTTTGCTTAGGCCTGTAGATCTAGAGTACTCTAACAGGGCATAAGAGACAATTGCCTCTTTTGAAATGGCAGCAAGCAGCTCCAGTGGATGCCTGCTGAGTGTCCTCTGGTTCGGTCTAGATCTGGTATACGGTGACAGATCCCACAGGCTGGGAGCCCAGTCCTGGAAGGTTAACTCTCATTTAAGATTCTAACTCCAAGTTTTAGTCTGTAAGGTGTGCCGCTGACCCACAGGGTATTTATTAGGCTCCCTATGACCCTTCCTTGTTCTGTTAATTACCTAGAGCAACTCAGAAAACTCTGGGAAATGCTGCTTTATAAAACAGACCTCTAAGCATATCTGTAAAGCAGTTTTCAGGGTCATCCTAAATGTGGAGCTGGGGTCCCAGACAGAAGGAAAAGGAGAAGATTCATTTCTACTTGCTGACTCTGATTGCTTTGTGATCAGCCACCTCCCGTTCCTGTCGCCGTTTCTCCCCTGCCATAATTAGATTCAAGCTAAAATAAATCCTTCCTCCCTTAAATTGCTTTATCAACTATTTGATTACAGTAATGAAAAAAGTAACAACACAATACCCTTTCCAGATGCACCACCCTCCAGGAATCTCTACATTCAAGGGTTCTCAACCTTCCTAATGTCACAAAGCTTTAATACAGCTCCTCATATTGTGGTGACCCCCAATCATACAATTACTTTGTTGCTATTTCATAGCTGTAATTTTCTACTGTCATAAATTGTGATGTAAGTATCTGGTATTTCCTATGGTCTTAGGTGACCATAGGAAAGGGTCTTTCAACCCCCAAAGGCGTTGCTTACCCACAGGTTGAGAACCACTGATCTATACATGTTTAGCTTCAACAAAACACACCAAACCCTGACTTTGGGGTTGTTATGAGGCTTATTACAAAGGCATATTGATCATGTCATTGGCCTTTAAAGATCAACTTAACCTTCATCCATACTTTTTTGGAAGGTGGGGGATAGGGTAGAAAGTCTCCACCTTCTCTAATTGCATCTTGATCTTCCCAGTAACTGATCCCAGGCCTGAAGCTGCCCAGAGGAATATCAACCATGAGTTATATCATCAGCATGCAAAGACCATACTAACCTATGGATGATTTTAGGGGCTTCAGGAGCTAAAATGCATGAAGCAACAAGAGGAAGGTCAAATTTCACAACACTGTACTTGTGTCAGTAATTCTTAAGAGGGGTAAACTGAGTTCCCACATTCCCATCTTCTATATGGTGAAGGCCACATGTCTAAGAAGCATCTCCCTCAGGCCTTCCCAGAAATACATATGGCAACTGCAACCAAAATACACTGAGGTCCTGCTTGGCTCCATCAGACACGGCAAGAAATCCTGAGTCATGGCCAATGCCATCTGCTGGGAACAAATTTTAATCTGTGTCTAACACCTCACCCCACATCAACCAGACTCATGAGATGTATAAATTAAGAAGCTATTAATCACTCACTGTATGAGCATATTTGTCATTGTGTAAAATGCACCAACAATTCCTATAAAAGACAATTTCTAACTCAAAAAGGCAACCTACCTTCCCAAGTCTGATCCGAGAGATTTTGGGAACATACTTGGGAACAGAGTGAAATAAATCTGGGTTATAGATTGTTTTCTGTCCCACCTCTCACCTTTGTAATTATTATCACTGTAGTGAGGAGTTGTAAATCCCAACTTTGTGCAAAATTCACAGGGAGCTCTTCTAAATTACATGGCGGCCAAGAGTCTGATTTTTCTAAAAGTCTTAGAATCTATTGACACAAGAGCTGTCATACACCTAAATCCTAGGGGACTATGTCTATGCAAAGATGGGATTATTTAGTGTTTTCTGGTGCCAAGACCATCACTGCTTCCCACCCCCACCAAGCCCCCACCTAGACATGGAAAACCATGGAGGCATTGTATCAGAGACAAGGGTTGGTGAGGAGAAGTACAGGGAATCAAAAAGAACAAGATAATTAGAAAAAAAAACTCTGAGCTTCTCCCCATAAAAGAGGGTCTTTTAATTTTCATTTGTTTGTTTTGAGACAAAGTTTCACAGGGTAGCCTCTATATGAGGAAGACAAACATTCTGAGGGAGGAACTTTGGTGATAAGAGACCAGTTGAATGAATATTTTTAACTAACTAACTAACTAACTAACTAACTAACTAACTAACTAATTTTCGGTACAAGGTTTCTCTGTGTAGGCCTGGCTATCCTGGAACTCACTCTGTAAACCAGGCTGGCCTTGAACTTAGAGATCTGCCTGCTTTTGCCTCTTGAGTGCTGGGATTAAAGGCATGTGTTAGTGGAATGAATCTTAACAGAAGCGCTGGCTGTCCCTTGAGCGGCTAACTCCCAAGGACCCTCCACTACCTCTCCGTGGGCTTCAAATCTCTTGTAGGATACTCACAGTTAACTTGTGCCTTCTCAGTCTCCAACAAGCATGTTTGCTGTGTGCTGTGGACTTGTAATTTATTTACTTAACTAACCTCAGCATGTTCTGGATGTTCTAATTGCCTTGCTAGGGGTAGTTCCCTTAATCTCAGAGCACTGCTCTGAGTAGGGAAGTGTATTCACTTTGAGGCTGCCACAGCAAGTGATAAGTTGAGTGAATCTAAGTAAGAGTCTTATTTTTGTACTGTCAGAAGGCTAGAAAGCTGAAATCAAGGTGTGTCTGCACCCTCCTCCTGCAGTCTGGAAGGAGCCTGCCTGCCTCTTGCACTTTCTCATGGCTTCAGTCCCTTGGGCTATTCGATGTTAGACTGTCTGTCTTCACACAGTCTTTGGGGGTAGTCTACCCTTCTCTTCTTTTCTAATAGCACTTGTCTTTGGACATAAGGTCCATGCCATACTCTGGGGTGACCTCTTTTATCTAGATTTTAACTTCATTACATTTTCAAAGTTCCCTCTTCTAAACAGGGTCACTGTCATAGGTTCTGGGTAGACCACTGTTGAGCCTACTACCGTATGTTTGAGCATTAGCCTCAGAGTGGTTAGTCCTCGTATTCTGGGCCTTAATTCTCCTCTACCAAATCACTCCAGTTCTTTGATTATTCCACTGGTCTCATCTACAGATCTGAGTTTCCCCCAGATATCTGGCAAGTTTATCTTAACCTAGCAACCCAAATAAATTCTTATTTTGTGTACATGGTCTACAAACATAGCAATGCTACGGAACCCCTGGAGGGGGCATAGAAAGAAAATTGATGTTCTAGGTGACTGTCTGGACTGTCTGGGAGGCAGATGGAGGCTACAATGGTGGGGGGTTTTCACACATAGCTAAACATATGCCTCCTTTTAGACTGATCAGAGAGCTCCCAGAGCAAGACTCAACCCCTCGCGTTTTACAAGCAGCTTCATGCTACATAGAACACTTTCTTTTTATTAGGACAATTAAAATTAATGTTTATTAAGAGCTTGCCAGTCCTGTGATCTATCCTTTGAATGTTTATCATCTCATGCAATCTCCCAGTCAGGACTGTTATGAGGTAGACAATTGTGTCCCCCACTTTACTAATAGAGGAACGGATACTTGGATTAAGTGAATTGCTTAAGGTCAGACAGCATGTGGGGCTTGGTTGAGGTCTTTGTAGGTTACTTTATCCCATTGCTCTATCCCTAACACAGTTCAGGGCTTGTTGAGTCAGATATAAATAAATGTGGATTGATCCTTACTCTCTTGGTTACATTTAATGGCCTCTAGGCATTCTGATTGGATGCTTATAAATATGTTGTTCCTGCCTACAGGCAGTCTGAAAGGTATGTGGGTTTTACCCTGCCTGTAGACACAGATAGAAAGGAAGGCACAGGGTGGGGGTCCATCTGTACTGTTTTACAAAGATTCTTACACTTAACCCCATGTAACACTTTAGAATATATAAACATATTCTTATGTGTATTATGACTTGATCATTTTTGAAGACTTATTTATTCTTATTGCATGCGACTGAGTGTTTTGCCTACATGTATATATGGGCACCACGTGCATGAAGGCTCCACAGAGGCCTTTATAGGACATTGAACCCACTGGAACGAGAGTTATAGATAGTTGTGAGCCATCATGTGAGTAATGGGAACTGAATCCAGGTCTTCTGCAAGAATAGCCATTGCTCTTAACTGCTGAATCATTTCTTCATCCCCAACTTGGTCATTTTAAATTTTTTTTTATTTTGAGATTATAATTACATCATCTCCTCCTCCCTTTCCTCCCTCCTATGACCCTCCCTAGGTTATTATTAATACATGAAAAAATCTGGAGGTTAGAAAAATAGGCTGGATTTTACTGGTGATGGTATGTGCTACATTGCAAGTGTTATGAGTTAACTGAATTTCCAGAGGGAATTTATCTACGTGAGAAATCTCACCAAAATGCCTAATGTTTAAAGTGCTAGCAAAATATCATAGTATTGTTGGTGGTGACCCATTTAAGAAGAGGACAGCTACTCTTATTAGAGAGGGATGGTATGTCAAATTATAGTTTTGGTACTTTAAAGATGAAACAAAATAGCTTTTCCCCACAGGGTTTAATCTGTTATCATTCTCATCTAGTATAATTTTTATTTCAAGAATATTTTTTTAACTCTAATGATTTCACTTGGGGATCTCTTCCATGTCTTACCTCATTGCATCGATATTTTCCTAAACATTTTTGAGAATATGAACATATTTGTAGTTGCTATTTTAATATTCAGGTTGCTTAATGTTACTTTCTGTCTTATTTTTATGTCAGGTCCTACTGACTGATCTTGTTCCTGGTCATGGATCACATTTTTGGCTTCTTGGTGTAACTTATCAGTAGTTGTAAGCTACACAGTGTACTTGTTAGTTCTGGAGTAGGGACCCTCATTATATTACTTTGAAACAGTGGTTCTCAATCTCAACACGTGGGTCATGACCCCCTTGAGGGACAACAGTAGCAAAATGACAGTTATTAAGTGGAAATAAAATAGTATTATTTGGGGGTCACCACAACATGAGGAACTGTATTAAAGGGTCACAGCAGCATTAGGAAGGTTGAGAACCACTGTTTTAAGGAATAATGGCACTTTTCTGGTGGGTAGTTACGTCACTCAGGGATTCTTTCATTACTTAAAAGTTTTAAGTGACTTTAGCAGAGGTTAATAGAAGCCTTTACTTCAGATCATTTGACTCCACAGCTATTACAGACCCTCAAAGGTCTTGAGTAAAGACATCAGGTATTCACTAAATGTGTTTTAACTCCGGCCAGTGGGAATTTATAAAATGTCTAACTCTGGGTCAGCCATGAGAATTGTTCTGATTGCTATCCAGTCTTGTGGGGCTTCACTTTTTAAAAGTATAGAAAAAGTTTCAGCTCAAGGCTCCACGGGACCCCTGAGAAGTTTTCCAGAACATTTTCCTTATGCAGCCCCCACCTTTGGGCATTTTTTTCTAGCATTTTTGAGCTACCCTGGCTTCTTTGACCTCCAGATAGTGTATCTTCCATTGGGAAAGACTGGCTGGCTCTTTTTAGATTCTACTTCATCCATCACTAGCTAGGAAATTCATTTCTTCAGGTAGAACTTGAGATGATTCAAGGGCTCACCTCATTAATCCTAATTCTCTGCATCATGCTGTCATGTTGATCACTGTTCAGTGTTTGACATTTTGTCCTGGTTGTAGCTGTGTATGGCAGCTGGCTAAGATAAAGCAGTCTTCTTCTTTCACAGGCAAAACCAGGATTCTTGGCTTCTGATGTAACTCTGAGCATCCTAATCTCCCTCAGGTTCTGCTATTCTCCTTATATCTTTGATCCAGCTCTCAAGGTAACGGCCTGTCATTCTTTTGGACTCCTTCATTGAACTCTAGGGCCCTCAAATCCTGTTACTACCACTGCAGTGATAAAGTAAACCAAGCCTCTGTTTATCTAACAGGTCTCAGAATATGAAGATCAATGGAGAACTAATTTCATGCATTGTTATGAAAACTCAGTTTAACTGATATTACTGTTACCAGAGAAACAAGACCATTTTCTTCTATCAGCCCCTGTGTAGCTGGATATTTTACAATAAACTTGGTAATGTGAGAGGAGTAAGGAGAGGAAGAGGAGAAGGAAGAGGAGGAGCTAAGAGAGAGAGGACCAGAGGAGAGAGGGAAAGATGGCAGCAGATGTGTGCGTGTCTCTAGCAGTCTAAGGTAGTTGTAATATCTAGGCTAGGTATTGGGTAACATCTCTAATGGTATGGGCATCATATTTACTGAGCATTACCAAATATATAAAGCCAATGGGTAACCTTTAAGCACTAGAGTCTCATTTCTACCAGGTACCACATGGCTGGCGGGATGGTCTGGGCTTAGCCAAGCATTGTGGCGACAGCGTGGTAAATTGGCAGAGTCATCTCCCACGCTGGTGTCTCATGGGTGTCAGGGCCGTTGTTTTTGGCTGGCTGTTTCTAGCTGTGGTGCACCTCTGGCTGCTTCCAGCTGTGGAGCACTTGGCTTCAGGCTTCAGAGCATGGCCACATAGATAATTGGCCTAAACCTTAGCATTTTAAAGTATTATCAGAAACACCCCTAGACAAGGATGCTTTCAGCCCAATGGTGAGGCTTTCCAAAGCTTCACTTCCAGGACTGGACCATCACATTGACTGGCTAGCTCTACCCCCTTGAAGTTCAAGGCCATCACAGTGTTGAGGGCAGGAGAGGTCTAGGAGAGGGTCATCTGTGACCTGACCCTAAGCCTGTTGAGCCTGGCAGTGAGCAGAAAGAGACTAGACACCATGTGAAAGAGACATTTTTTGGAGGCAGAACTAGCCCAGTGAGTGGATAATTCAGGAAGTTCTTTTGAAATTAACAGAAGCCATTTCTTGGTAGTGGCACTGTGTGCTTTAAGTTAAACCTAATGTCATCTCCCCTGGGAAGTGATTGCTTGTGAGGGACTCAAAATGGCAATGTCCCCAACCCATAAATATGTTCTGCTGTGGGTAGAAGTTCCTGAAGTTCTGAACAATCTAGACATTTTCCAAGCCCAGATGTGGGCTGCTTGAAGTCCTGCCTAGACATTATCTATTGTCAGCTTGGTTGATATGGTACCAAGACTTATACAACCCTCAAAATGCAATTTGAT
Organism: Grammomys surdaster; assembly: GCF_004785775.1. Taxonomy (NCBI): domain Eukaryota; kingdom Metazoa; phylum Chordata; class Mammalia; order Rodentia; family Muridae; genus Grammomys; species Grammomys surdaster. The sequence goes on along the minus strand of NW_021604762.1, from coordinate 3,160,093 downwards.
TAAACAATACAATGTTGTTAACTAGAGAATAAGCAAAGTTCATCCAGAACTGGATGTCCCACAGAGGTTGGCAGCCACCACCAGGGCCAAGAGTCTCCACTAAACTCTTTTTATTTTTTTTTTCTGCCACAATAAGGTGGTGTCACCAGGACCTCTGGCTGCCCTGACCTGGGCAGCTCGGTCCCTTCTTATTAAGAAGATGCTTTGGGCTAGTGACCCGTGTGATCCCTTCTACCCTCTTTTGGGTCTGGGAACACACAGCTTCCTTCAGTCTCTCAGCCTCCAGGGGGAATGGGAGGGTCCTGGCTCGACTTGATTCATCCTTATGTGAGCCAGTGGAGGTTGTGGGTTGAGAACTTCCCTCTGAAATGCCTGTTTGAGTTTGAATCCCAGGCCCAACACTTCCTAGTTATAGGATCTGATGCAAAAATATTCAGCTTCATTGCACCTTCAGCTGCTCATCTGAGGCAGGAGGAGAGGAGACTGAAGTATTAGCTGGAGGCACGTGAAAGAATGTACATGGATAACACAGAGATTGATGGTGAGTAACACACACTGAGTGCTGAGTTCCAACCCATCATATCACATCGATGGAAACTGGTACTGATAACAGTACTTATGTTTCCTGAGGGTGAGGATAAGGCAGCCTCAGACTAGGTAGTATCGATTCTCCAGGTTCCTAAGAACCTTAGGACCCCTCTCCTGTTTTTTAGTGACTACTGGGGTAGCTATAGTCCAGAGAAGCAGAGGAAAGTTAAAGGCATGCTGGGACCTCAGCTACTCTGGTGCTCAGCTATGGGGCTTTCCTAGCAAATGCTCTGCCTTTTTAAAGGGGCAGTTTAATCAAAGTCTTATTGTCTACACTCTAGAAAGTCTCCGAGGATGAACCATCTGGGAGTTGTAGAAGCAGCACTATCTTTGTAGATTCTTGGATACAGTACAGAAGTGCAGTACAGGCTACAAGGTATGTGAGCATCAGGGCATGATTTTAGCCTTGTCACTGGCTGTATGAACATAGGTTAGATCACAGTTTCTTTGAGGTGGTTTTTTTTTTGGCCTCTAGAATAGTAGTTCTCAACCTGTGGGTCATGACCCCTTTCACAGGGGTCACCTAAGACCATCAGAAAACAGATATTTTCATTGTGATTCATAACAGTAGCAAAGTTACAGTTATGAAGTCACAACAAAAATAACTATGGTTGGGGATCACCACAAAGTGAGGAACTGTATTAAAGGGTCATGGCATTGGAGAGGTTGAGAACCACTGCTCTAGAACATGGGGGAGCTAATGGCTACCTTACCTACTAGACATCTATGAAGTAATACACCTGAAGTTGTTGCCTATATATTGGTTTTAACAACAATAATAGTTTTAATTTAAGTCATATCAAACCAACATATCAAAATATGTTGCTTCATTAAGTAGAAATTACAATTTTTTTTTGTGGCCATCTCCATTGTAGTCACTTCTCCAGAGCTCATGTGTTCTAGCTTATTCCATTGTTTCCTAGGTAAGGATAAGGGAAACCTTGGCTGGACTGGGCAGCCGGGAGAGGGAGAGCCATATAGGAATATCAGAACTTGACTGGGGCCACCTGCACGTTGCACACTCCTATGCAGAGGGTCAGCTGATGCTTTTTGAGATAAGAGTGGAACTCCTGGCAGCTTTGACATTAACCTCTTCCCAGCTTAATGCATTAGGTTCCATGAGCATCCGTGAATTCAAAGGGCCTCTCGAAGCAGCTGGTGCTCTATAGTGAGAATAAGTCTGCCACACTTCTTTGGAGAATAGTCTCCAAATGGTAATTCTGCACAGTTGCAGAAGATAAGTCTTTCCCTGTCGGCTCTCTATACCTGACCACTGGCCATAACTTCTTGACCCTTCCCCCTTCCAAACTCAGCCTGTAGCAATGGCCTCCTGGATTTCTAAAGCACACATCTGGTCAAAGCACTTCCCTATGAAAAGCTTTTAAGGACTTGTCCCCTTTACCACTGGAGGAAGTCTGAACTGCTTAGCATTTTGAGCATTTAAAGTTCTTCAGAAGTTGGACTCTTCATTCTCTTGTGGCCATCACGCTCTCACACTAAGTTCCTGAGGCACAAGGTTGGAGCCATGTCAGAGGGTGAAGAATATTTAAATACACTTACCCACTGCTAGACTTTCTATACTCCAGGAGGAGACCGCTCTTCCTTTTTAGAGTCTGTGGGAAATGTGAAGAGATAGGATCCTAGATTTTTCTCCCTAATTCTTATGCTACCAGCATCCTCTCTATGGTGTTGACTCAGATGTTGATTGGCCATGCCTGACTTCCTTAGTATTTGTTCTGGGCTCTTTGTGGGTTTTCTACATACAGGACCACATCGAGTCAAGGTACCTGAACTGGCTGCACCTGTGGACACCATGACAGAGACAGGTAGTCATATATAGCAGCATGCTTCTGGGCATGCATGGGGATGAATTATACACTCTTCAGGCAGGGAGGAAGGAGGCATGTGACCTTCTCACATGACTAATGAGGGACGTTACTGACTGAGTGCAGAGGCCCAGAGGTGTGGATCTGTGAGTAATAAAATCTTCAATTATTATGATCACTATAATTCTACTAACATTTATCAGAGGTTGTCACTTCATGAAGAAAGAAATTGAAGCTCAGAGACGTTAAGGAACTTGACTGGGGTTTAAATACACTCTAGGTGGATGCTTTTAGCTCCTGCCTGACTTTTGCTTTAGAGACAAGTGACCTACTTGATTAAAAGATGCTGATGCTGGGGATACAGTAGGGAAGAGATGGGTAGTGGAGATAAACGTGTATTGATTGAATACTAAAATTGAAATTAGCCCTATTTTAAGAAGCTGTAGAGCTATCAAGATTTAGGTCTCTGAAGTGGAGTGACAACTCTGAAGGGGCCTCTTCTAGAGGTGGGTGTGTGAGTGTAAAAATCAGAGCGCTTGGGGTAGCAGCCTTCAGTCAATGCAGGAGGATTTATCTGCCAGCCAATGCTCCTCCAATATGCCAGCCCCTGCTTCTGGATTCATTTGTCAATTTTGTCCTCTTGACATTGTGCTGTAGTGCCAGGGAAGTGTTTGATTCCCACCCCCACCCCACCCCCCCAAAAAAACAGACAGGAGCCAATCTGATACAATTCACAGCAGGGTCTTTATTCTATTCAAGCTCCTGCCTACAGCACATCCAGTTTTGGTGGTGGGGAAGTCCCACATGAATGAATATCTATCGGGGCAAGGCTTTAGAGTAAGCCCAATTGGGGGTAAGTGTGCAAGCATTTACTTGGAAAACTGCTGGGGCCTTTAACATAATTGACTGGTGCTGAGAGTCATATCATAAACTTAATTTCTGCTCCCCTCTGCATTGGTGGTTGTTAGACAGAGGGTGGGCTTGCAAACTGGGGGTGCAGGTTTGTTGGGGGAATAACCTGGAGGTGCTGGTCTTATTAAAGGTGTAACCTGGAGACGCTGGTCTTGTTGGAGATTAGCCTAGAGACTAGAGCTAGGTTCGGGTATTGTTGGGGGGCAACTTGGGAATTAATGCTAGGTACTGGCCTGTTAGTTTGCCTGGGTTTAAACTTAAGTCAGGTTCTCTAAAATGGAGTGTGAAGTTAGAGGATTTGGCCTCTCATATTCTTCATATTTGGAAATATGAAGAATGAGTGTAGGCAGGAGAGACTTCTTTTGTACACCACAGGAGAGCCTACAAGTCTCCAGTTCAGGATCAACAGGGATAGTTAGTAGTCTAGAAACAGCTGACTGAGAGAACTCTGGGGGTCACTGGTTATAGTTGTAAAGTAGCAACAAAAAGAATTTTATTATTGGGGGTTACCACAACATGAGGAACTGTATTAAAGGGTCCCAGCATTAGAGTGGTTGCAAGCCACTGCTATAGAAGCAAAGGTTTCAGGAATTACTTATACTAAGTGAAGTTATGCATGGTGTGTGTTCCAACACAGATGTGGTTACTGCAAGGAGATACATAGTTCCTAATGTTTCCAACACAGATGCTCAAATTAGCTGTATTCCTTTCAGGTTTATTTTCACTTATACCTTCCAAAGTTTAACTAAAGTTGGCAAGGGGATATATCTCTGGTATGCAGAGATAACACTTTCCCCCAAGGAGTTGGCACACATCATCTTATGGAGAAGTGGCAATGGCAAGTCTAGGCTTCTGTGAAGTAAAAACATTCTGGAAGCCCTTCATCCTATTGGTTTGGGGATTTACATGCACTCATCTTTCATTTACACAATATTTACTGAACATCGCTTTGTATCCAGCATGTATGAAGGTAAACAGGAGACTGACTCAGTACACCCAATATCACTGATCATAAGAACACCATGTGACCAAGCCACCAGATTTCAGTAGCATAAGATAAACAATTTTACACGTCTGAAGCCACACAACGGGGAATCAGTATGTATAAGCTATCTTGTTCATGTATCTGTGGACTTGGCTGGGTACTCTAATAGAGAAACCCCTGACCATGATTGCCTTTCTCAGGTCAATGACAGATAGCCAAGAAGGGGAACATAAACATATAAGGTCTCTGAGACCAAGACACTAATCAGTGGGTGATGCCTTGCAGCCACTGTGCTGTCTAAAGCAAGTTCTGTGGCCAAGGCCATCGCAGCACATTGAAAGAGAGACTCCCTCCTTCATTTTGTCCTGCAGATAGTCACACATTGGTAAAGACCTGTGTTCAGTCATGGACTCTAGCACAGGAAGCATCAGAAGAACACATCTACAGAGTGTTCCACAAAAAAGCCTTTTTTGGGTGACCTTAAGACAGGACCTTAAAGAGAAGAATGAGCCAGCCAGGAAAAATCTGGATTAGGAAAGACCCAAAGTGGAACAGCATGTGGTGTCCTGGATTGAGAACAAAGAAGGAAAGGAAACTGGCTCAAGATGAGTCTCAGAATCAAGGTCGGAGAAGACAGGATGCACGGGTCAGGAAGAAGCCTCAGTGAAGGGCTGCCTAGCCTTCTCCCATGTGCAAGCGCGGGATCCTCTCTCGTCTTTGTGACGTTTTCCTGAACCATATTCAGTGCTTGGCATGAAGTAGGTGCCGGACCCATGTTTGAGAACACATGGCACAATATGGTTAGAAGACAAACTTGTGTGCGATGCTTCTCCTTTCTCCATGATTGCTCAAACTGAACTCGTTATTGATCATCTGCTGTGTGCCAGATGTGTAGGAGGTTGAGTTTCCTGCAAGGATGTTAGATTTTGCAGCTGGATCCCCTGATTTTTCTGTTTTTGTAACATTTCATGTTTAAGTCATATGCTGGCTAGATTTATGTCAACCAAACTGTAGTCATCTGAGAGGAGGGGACCTCAATTTTTGAGAAAATGTCTCCATAAGATTGGGCTGTGGGCCATCCTGTAGGGCATTTCTTCATTAATGATTGATGGGGAAATCCCAGATCATTGTGGGCTTGGGTTCCATAAGAAAGCAGGCTGAGAAAGCCACGGGAAGCAAGCCAGTAAGCAGCACCCCTCCATGGCCTCTGCATCTTGCTCCTGCCTCCAGGTTCCTGCCCTGTTTGAGTTCCTGTCCTGACTTCTTCCTATGATGAACAGTGATAGGGAAGTATAAGCCAAATAAACCCTTCTATCCCCAACTTGCTTTCTGGTCATAGTGTTTCATCACAGCCGTAGAAATTCTCACTAAGGCAAGTTGCTTAGAAAGAATCCTTATACTGCTTCTCTGATTCTGGAATGATTTTCCAAGATGTAGTGACCTTAATATGTGTTCTTTTTAGTATCTCAGTATTCACTGTGAAGGCAGCATCCAGCTATAAAGGTAATGACTAGACCCTTCTGAGTCCTTCCCAAGATGCCCAGTCTCACCCAACTGCACAGGCATCTTTTGATCCCAGGAAATCCTACAGTGGCGATTCCAAGCTAGGAGAAGAGGGTAATGTATATATGACACCTGACAGGAAAGTTCACAACTTGAATGGCCTTCCACAAAGCAACGTGCCATCACATTCAGTCCTGGGCTGAGATTTGAGACTTAGATTAAAGCCATAAATACGTTAGTCTTTTTTGTATTCATTCATTCATTCATTCATTCATTCATTCATTCATTCAATACAGGATTTCTCTGTGTAGTCCTGGCTGTCCTGGAACTCCCTCTGTAGACCAGATTCGCATCCAACTCAGAGATCTGCCTGCTCCTGCTTTCCCAGTGTTGGAATTAAAGGTAAAGCACCATAACCTGGCATAAATCTGGACCAGTCACATTAAACACGGCATTTCTGCTACTCCATATGTAAAATGAGTGGGCTTGGTTTGGTAGTATCTGAGATCCTCTCCATCTCTGATCATCTCTCGCTCTATAAGGAGACCACCAGGGCACTCAAGGTCAGAAACAAATGGCAAACACCTTGTTGAAATTCTACTCTGGAAGCTTTCTCTGACATCATTGGTAGTTTCATCAATATCTTTATCATCAGCATGGTCATTTAGGTAAAATGGCCTAATTTCTCTACAAGTCTCCCACATAAAGCTATCAGATCAATGGATCTGTATTTGCCATCATGTGAAATATGTTTTAATAGCTTTCTGCTACCCAGTTGGTTTGTAAAGCTGCACAGAGCCTGTGTGAGCATACCAATGGACTCCATGGTGGGAGACTCATTGAGAGTTGCATGCAGACCTAGAGATAGCTTGGCTGTCATCATTCATAGGCACTGTGAGAAGTCAATGTTGATTACATTTCAGGTTGATTTATACATACTGCCAGGTGCTGTGGCCCCTCCGGGTACACCATTCATTCATTAGTATCCTGCCTCCATGATTCTCCAGGAATTGCACATACGGCTCCAGTCAGGCAGGTCTAAACTTATTATCGTTTACTTTCTCTGTGGCTGATGAGTACCCTGAAAGCCATGAAGGCTGGAGTCCTATCTGCCCTCCTTTAGGACTCTGAGTACGGCCTAAGCATAGGCCTGGCTTGAGACCAGCTTTCCTGTATCTGCCATCACTTCCCAGCTAGGAAGATTTCTTTTCTGCATCTCTTCACCTTTGCTTGGTAAAAAAGATTGCCCTGGATCTAAGTCCAGCCACCCATTTCAAGCCATAACCTTGTCATGAGAAGAGATATAAGCCAGCATGACTTGAGCAAGCTGGCTCCAGAGTGATGTGGTAAGCCTTCCTCCACCACTGTTACAGCTGTCCAACCTGCTAGGGAACCAAAGCCTTGCCTAGGAAACCGGACCCTAAGAAGACAGAGATACAAGCAGGACAATAACATATGCAGCCCAATGCCACCTGGGATTCCAGTTAGCCCAAATACTCTCAAGTAATATGGGTCATCAATTTAGCAAGCTCCACTCCTCCACCCAGAGAAAGAGTGGCCTCTATCACATAGCCTAAGCCAATGTGTTCTTTTTCCCTCTTTCCTGCTTTGTCTTGGTGGGACTGAAATTTTGCTTCAGGCCCCTGCTGTGTTAGTGTTAATAAATATTTTGCCTAAAGGATGATTTAAGTCTCTCCTTTTTCTACTTCCTCCTCCTCTTTCTTCATTTTCCTCCTCTTCCTCTTCCTTCTTTTCTCTCCTCCCTATTCTTCCCCTAAAACCTAACCCATCCTAAATGACCTTACATATACTGAAAGTCATCCCATCTAAGAGAATAGATTTGGCTTCAAGGACTGAAGAAGGAATGTTATATCTCTAGACAGACGTCTGCTTAAGCAGAGGCACTGGCTAAGTATCAGTTGCTGGGAGTGAGGCTAGGGATAGAATGGGCTTTAATAAACGCAGGAAATCAGAACAAAGGTGGGAGCCTAGCAGAGGGGGTTGGCTCTGCATCTGAGGTCATGGTGTCTTCTGCTGGTAGTATTTCTAATCGACTAGATTTGAAATGCCAATAAATTTAAAACATTTCACTTCTCAAATTCCTTGCTCTTTGTGACATGTGTCTATCTGTTTGCTTGACCTATGAACTACTGGATCCATTTCAAATCTGCCCCAAACTTTTTGTACCTTCTGAAAATAAAAACAAATCCATGCTAAGTTGTACAGTAAGTGGTCGATAGATTCACGTTTTTGACTTCAGTGACATGTACTATTTATGACATTCCTCCAAACCCAGGACTGAGCTGCAAAATCACAGGCCATTGTCCAAAGCCCAGGTATTTCTCAGAGGTCAGCACTCCTGAGCCATTCAGTACTATACTGTTTAACTCTCAGTTCACAAGGGATTCTAATCAATGCAGCTGTCTGCCTTTGACTGAAGAAAGCCAAGCAAAGGGATAGGATTGTACCCATTGGCAATAGAAGTAAGAAGATATGATAGCTTTGTAGATGAACACCTGGAGGATGAGCATCTGGTGGAAGAACACCTGGTGAATGAGCACCTGGTGGATGAGCACCTGGTGAATGAGCACCTGGTGGATGAGCACCTGGTGGATGAGCACCTGGTAGATGAGCACCTGGTGGA
>NW_021604762.1:3144063-3151625 GCF_004785775.1 Grammomys surdaster | reverse complement strand
ACCTGGTGGATGAGCACCTGGTAGATGAGCACCTGGTGGATGAGCACTTGGTGGAAGAGTACCAGAAGAGATGGTCACTTTCAAATCATGGTTCAAGGACCGAGGAATATATTTTACTCAGGGGTAGGGGGAACCCCCAAAGCAGTGATTCTCAACTTGTAGGTTGTGACCCAGTTGTGGTCACATGTAAGATGTTTTACATACCAAATATTTATAACAGTAGTTATGAAGTAGTAACAAAATAATTTTACAGTTGGGGGTTACCACAGCATGAGGAGTTGTGTTAAAGGGTCACAGATTTAGAAAGGTTGAGAACCACTACCTTGAAGTGTGCTAAATGAAAATAGAAAATGATTTATCTTAAAGTGGAAACATGAGTTATTGTTGATTACTACAAGAGACAATCACATGCTTTTAGGCTTAAAGGTTGTTTATGTCTATAGGTATTTTTCCTGTATGAATGTCTATAGATTACCTGTATGCCTGGTGTCCACAGAGGCCAGAAGAAGGCACTAGATCTCCTAGCCCTCCCATGGCTCTCACCATGACTGGCTGCACAAGGCCTACGCTGCCCTCCTATGTCTCTCATGCGTTGCATTCCCCCTCCTTTCCTTCCTCCTGTCATTCCAGGACACAAGAAGAGCTGAGACCCAGGCAGGTAGGATGGACAGAGCTTGTCGGGGTGAAGGTCTAAGAAATGGGTACTCACAGTTCTACATAACCAAACTTAAAAGGTTGACTACAAACCGCAAGCAATGGAAAGCAGCTGAGGAAAGGCAAGATTCCAAGCCTCCAGCAGCAAGGCAGGGCGGATCCAGGTTGCCTTGAGGGCAGCTCACATAGAGCATGCCAAAGTGAAGCCTGCTCTCTGCTGGCAAGCTCTCAAGGGAAACTAGTAACTCTCACAAAGAAAATAACTGCCCCTCTTCTTTTCTTATTTTATGTCGTGTATAAAAATTCAGTCATCAAAAAGAACCTTCTAGATTTCAGATGAGGCTCAGAGCAGGGCTGTCAGCAGCTGAATGTAAATAGCGTGGCTTTCCTGCTGTCACCATGCTGGGCTAGAGAAATGATCTTAGCCTCCAGGATGTTTCTACAGTGGAATGTATGTATTTATAATAGGAGGAAAAAGGAGAAAGTGTGCAGTGGGCCCTGGGTAGGTGAAAGTGGGCCAGCTCTGCCTGGCTTCAGGGAGGAGCATGCTGGGTACTTAGTTGTCGATGAGTTCTGCAATCAAAGTCTTCTGGGGTCTTTTGCTTCAGGTCCCAAGTTACATCTCTTCTCCAGTGTCCTAAGTAGAGACCAGCACAAAATCTAGCAGGACCAAAAATGAGGAATATTCAGGAAGAGTTATGCTAACTGTTTCAGCGCATCTTGGTTAATTAATCTGTAAAATACATCCCAGAATGCTAACATCACTGGGTCATTACAAAGATTAAATAATGCCAGCATGCTGCAGACACTCAATAGACGAAGCTCCAATCCGCCCCCCCAAGGCAGTGCAAGTATTTTATGACTATTATTTTTATTTTTATTTTTGCCTTGAGAGTGTTCACTCTCCTAAAACACCCAAGGTATAGAATTGTATTTTCATCTTCCACCACATTTCCTCTCTGAACATATCAAATCCTCTCTTATGTGTAGCCTTAGGGGGTTGCCCCATCTCTATGAAGACACTCTGTTGCAGGGACCTCTGAGAAAGCATCTGTCTCCATGTTAAAATATCTTTAGAGTCAAACAGAGAAAGACTTGACTTTCTGCTTACCTCTGCTTCCTCTGCTTCAGACACAGCAGGTTTTCCATCAGAGCCCCAGGCTGTCAACCAGAGGGTTTCTGAATAATAGACCCAGTAAAACCTGGAGACTCAGAACTGACAAACAGTTGCTCAGAGAATCCCTTTGGGCTCTCAATTGTGACTTAAAACTGGCCTGACATTAACAGTGGAGAGCCCTGGCAAGAAGAGTGGACTAGAGTTCAACTGATTCCCCTGGGATTTCTATCATGATGAGGATTCTCTGTGTTGATTGGCTGCTTGTGGGCTTGATTGATTAGCATGTGTGGTCTCTTGGCCTTGGAATGATGATACCATTCTGGAAAGTGGCTGTTCATCTCTGGTCTAGCTAGCTGACTATCCATTTGAAGACATTTACTAAGGGTCTCCAATGAGTTAGATACCAGGGTAGGAACCAGGTTAGGCCCTGAGGACACAGAACTCCCTGTCTACAGGTTGAGAGATGAATGACAAGTGAGATGACCTGTGGATACTCAGAGCACCCGCAGAAGGCGTTTGACAAGGACACTGAGTCTTGAGGGAAAGAGACACTGGTTAAGAAAATGAAGGGAGGGTGATGTTCTGGAAAGAAGATGCTTCTTGCAGCAAAGAAGACACATAAGCAAATAATGGAGGGTGAGTTTGGAAGATTAGCTCATGGCTCAGAAAGGTGGAACCTGAGAACCTCCCCTCCCGAGCAGCAAAGGAAGGTGTCAGCAGGGTTAACTGAGGCAAATCTTTGCCTTCCCTGTGATTCAAGTCATTTTGGTCAAACGGCTCAGCCATTCTGGAGTTCTCAGCCTTGTCAGTGAAATGGTGACAAGAGTGTTGATCCCGTGGAGCTTCTGTTAAGTCTGGATGACATAACATCTGACAACAGTTCAAGCAAACGGCACTTAACAACCTTGAGTACTGTCATTTCTGTGCAGGAGGACACCTTCCCATTTGAGGCATGAGCCTCGTCCACTGCTAACACTAGATGGCAGACAATCCACACACAAAAGCTCTTTGCTGTATTGGGCTGGCCAGCGGCAGCTTCTGTAGAGCTGGGTGGGGGAAAACCTGATTAACTAGGGGTTCTCGCCAGCCTAACTGAATTCACTCTCCTTGCCCTGACTCTTTTCTTCTATTTAGCTTTTACTTGATGGGAGGTGCTTTTTTGCTTGTATTTGTTTCTGGAAAAGAGCAAACAATGAATTAAGTACTCATTCTACACATATCCACCTTGAGTCCTGGGGTCAGCTTGAGTGCTTAGCTCACATTTGGTATTTATGATTTTAATAAGACCATTCAAAGAGAATCAGGTGAATCTTATCATTTTATTCGTATTTAATTTTAACTAATGATTAGAGTAACAGATTTCTTTATAGCATTTTCATAAATGTCTCTTGTTTGGGTTGGTCCTCTGAAACCTCCTCTTTACCCCAGTCTCCCTGCTCCCACTCCCCACTTGTACCCTTTCTGCCCCCAGTATTCCACGTTACACTTCCATGTCACATATGTCCTATACCCTCCCTGAATCCTGCCATTTAACAAAGTATACTCATTGTGTGTGGGTGGGGGGAGAGGGAGAGGGAGAGGGAGGGGAGGGGGGAGGGGGAGGGGGAGAGGGAAAGGGGGGGAGGGAGCGCTCATGTGTGGAGATCAGAGGACAACCTTGATCCCTTGCATTCTTCTTTCCTCTCATCACGAGGCTCCTTGAGATGTTGCTCACCCAGGCTGTCATGCTCTGTGGCAAGTGCATCTCCTTCACAGCTATCCTACTACTCCCAATCTTATTTAAAAACTCAGTCTCTTTTCAGGTTACTTACAGAAAAGAATACTTAAGGAAACATAAAACCTGTCTAAAAATGACTCCCACCCAGTCTTGGTCTTGTTATAGGACGGAAGCAGGTACCAGACCTTGACTGAGTAGACACACACACACCTTCATAGATTATGTAAGAGCATCCTCTCTTGGGCACTATTCAAGATACTTAGGAATCATTTTTATAAATACATCCTACATTTCTCCTCCAAAAAGGGTTACCTACTTGGGTGAAGTTCCAGAGCTCCTTGCTTTCAGGTTGCAAGCAACAAAAGAAACTTTGCCTGGCAGAAGATGGGACATCCTGGGACAGACTGAGATTGAGGGGAGGCTTAAATATTGGGCTGTTGTCCCATCATCCAGCTATGCAGACTGGTGTGTTTATCAGCAGCACTAGCCAGGCAGAGGCAGTGCAGCCAGCAGCAACAGCCTGAGCATAGTCTGAAAGACTTGGAGTCAGCCCTAGCTCACTGGTTCACTTGGCATTGCATACAGCTGGAAAGGTGGGCTTGGGTCACACCGTGCCTAAGTGCCCTGTGGACTAACAGGCATTCTGATTCTGTGTGGTTGCCAGTCCTCCGGGAGAAGCTTGCTTGGTTTACTTATAAAGAACACCCCTTTTCTGGCTCTTAGATTACTTGACAAAGGTCAGTGGCCACACGGATGCTAAGAGTGTCCTGGCCTGTGGGCTCATTCTGAAAGAACTGCAGTGGTCTCTGGGCACAGATGCCTTCTCTCACCTTGCCACTGTTGCTTAGCTGGACCAGACAAGCTGCTAGATGGGCTGAGGTCAGAAAACCCTCTTGCATTCTCCTACAGTGAACAAATGACTATGAAGTTGGGTTGGCAAGAGGGGCTGCTTGGACCTGTTCCCGGAAGCAAGTGCTTTCTGTGAAGCATGAAGCATTTGTGCATATGAGTACCTGTGTTTGTATGTGTACACAGTGTGTGTGTGTGTGTGTGCATGTGCGTATATACAAGGCTGATACTCAGACTTCCAGAGTTGATTTTTTTTTCAGATATCAGCCAGTTCAGAAGCTGTAAGTTCTGAATCCTGAGACTTTTTATGAGACTTTAGGGGGTCCTTGGAGGGGGGACATGATCTAGGATTAGTCTGATGAAACAGGAAAGACATTGGCTAGAAGCCAGAAGATTCATGCTTGTCTCTCTGATGCTACCACTGACTTTGTAGCTATGGCCTTAGGGAAATCACTAAACCTTTGAGTCTTAGGATACTTGGATTCTGAGGTGGGATGCTATCTCCTACTTCACAGGAGTATGGCAATGCTGCAGTAAGGTAGGGGCTGTGGAGAAGTCTGTAATTTCTAAGTGGGGTGGAAGTTGGGTTACTGTTCTGGTGGACTTAGCATAATACATCTTCACAGATGATATTAGAGTCTCTCCGGGAACTAAGATAAGTGAATCAGGAGGCTAGTTATGCAGAGTGTATGAGCAAATGGCTGTGAGATGTGTCAGAACTAGATTAAGAGAGTAAAAAGCACATATGTGTGAACTTAGATAGGAAAGGATGAACGAACAGAATAGCCATTGCATATTCATGATTCATGCTAAATATACATGAGGCACAAGGAGCACCAGATATTCAGGACACAGCAACCATGCACAAGATGTGTGAGGCATTCATTCAATTGGCCTCTTAGTGGTGATGCCCCAGTGATGCCTCCCATTTGAAACTCTAGAAATATAAATGAATACCCAAGACCGTCAGGAGACTAGTTGAGAAGCTGAACTTTGGACAGCTGTGATTGGACCTTGTTTTAATGTAGTGTGTGTGTGTGTGTGTGTGTGTGTGTGTGTGTGTATGATTTACGTCCAGGTACCATCTGTTGTCAGGACCCCCGGGCAAACCTCAACAGTGTACATCATGTCACCAGCAGCTGGAAGGTTTGGTATGGCAGATGGACCAGACATGGAAGTATCACATACCATAGGACACATGAATGCTTCTACCTTTTCACAACACTCTAAGTGTGTCTCCCACATCTCCTTACCTCTGCTTTTCATTATGATTTGGACAGATCTGAGGATCCATGCTATCTTAGCCACTCACCAGGAGCCCTTTTCTGGGGTGACTGGGTCAGTGCTCTGGTAGTGAATATAGAAACAGGATAGTTTCTTCCAGAGTGCTTTGGCTAAGACAGGGAAGCCAGAACTGGAACAGTGGAATCTCCAGTTTTAACAGATTAGCTTCACTTCTGAAATATAGTTCTATATCTGTGGAGGAGCTTAAGGGGACAGCCGTGCTGATTCTCAGTCCTCTGCTGCTGTTCTTTCTCAAGATAATCCATCTCCCAGGCAAAAATTGAGCTTTTGACCATATGATATGGATAGCTTCTTAGGGACCATACACCCACAACTCTGGTCCTAAAGGCAGAGGGAGGTGAGTTCACAGGCACTCAGTAGACTTATATTCTTTCTTTGCTAGCCTGACTTACAGTCTAAAAGCATTCATAGCCTCTTATTCTCTTGATCCTTGATGTCATCATTCATGAGAGGCCAGTATCTCCCAAATCATCTGTGCCTTGGTTTCTTAGACTTCAGTAACAGTAAGCACCATTGAATAATGTCAAATACAAGTACTGTTAGTCTGCTTTTATTTCCGGTCCCCTACCTTCTACGTACATACATGTGTATGTGTGCTGTATGCAATTATATATAATCATAATGTGTACTTATGTTATATATTGATATACTTGCTTTATTTTTAAATAGGCACACAGGCATGCACACATCTGGATCCTAGCCTATAGGGATACAAATCTAGTTCTTTCAGAGAAAGGTAGCCTGGTTAAGGGGAAATGTAAGAAAATCATCCAAGAATAGAGGTTGGAATCCATCTGGATTCCATAGATCAGCCTGGGGAGTCTTGAATGACTTTATTTGTGAGCTAAAGGAATGTCCTGAGAAAGAAAGGTGCTCTGGGGTAGAAGAAAGAGTGTGGGAAATTGAGTTCAGACAGGAGGACTCTTCCGGGCTATGACAAGTGACTGTGATGACAAGGAGCTAAGCCAGTGTGCTACACGGTGTCTTGGAGACATTGTATAATGTTGAGGCAATGTTGGAAGACAAAGAAATGAAAAGTTTGGGGAAGCAAGTGACCTCCTGTAGGAAGTGACAGGTCCTCCTGATTCACTCCTGTTCTGTCGCTTCAAGCATGTTGGTCTTCAGAGTGCCTTAATGGCCATCTTTTCAAACATGTCTGCAATCTTCCTGGACTTTGTGCTCACACATCCCACTCTGTGCACTACCAAAGACTCAGACGTTGTAGTTACATGTGATAGGTAATGCATTTAAAGCCATAAGGAAGGAGCTGTCTGAGAACAGTCATGGACGTAGCCTCCTCTAGCCCAGCTTTCCTATCCTGGCCACTCACAACCAAGAGGGGCTCGAGGGAGAGGAATGAGAGAAGGAAGAGGAAGCTGACCAGTTGATTTATAAATATTTGCTCAGCTCTAGCTTTTCTGGACTCAGCTAGAAAGACATCCTTGCTCTGCCCATCATGTGAGAGGAAGGAAGCAAAAACTGGCATGACAGACTCAGTCAATGAAATAAATGGAACAGGATGCTTCCACTCTCATTCACCCAGTTCAAAACCAGCACAGAAAATCCCATCTCCTATGGTGTAATCCAGTGTTTCTCAACCTGTGGGTCATGACCCCTTTGGGAGTTGCTTGTAAGATATCCTGTGTATCAAATATTTACATTACAATTCATAACAGTAGCAAAATTATAGTTATGAAGTAGCTGTGAAAATAACTTTATGGTTGGGGGGGGGAGTCACCACAACATGAGAAACTGTATTAAAGGTTCATAGGATTAGGAAGGTTGAAAACCACTGAGAAGTTGTTGAACACAGGAGAGATGGTCTGGAAGCTCTTTTGTGAGCAAACTATCTTTACTTCAATAGTAAATATTGAGAGAGAGAGAGAGAGAGAGAGAGAGAGAGAGAGAGAGAGAGAGAGA
>NW_021604762.1:3139148-3144053 GCF_004785775.1 Grammomys surdaster | reverse complement strand
AGAGAGAGAGAGAGAGAGAGAGAGAGAGAGAGAGAGAGAGAGAGAGAAACACAGAGACCAAGACCATATAGGAAGTTGAATAGGGAGGTTTAACTTAATGGTTTCAAACTATAGCAGGGAGTGTTGAATAAGAACAGCACAGTATGACAACATTTTTAGGGGGCATCACTATCCCGTTGCCAAGATGGCCCAGGAGGACTTCCTTCCCTCTCTACACAGAACAGTCCAGATTTAGTAGAGATGTCACTTCAACGGTTCCTACATGACAGAGAAGTTACTATGGTACCATCCTGCAGAATTCTCTGGAAATCTGCCTAAGTGCACCAAGGGAAAGCTTTTCATGGGACAGTACCCTCTCAGACACCTCTAATATTAAATAGTTCTCTTTATAACATGTAATTCCCACACAGAAAAATATCGAAAGGGCTTATATCCAAGGGTTGAGATTTAATAAAATTAGTCATTTTTACTGCTTCATCAGAGGCATTCTTAAATGAAATAGACTTGTTTTCTTCTTCTATTGTACATGTAAAGCAGCCAGGAACGTGGTGGCAAGTAGCTGGGTCTAGCACAATTGCCTGGATTTGTACTAAGGCACAAAGAGTTTTACCCACCACTGATTGGCACTGTCAACATAAATATCAGAGCTAAGAGAAAGAAAACAACACATTAAACCTGTTGTTAAGACAGTTTTGATATCAATTTGTCCAGGGTCTCACACACTGGGAAATAAAATAAAAATCCAGATCCTGGACTACTAGCTTCAAACCCTGGGACATTATTACCAAACCTGTTTCAGATACCAAAAAGATAGTTTACCTCTTCACTGTCTGAATGCTTAATAGGTTGAGAAATAAAGCATTGAATCCAAATGTCATTTTTATTTGTTATGGAGACCAGATTGGAACATGTCACATTATTCCTGCTAACAACAGGGTCTTGATAAGGGTAAGCTGAATCTGGGCACAAAGCAATGGACCTAAGGAGGGGTTGGGGGAGAGCAAGGGAAGTGCCCCAGAGAAGCAGAGCGGAACCAGTATGGATTGCTGCTGCTGACCCTAGGAGGAGGAAGGGCAGAGCTGAACAGGGACACTTAATCCTGTCAAATAAGTGTCTCTACTCTCAAAAAATAGAAGTGAGGATGGAAAGTGGTCATTCAGTTGGTGATATGATGGCTTGCATGCTTAGCCCTGGGAGTGGCACTGTTGGAGTAGGTATGGCCTTGTTGGAGTAGGTGTGTCACTGTGGGTGTGGGCTTTAGACTCTCATCCTAGCTGCCTGGAAGAATTCTGCTAGCAGCCTTCAGATGAAGATGTAGAACTCTCAGATCCTCCTGCACCATGCCTGCCTGGATGCTGCCTTGATGATAATGGACTGAGCCTCTGAACCTGTAAGCCAGCCTCAATTCAATGTTGGCCTTAGAAGAGTAGCCTCGGTCATGGTGTCTGTTCACAGCAGTAAAACCCTAACTAAGATACCATACAAGCATGAAGGCATGTGTCTGTCTGCCAGAATCTGTTAGAAAATAAGGCTAGGTACTGCCCCACATGTCTGTAGTTGCAGTAATTTGGAGGGGAGACAGAAGGGTCTCTGGGAGACAAAAATAGCTTGCTGAGTCAGTAAGCTCCAGGTTCTATAAGACACCTGGTCTCCAAAAACTAGGTGGATGGTACACACACACACACACACACACACACACACACACACAGAGAGAGAGAGAGAGAGAGAGAGAGAGACAGAGAGACAGAGAGACAGAGAGAGACAGAGAGACAGAGAGGGACAGAGAGAGAGACAGAGACACAGAGAGAGACAGAGAGACAGAGAGACAGAGATCCAGAATCCAAGTTTCTTACCTGAGATGCTTTTCCTCCACTTCATATCTGGATGTTTATCCTACCCATCAAAATGGCCTCTATAGCACAGAGGTTCTCAACCTATGGATCAAGATGACCTTCAGGCTCAAATGACCCTTTCACGGGGATCACGTATCAGATATACTGTATATCAGGTATTTACATTATGATTCATAACAGTAGAAAAGTTAGTTTTATGAAGTAGCAATAAAAATAGTTTTATGGTTGGGGGTCAGCACAACATGAGGAACTGTATTACAGGGTTGCAGCATTAGGAAGGTTGAGAACCACTGCTATAGTAGATATCTAGTTGTTTCTTTGAGCATCTCTTCTCTTTGCAACTTTATATGACATAAAAAAAGGCCATGCATGTTTGGAGAGATAAAGCATACTGGGTTTCCAAAAACACCTCCACCTTTACTAACAGATGGAGCTGAGGTAGGGCAGAGAAGCAGCTAGGGTTTACCTGGGCCTTGAAAGTGCAAAAGTGATATGAAAGCGTCACAGTTCCAGACTCTGCTGGCCAGTGTTGTGGATAGCCTGGCCTTGTATTTTGATGCTAATTCCACTTTTCTGGGAGGGGCTGCAGAGGAGGAATGAATCAGTAAACAGATGACTTCTTGTGAACCTTCTGTCCACCTTAATTTGTAAAATAAAGGCTAGAGCCAGTGATTGGGCAGAGGAAGGGGAGGTGGAGTAAAAGGCTCGAGGGAGGAGAAAGAGAGGAAGGTGACAGAGGAGCAGGAGGTGGAAGGACAATGGAGGAGAAGCACGTGACCTGGAAAAACCTCAAGTTATAAGGGATCTCATAGCTGGAGAATAGAGTAGTGTAGTGGTAAATCTGCCCAATCTAGGCGTGCAGTGTATATCCATAATTACTGAATTGTGTTTTCTTTGACTGGTCTTATTTGGGTTGAAAATTTACCACTACAAATTGGCGCCCAACATAGGGCATGAACCCGCAACCCTGAGATTAAGAGTCTCATGCTCTACCGCCTGAGCTAGCCGGGCTATTTCCCTATTTTCTTATTTCCCTTTGGGCCCCCAGATGGGAATTCTGAGACAGCCACTAGGCAAGAATTACCTCTTTTCATCTATAGACAAAATACTGTCCAGGAAAGGGACACACTTGCAGAATAGTTGACTGTTTATGTCTGCCAAGACAGAGTGATCAGCTCTTAAAAATTCTGCATTACTAGGTCTGTCAGATGATCCTGGGCCAGAAGGCTGAAGATCAGATGCTCCAACGTTTTAAAGTATAGGGACTGTCTAGGTGTTCATTGGTCTCTATAAATTGGCTAAGTTTTGGAAGCTATACTTTGCGCTTCCCATAATTTCAGTTAATTCAGTCATTCTGGATTTCTGATGGGGTTGAAGACTTACAGTCTCATAGCCAGCCCAGGCTATTTACTTTGAGAGAACAGATTTGAGAGGATGATTTTCAGCTGACATTCATTCTAAAGCCAGGACAAAAGCCAGGTTCAGAACTAAGCCTTTTAGTTAGGAGAGATGATGGAGGTTCTGTTTAGTTGACAAAATTGATGGGCTGGGTATTAGGTCTATCTTGTACCTTACTGATACAAATTGATATAGTTGTACTCTAATTGTATTTTGAGAGAAAGTTTTTTTTTTTTAATTTTAACAGGAAGGGTGATATGTAGGAGGAGCTAAGGTGGGAGGAGTAAGGGAGGAAGAAGAAAAGGAAGAGGAGGAGAGAGGTAAGGGAGAGGCAGAGATGTAGCGGCACGGATGACCACACATGTAACGAGAGCAGTCCTGAGTAGCAGATTATCTAGGTTAGTTACTTGGGAAACATCAATAATTACGTGGGCTTATTGTTATTGAGCATTACCAAATTTATAAAGCCTTTGACTAATATTTAAACTTTAGAGTCTCATTTCCTACAGGGCCTGCATGGATGACGGGATGGTCTGGGCACAGCCCAGCTTTGTGGAGACAGTGTGGAAGATTAGCAGAACCATCTCCCATGCTGGTGTCTCATAGGTGGCAGGGCTGATGACTCTGGATGGCCGTTTCTAGCTGTGGCATGCACATGGCCTCTGGCCCCAGAACATGGCGGCAGAGCTAAGCAGAGTCGCCGCTGCTTAGATAGTTGGCTAAAGAAAACGCCGATTTAAATATTACCACAACAGGTCAGGATACTCAGAAATGACAAATTCTGGCAAACTGCATCTGTGCTGGTAGGGTTTTGTCAACCTGATACAAATCTAGACATGACTAGAAAGGAAGAATCTCGATTGAGGTATTGCCCCCACCAGATTGGCCTGTGGGCATGTCTGTGGGGCTTTTTCTTAAGTAACTATTGTATTTGGGAACAGCTCACTGTGAAAGGAACCATTCATGCAAGGGTGGGCTGGAACTGTGTAAGAAAGATAGCTGAGCAAGCCAGGAGAAGCAATCCAAGAAACAAGAGTTCACCATGGTCTCTGCTTCAGTTCCTGCTTCCAGCCTTGAGCTCCCACTCTGGTTTTCTTTAATGATACGCTTTAACTTGTAAGCCAAACTAAATAAACTTATTCCTTCCTCTAATTGGTTTGGCCATGGTGTCTATCATAACAAAAGACAGCAAACAAGAACAAGGACCCCACCAAAGCCTTTATAATGTGTCCCAGGAATTCAACCAGTCTATAATGGAGGACTCCTCTTGAGAGTGCCTGAATATTTACATCTACTGGCTAAGAAGATGTGTCTCTGTGCACCTGGAGAAGTACACAAATCATTAGATGGCTAAGCAGACGTATAGCCTGGGGACTGAGACCAGACCACAGCAGAATGGACCTTTCTGGTGATTATACGTTCGTGTTGCCAGATGTGCGCCACCTCCATCCCCCTGGCCAGCCCTCCACCAGCATCAAAGAGCTGCTTTCTAAGACTCTGCAGTGGCCATCAGCTGTCAGTGGCTGTCCTCCATCTGCTGCTGCTTGTCATGATGTCACCTTCCTCATTTTAACACACGATGCTCTTCTAGCAGCTCTCGCTGTCCAGATTTGCAGCTTGTTTTATGTGGACTGGATTTTTGAGTGGCTGTTTC
>NW_021604762.1:3081276-3138748 GCF_004785775.1 Grammomys surdaster | reverse complement strand
GGAGAAGGAGAGGGAGAGGGAGAGGGAGAGGGAGAGAGAGAGGGAGAAGGAGAGGGAGAGGGAGAGGGAGAGGGAGAGGGAGAGGGAGAGAGAGAGAGAGAGAGAGAGAGAGAGAGAGAGGTCTACTTCTTCCAGCTAGGATCCACCTCCCCCAATTTCAAGAACCTCTCAAAATAGCCCTACATGTTGGGAACCAAAGGTTCAAAAACACGAACCTGTGAGAGAATATTTCACTTTCACTCCACAATGCCTGGGAAGGTTCTAACCACAGAAGATCCAACAGATCACCTTCTGCATCTGAACACATCACACTTTCACAGCCTGACACATTTCTGGGGTTTACAGATAAGTTATGGTGTTGGGTGTTGGTGTATCTGGGAGAGCTTTGTTTCTTGGGCATTCAGGATGGCACTTCAGGCCACCCCAAGCTCCTTCAGTGAGTCTGATGGATGTAGAAGCCAGTGCCTCAGAACTTACCAGACAGTTTTCCTTTATGAGTTCTTGTTTCTAACACCTTTCTCTGGGTTAGGCCCCTATCATAGTTCCCAGGACATGCCAGACTTCTGTGAGACACTTAACCAGATGAACATTGGTCTACCATGACCTCTTAGAATAATGAGAAACAGCAAATAATTTCTACCTTTGTACATGATTTCACCCATTCTGTCTTTCAGGCCCCCAGTTTCTCCAAGGCTCTCTGAAAGTGAGCTAGGATCTGAAGACGCTCAGCTTGATGGTGGGCCAACATGTGGGCAGTCCGAAGCGCTGAGTGAAAGGGCGTTCAGCTTCTGGTACTTGCATACACACAATTTTAGGTTCTTCATCTGCTTTGGTAGACAAATCACAAACATTCCCATGAATAACCATGTCTGTTATGCAAATTGGTTTCCCTCTGCTGGTCTGCTGAGAATAATCTTCCATAATTACAACAGTTATTTACTTTGGGCAAATCCGCTTAGTTACCTTCTCTATCCCAGGGAGGACTCCACTTGCAACAGAAGCCTCGGTGTCTGGTGAACCTGTGGGTTCTGGCTGGATGAGGTGTGATCTGAGCTAGTTAAGTCCCAGGACAGGAGGATCTACAATACTTTTAGGTAATGAGTGGAGACTAGGCTTCTTTATGCTCCTTTTTGCTGAGGTGTCTAGGACAGAGTCCTCAAGGGTTTCACAGCTAGTTGAGAAAAGAAGTCACATGGAACAAATGGAAGATAATTAAACCCTCAGATGTACAATTCTGCTTAGAGTTGTTTCGGTGAGTATTCAGCAAGGAGGACATGTATGTGACTAGAAGAATTCTTAGCTGTCTTTCTAGAAAACTTGCCCTAGACTTATGACAATGGGAGAGATTCTTACTGAGAATTCAGAGAAGGCCCTGAAAGAGGAAAGCAGGGAAGCCAAGGCAGGGAGGATTGTATAAGGTAAGAAAAACAGGGGAGAGGCTGCCACTCCATGTTGGAAATAATGTCAGAATCAGAGGGTGATGGAAATACAGGAAGCTGGGGAGAATATGGTACATGCCCTCTGCATCCACAGGTTTCATGTATGTGGATCCCACAGACGGAAGACTAAAAATGCTAAATAATAATCACCTATTCTAAATACATTTAGACTTTATCTTACCATCATTCCAAAAGCAAAACAACAGCATTCATATTATATTAGAGATAATGAACAATCTACATATTATTTTAAATACATGAGAGGATCTATTTAGATTATATTTCATGCCTTACTAGTCTACATAAGGGACTTGAGCATCTTTGGATTTTGGCATCTGTGCAGATTTAGAATCCAGTTCTCATGGATGATGAAGGACTGCTGTTACTGATCTGGCTCTGCTGAGTGTTGGTCTGTGGGAAATTAGGAAATACAGGCCAGACAAGAGGTGCAGACTGGGGGAGGAGCCATGCTTCTTCTGGACCTTCCCTCTTTTCTCCCCTTCATGTTTTCTGCTTTGGTTTTACAAATTGAACTTTGTAACGTTACCAAACAGCTCAGGACAGAGCTCATTTTTCATATTTTATAGACAAGGAAAATGTGACAAATACAAAACAATGTGCCATCAGTCATTCCATCGGGTCACAAGGGAGCTGACTTCCTGGGGAGGTAGCCTATCACTGCTGTAAATAGTAAGAAATAGTAAGAAATTTCAGTAAGATAGTAAGAGATTCATTTTTTAAAATACTTTTTATATTGTTCTTACTACCTGAGATGATACATTCTTTACTCCAGGCAGCTTCTATTCTGATGTGGAAGAACTTAAATATTACTGGGAGAGGTCAAGGGCAGCCTCTAGACTGCCTGCTGCAGAGTCTTGTCAATTCTTCTGGCTGCCATTTTGGTGGGAAAGGGTCAGACATCTAGAAGCCCAAGGAACTCAAGGAATGTCGTATTTTGTATGGAAGTGACTAACAGTTCAACTGTAACTGGAATGCAATGTACTAATCTTTCTCTTGATGAAGGACAGGATTTAGAGGGGGGACCTAGAAGAAGATTAGGCCAGAGATATGGAAACTAATGTAATACTTTCTCTGTGTGGTAGAGTCAAAGTATAGCAGCCATGCAGCCTGATTATACCTGGGCACAGATGTTGTTATGGGAGGGAGACATATGTATCATTCACTCATATAGTTACTTGGTGAGCATTTATTGAGCACTCAATCTAGGCAAAGACTATTCAAACCTGGGGACTCAAAAACAATTTTTGCTCTCCATGTATGGTGGTTTGAATAAGAATGCTCCCTTCATAGGCTTATATATTTGAATGCTTAGTTACCAGGGAGTGGAACTATTTAATAGAATTCGAAGGATTAGAAGGTGTGGCCCTGTTGGAAGAAGTGTGTCACTGGCAGTGAGCTTTGAGGTTTCAAAAGGCTAAGCAAGGCCCAGAGTCTTGGTTTGTGGATCAGGATTTAGCTCTCAGCTACTGCTCCACCATCATGCATACTGAGGTGTTTCCCTTCATGTTGATAATAGACTAAGCCTCGGAAACTGTAAGCAAACCTTCAATAAAGTGCTTTTTTAAAAAAAATTAGTTGCCTTGGCCATTATCTTAGTTACGGTTTCTACTGTTGTGAAGAGACACCATGACCACAGCTGTAACTGTACATTTCCTCCTCCAAAACCCCATGCCCCAGTTCCTAAAATAATGACTCTGAGACTTAATTATACATGAATAAATGCTTCGTCATAAGCTTGGGCCTGTCCCTGACTAGCTTGTAACTTAATTAACCCATTTATTCTATTCTATGAGTGACACATGACTGGTTACCTCTTCTCAGTTTCATTCAACCATCTTCCTCAGAGTTTGGGGTGAATCCTCCTCCTGCACCCAACTCTATCTAAGAATCCTCTCTCTCTACCAGAATACCCACCTTATGTTTCCTACCTAAGCTAATAGGCTAACAACTTTTTATTGACAGATTATGCTTCCACACAGCGCATAAGAGATTTTCTCTACACAGCAACTCTTGTGAAGGAAAACATTTAATTGGGGCTGGCTTAGAGTTCAGAGGTCAATTATCATCATTGTGGGAAACATGGCAGTCGGCAGGCAGATACAGCACTGCAGAAGGAGCTGAGAGAGTTCTATATCTGGGTCCGTGGGCAACAGGAAGAGAAAATGAGACACACTTGGCCTGGCTTAGAGTATGAGACTTCAAAGCCCTCCCTTAGTGACAAACTTCCTCCAACAAGGCCAGACCTATCCCAATAGGGCCACACCTCCTAATAGTGCCATTCCCTATGGGAGCCATTTTCTTTCAAACCACCAGAATCATGGTGTCTCCTCATCATAATAGAACAGAGACTTGGAAACAGGATTTTCAGTCTAGTCAGGAAGAACTAACAGTCTCCCCTTGGGGGGAATGAGTTTAAGGCATTATACAAGCTCAAGGAGGATCCGCAATCTTGAGTCAGGAAGGCTTCTAGGACTAGATAGCATTTATACATTGGTCTTGTTGATCTTCGGGCAGCCACCCATTCCTTCCTCTTTGTGGGTGTTTTCACTTGCTATTCCTACATGAACCAATGCCATTCCACCCCTTTTGGCTGTGTGCTTCTATGCATCTTTCTGCATAAACATCACTTTCTCATAGATCCTTCTCTGCCTCTCTTCCCAGATCTAAGGATGACTCCTGTTTTCTTTTCTAAAGCCCTAATTCCTTTTCTTTATAACACAAACATATTAATGTGTGTTAATTTTAAATAAATTATTTAAATAAATTATTAATAAATTATTTTAATTTCATTATTAGCTTATAAAATCATTTAAGTTGACTTTACTCTGTTTCTGGTAGTATCTGCCGCACTGAAAACATTCAGTAAATATCAGTGGAGTGTATGATGAATAAAGTCACCAAACAAAGGTGAGTTAATAAGCACCCTGGATCTCAGTGTCTTCATATAAAAAATGGCATTTATACATCTATGCCATAGAGTTTCAATAGTGTGTAAGGCTGACCAACATCTCTCAAAGAAATTCAGCAATCATTATTGGCTTGTGGTAGCTCTCCCCTTGTTGATTAGTGAGGTCTTGAGGTGAAATGAATCTCCAGGGTCATCTGGGATAGTTCCATACAAAGTGCAAGTGTCATCATAGGAGGGACAGAGAGAGTCATGGTAGAGGCAAAGACTTGTAGGTAGTGTGCAGTTGATGATGAATGTGAAAGTGAGGTTTGAGAAAAGAATTGTGAGTTGGAAGAGTCAAGAAGCATCTTTCTCTCGAGCCTCCAGAAGGCACATTCTTACAGACACTGGTTTGGTTCCTTTTAGATCTTTGACTTCCAGAATTACAAGAGAAACCAGGTATACTAACCTAAGCCTCTAAATGCAAAGTAATTTGTCACAGCAGCAATAGGAAACTAATACATGCAAGGATCCAATCTAATAATACACAGGACAGTGCTTGGAAAAAGACACAGCCAGCAATCATAATTGGCTTGTGATAGCTCTTCCCTTGTTGATTCCATTTCTGAACAGGGCTGAGTAGGTTCCAAGTTCCATAATAGGGAGAAATGCTTGAATAATAGTCCCACACCCCAAGGAAGGGTACTTTTTCATGGTTTATAATTTCCATGGAGCTTGAAACTCTTCCAGGTCTTATAGTTCTTAATTATGTCCTCATGCATATACAACAGTTTACCCACACACTTCTACCTAGCTTGTTACTGCAAAGATAATTTAAAACATATATATTTGGACCGAGTTCCTCTGCACTCATCTCACTCTGAAAATACCTTATGAAATAGTTCACCTTTGCTGAAATCATCTACTCCTGTTGGGACTCATTTGCCAACCTTCCCCAGCACAATAGAATTAAGCTTCCTATTATCTGCTCCAGTCCTGGCAATGGTCGTTCTCCTTCTAACCTCCAAGAATTGCAGATTGGGTTTTCCGAGATATCCCTGCTTTGCTGGGTATCAACTGAATTTCAGGAAGGACCAGTGACTGCCTAATTAGGGAACTGGTGTTTGAATGACAATAGAAAGAAAGGAAATGGTGCTGACTTTATGCTTGCTGTGGATTTGGTGTTATAGAGATAGCTCGGTTAGTAAAGCTCTTGCCTGGTAAGCATGAGTACTGAATTCAACCCCAGCAACCAAGTGGGAAGCCAAGTCTGGTCATCTGCTCCTGTAATCCCAGGGCTGGGGAGACAGAGCAAAGTTGGAGCCTTGGGATTCTTTAGCCAGCTAGGTTCACTTAATCAGCAAGCTTCAGGCCAGTTAAAATCCTGTCTTGAAAATTGAGGTGGATGGCTCCTTGCTGAGGAATGATGCCTAAGGCTGACTTCTGGCTTCCACATTCAGGTGCACTCCCGTACCAGCATCTGCATACCTGTGTCCAAAGAATGAACACATACATATACACATACACTCACCCCCCCACACACAAACATAGTCACACACATACATACACTCACGCACACTCAGTCACACACACATACATACACAGTCATATACATACATACATACATACATACATACATACATACATAATCACACACATACACACAGTCCCCCACACACTCATACATACTTGCACACTCAAATATACACATGCTCATACAAACAGATTCACATAGATACACACACATACACATAATTGGGTTATTTTAGTTATGATTTAATCAGAATAAAGACTAGCTATATGGCGAAGGTATTTGTAAATATATTTTGAGTCTAAGTGTTATTTCTGGGGGCAGGGGGCTGGGGCAAAGAGCCAGGTTTGACTACAACAAAATGAGAGTTCTATCCACTGGCTTGTACTGGGACAATGATAACACCTTCATGATGGTGTTCGCCAATGAACCAACATTGTGAATTGAGTAATCTGCTCTTGAGTTTTGAGTGTTAGCCTGAATTTCACATTTTTTTCTTTTGTGAGAAAACAGATGGCTTCTTTGGGCACTTAGGACCTTATCAGCTGTCTGTGGCTAGGTTTCGTTGTCTGTGAAGTGGAGATGATATCATAAACATAGCAGTGCCATCTGGAAGATTATATTCACTAACACACAACTGTTTGGCATTAGTGATCTTTACCTTGCTCAGATCAGAAAGCTATCTGCAGCCCTTGGCACGTTTCCTTTAAGGCAACAACATCCTGGGGCCTTGGGCAGGGGAGTCGGTGTCAATTTCTTTGGGAAGGGAAACCTGGCATCTTGAACAAGCTCTGTGGGTGGCATTGATGCTGTGGTCACCAGACGCTTAGAAACAGCGTCTTCAGCTGTGAAGATGTTGAGCAAGGAGTGTGGGTGTCTCTAGGGCAGCATTTCTATAGTGTCACCTGTTTTACTCATGATGACTGTCACAACATAAGTCAACTGAATACCTCTCTATACTTTCAATCTGCCTGATTGATTTCTACATTTTGCTCCTCACTAAGCAATTAGAAGGCTCTGTATAAATTCCGTTAGTGTGGTGACAATGAACTTTGATGTATCTCTTAAGGCAGTGGTTCTCAACCTTCCTAATGCTGCTACCCCTTAATATAGTGTCTTATGCTGTGGTGAGCACCCATCATAAAATTACTTTGTTGCTACTTCATAACTGTAATTTTGCTACTGTTAGGAATCATAATGTAAGTAGTTTTGGAGCTAGAAGTTTGCCAAGGAGGCCTCGACCTACAGGTTGAGAACCGTGGTCCTACGAAGTGTCTGAGGTTTCTAGTCCCTTATTCTAGCAGACCAAAGCCTAAGCATCTTTTGGGAGTAGCATTCCAGATGCCATGCTTTCTTGAAGTTATCCTCTAGTTAGAGCAGACACTGCCTTCATCTCAAATGGGGTACTCTATGCCATTTGGTTGTGTAGTTTTATACATGTATACCAACTCTGTCAGGGGCTCATCAGCTCCTGTTGGTCCTCCTCTAGAATCTCACAAGTCTGTTACCTTCTCCCACCTTGGCCACAGTGGTGTCAAGATCCATAGTCCTGCTTGTCTTTCTTATACTAGCCCCTTCTCTGATCTGTCTTTATTTCCTGGCCTCTTCCAGAAAACTGCTTTCATCTTTGTAGCCAAAGTGGGTTCTTGAATGTCAGAGTCTGGGAACATCACCTTTTATAACCTGTATTTGTCTATGCTGCCCTTAGAAGCACCTATAACATCTCTCTTCTCTTGGGATCAAGCCTAAGCCCAAGCCCACAGCTTTCAACAAGATCTCAAGAGCTTTGTGGGGTCTTCTGCTTTTTTCCCCACTTGTCTAGTCTCATTTTGTATTATGGCTCCCTCATCCAGATCTCTCAGGGTTCCTTGGCTATAACATCCACTCCTGGCCACTGGACCTTTGCTTATACCTACAATTATTACTCCTATCCTCAGTCATTGCCTGACTAGCTTTTTCTTCTTCCCTGAGTAAAAGAAAATATCTCAAGAAAGTTCCTTCTTGGGTCCCCGAGTCTAGGTAGTATTTCTCATGTCGTCGCTGTGTAAGCACTTCCCACTTTGGCCTGCTCTTACTTTATCATTCTCTGTCAGTAATGCAAGCACTCAATTTATGTTTGTGTCCACAAAAACAAGGTCTTTTCTGCTTGTTTTACTCACACTCTGGATCTTCTTCTTCTTGGCTGGTCAGAACACATGCCAGGTGCTCAGAATACATCTGGTAAACGGCTAAAGGAATGGAGGCATGATGGGGAAAGTATAAAGCTGATCTTGAGTTGGGACTTTTGAATTCATCCAGGAAGTACAAGAGAATCAGAGGTGGGCGGCTGGTCTCTGGTTAGGGAGTCAGAAAAGAAAACTTTATGAAACTAGGAATGGTTTACCTTGGTTGAGAGGACTCTTCTCTTTGATAATGATAAGTGATCTTCATTAGATTATCATCCTCTAATTTCTCTAAAAAATCATTTCACTAGCTAAATTACAGACTTGAGTAAACAGATGGCTACAGAATCCCGTGTCACTATGAACCTTGTAGACAAGTGGTTTTCGGCAAACAAGAAGGCCATGGGTATGATTGGGTAAATGGAATTAGGGGACAGGGAGATACAGAACACATGGAATGTTAGCACTGAGGTCATATACTCTGCACCAATGGTGAGATCTAACAATATAATGGAAGGATAAATATGGTCTGGGTGGGTGTTGGGAAAGTAATAGACACATTGAGGGAATGCTCAAGGGTGTGGCTAAAATGGAGAAAGTGAAGGAAGCCTGTTGGTTGAAGGACAGCAATGCACAGAAACTGTTGAGAATAAGAGGTGTGGGAGATCCTGATGGAAACTGATGGTTGATATGGGCTGGGGTGCTAGTCCCCCACTTCTCCTGTGGCTATCCAAAGTCCAGAGAGAAGAGATTGGCCAAGACAGTTGGAACTGGAACCTGATGCTGCCTGTGGCCCTTCATACAAATCCATCTTGAGCAGGCCCTTGAGAAAAGTGGAGCCTTCTGTTGAAATCGCTAAGCCAATCAGCTCTGTCTCTTAAAATATCTGAGCCAATAAAGTCTGTTGAAACCCAGAGATGGAATTCTGAGGAATGGTAGAATTATTTGTCAGAATCCGAGCCTGGACCAGAGTCTGCTCCCAGGTAAGGCAAAGTTAAATTACAGCAGCAGAAACCAGAAGAACCAGAGCAAGTCACAGAGGACGACAAAGCAAGCCAGAGGAGCCAGAATCCCAGTGCTATTTGCTTCAGACACTAACCCACTGCTCTCCATTTCCTTAGATTCTGCTTCCAAGAGCTCTTTCTGGCTTATCTAGGCATTAGTCTTTATTTTAAAAATAAACTTCCTTTTACTTTGGCTAGCACAAGTGGCTCTGTTCTTTAGAGCCAAAAGAATGAATAGAGGGAACCAGCGTTCAAGCAGGCAATGGGACAAGTGGTTTCTACTTGGATGTAAGATGAATCTGGAAGAGCCAGCTTTGCTGCTGTTAGAGCCAAGAACACATCCTTAGAAGAAATGAACAGATCTATCACATTCCTGTATGGCTAAGCCGAAAGCTGGGTCTCGTGTTTATGTGTATTGTTGACGTTATCTATTGGCCACAATTGAGAGAGGAAAGTATTTCTACTTAGACATCTGACCTAGAATGAGTTATCCTAATGGGTAGAGGGGCCATCTATGACAGTGGCCTCAAGACTGATATTCAAAGCAAATCTTTGTAGACTTGGGAGAGGGTAGTGATTATAAAAAAGCTGGAAAGAACTGGTCCAGTTCCCCCCCCCTCCATTCTCTCCCTCTTCTTCTCTCCCCCTGTGAGTGGCAATCTTTACTCCTTTTTAAAGATTATTGGTAGTGCGAGAGCTCAGGATCTTGTAAACTTGCGTATGCTTCTATTTCCTTTTGTATGGAGTCTCAGCCTCAGCTAAATATGGTCAGGTGTTCAAGGATGCAGATTTGGCATTCACCTCTCTAGCTGCAGATTGCCAGCTAGTCAGCCAGTGTTTACTGAGCATCCCCTGGGTGCTTGTTTCTATAGCAGGTGTTCTGTGAACTCAGCGAACACTTGTGAAGAAAACAGTTAATTGACTGCTCGATGCGTTGTTCTGTTGGAAGAGTTCTGATGCTTTGGTTGGCATTGCCAGGGCAACCAGACCAAGAGTCTCATCATTAATTAATACTGCATCAATTGCACCCAACCCCTGTTAAACAGAAAGGAAATAGGTTGGAATGATTTTCTTCTCAGCGATGAGTCAAAGAGAAATACAGTTGAAGAAGCTTTATTCTGTTTTAGAGTTATTGGAACAAGACAGGCAGGGCACCAATGTGGGGAGGATTAGGATGAAAATTGTCTGCCCTGTAACCAAGCAGAGAATCAGCAGCAGAATCCTTAAATATTTCCTTTGGAGGGAAGGAAGTCTCAGCATCAGGGGGTCTACCATGGGTCAACCTCTGTTGCCCAGTTATGGTTCAGGTTCATGGAAAGGTTACCTGTATAATTAGGGCTCCTGAGAAAATCCACTTAGAAGAGTTTATATAGACACATCTGGGGATTCATGAAGAAAAGCACATTTGTGTATTCTGCCTAAGTTTTTATTTGTATTGCTGTGTGTACTTCCCTTGAGTACTGTGAAATACTTTGCTATATATGGAAAGAATTACTTTTCTTTGCTTAAGTCAGTTTAAGGATTTTTCTCTCCATGCTTTTCATTAATGAGTTTCATGTCTCAATCCACATTGCAAGTCTTAAGCAGTTACGAGCTATTTAGAATCCCATTCAGTGTGTGTGGCTCTTTACCACCACCCAATGGCAATGTCCTTAAAGTGTGAGCCCCCTAAGAAGGGATGAAACAGGCTAGGAGCCAAACAATAGTAACTCTGCAGCTGCTTCTTATGCCAGTTTCCCCAAAGTTTGAAAACAAAAGGAATTCTTTTCTTGAAGACACTAGAAGGGCATTTGTGTGTGCCAAGCTCATTCCATGTCAGTGTAAGGGAAATTTGGAGAAATGAGTTGTTCATCATTGGTCTTGTCCTGGCTTCATGGCATACATGCTACTCCAATGGTTCTAGATTACAGTTCTATGTGCATTCCTGGAGAATTATTTACTCCAGCATTTCTGACCTCACTCTGGCTAAAAGCAATCAACAACATAGGACCTTATTAGAATTGAAGCAATCTTTGTGGCATATAAGTACTTAAACATCAACAAGGGATATAGTGATACAATAGTTTGGCGTTACAACTGCTGCTAGATTTGTGTATGAGGGAAATGGTATTTATTGACTGCCTTGGTGTCAGTCACTTGGTATGTATTACTGTCTCCTCCTGTATCAAAAGAATGAACTCCATTTAAAAGATGAGGGCACTGAACTGAAGAGATTAAGTAATTTGCGGAACCAAAAGATCCCTCTAAGTTGAAAGGCGCTGAAATTTAGTTTGGTTGGTAAAGTAGAAGCAGAACATTAAAAGGGATTTTTATAGTCAGGCTAAGCTTCCAGAGTGATTCTCACATTGAGCTACAAAACTTTTATGATTGGCAGAATGCAAACCAGAATTCTAGCTGCAAGAGAGACTGGAAGTGTTTCTAGCTGCAAGAGAGCCTGTGTTTGCCTTCTCGACTCTGCTAGGTTTCAGTCTATCATCAAGGGAAGAGTTTTCTGAGTGACAGAAAATGACTCAAATATAGGCAGCCAAAGAATCAGTTTATCAGAGTTGCTGACATTGGTGTTTCTGGTCACGAACAAAGTTAGTAATGTGTTCCCTGAAACTATCTCCTTATATTCTTTTTTTATGAGACCACTGAAGTGCAAGGGAATACTTGCCTTAAAACATTCACAGAGCAAAGATACTGTCAAGTGTTTTCAGTATGTTACCATATTGCTAAGTGGTATGGAAATAAAGGTACAGAAGGCATACACATCTCTTTCCTTCTAGGTGACAGTTTGGGCATCTTCACAGAGTATTAATAGTGGCAGTGGGTAACTAGGTGTGATTGTTAATATAGGTTGTTAACTTGATAGAGTCTAGACTCACCTAGAAGATAAACCTCTAGGCATGACTCTGTGTGAGGGGGTTTCTAGATTAGGCTAACCAAAATGAGAAGATCTACCCTGAATGTGGGCTGCACTGCTTCATGGGCTGAGGTCCCATGATAAGGGAGAAAGTGAACTGAATCTAGCACTCATCTCTCTTTGCCCCCTGACTGAAGATCATCTGCCTCACACTGATGCCATGCCTTCACCACCACAAGGACTGGATCCTTAAACTGGCAACCAAGATAAAGTATTCTTCTGCTGAATTATTCTTTTCTGGCAGTTTGATACAGACGCAAGAAAAGTAATAGTGTATTCCATAGCACTCTATCAGGTGTCTTGATTGCAGGACACCTGTAAGATCAGGTTCCTGAGGCCACTTCTTCCAAAAAGATTATGAATAAGCTCAGAAGGACATGCTGGAGTCAGAGTGAACAAGAGGCAAATCCCAGGCCAATTCCTAACTGAGGAAAGAATGACTGAGTTGCTTGATGAAATCTCACAGCTGGTAGTGAGACTGGGACAGAGACACAGGCTCCTCACTATGGCACCTTGAGCTTCACATGGGGTCATAACTAGTGTGACTCCATAACTAGTATGGTCCCTTTGCTGGCTTGTGCAGTTACTTGCTGGCCCTTCTTGCCTTTATTGCTCTGAATGCTTTTGTTTGTTCTGAGTTTGTAAAGCTTGTCTGGCTTTGCTCTGTCCTTGTGTTTAAACAATAGCCATCTAGAGCTTACAATACCCATAGGTACTTTCCAAAAGGCAGACAAAAGAGAACAAGGCCTTGTCCAGTTGACCTTAAGGATCTGACTTCTCAAGGTGAAGCTGCTCCTTGGAATGAATGATCCTTGCTCCCCTTTCTGGGGAGAAAGCTCTGGATTATAGCTTTCATCTGTGGCTGTGCTGAGCTATCTCAAGCTGATCACTCTTTCTGCTAGTGAGTTTTCTCCTTGCAGTGTTGATTAGCTTCTTAATGACAGCAAAGAACTAATAACGAAGGAACCTGCTCAGTGAACATAATCATTGTGGTTAGAAGTGTGATAGAGACATTGAGAAGGGTGTCTTTCAACTAGTCACATCTGCTGGGAAAGATCTATCATCCTGATACAGGCTTCCAGTGGTTAGAAGAAAGAGAAACAAGGGGGAAGAGTAAAGAAGAGAAGGAATAGGAGGATAAGGGGGGACAAGGAGAATAGAGACAGAGAGGAGTAGAGAGATGGGAGGTGGGGAAAGAGAGATGGGGAGGGATGGAAGGAGGGGAGATGGAGAAAGGGAGAGGGAGAGAGGGAGAAGAAAAGGAGGGAGTGAGGGAAAAACGATTAGAGATGTTATTATTTCGTTTCTACCTTCCACTATTTATTCAGGTTCTACCATTAGCTTAGTAGTTTTAGAACTGCCTCTTAATATGTTTTTGTCTCTACATGTCCTGGATAGTCTGATGTCAACTTGACACAAGCTAGAGTCATCAGAGCTGACGGAGCCTCAGTTGAGAAAACGCCTCTATAAGATCAGGCTATAGGGCATTTTCTTATTAGTGATTGATGAGGGAGGGGAATCCCTGGGCTGGTAGTCTGGAGTTCTATAAGAAAGCAGGCTGAGCAAGCCATGAAGGACAAGCCAGTAAGCAGCGCCCCTCCATGGCCTCTGCATCAGCTCCTGCATCCAGGTTCCTGCCCTGTTTGGGTTCCTATCCTGACTTTCTTTGATAGTGAACAGTAATATGGAAGTGTAAACTAAATAAACTCTTTCCCTGCTAGACACTATGGCTTTGTTTTTGTTTGTTTGTTTGGTTTTTGGTTTTTGGTTTTTTGGTTTTGTTTTTTTTGTCATTACAGCAATAGTAACGCTCCCTAACACACTACATAAGGGGTTAAACTTTATTGTTGCATTAGCATCCAAGGGACATTTCCATTCAGCTCCTGCAAATGGAATTCCATGCCACCACCAACCCCCACCCCCATCCCCCTCCAACACACACCAGTGCAAACTTCAGAGTCATTTTCTGCTCCCTAGAGATTGCTTTGTCTTTGCAAGACGGAAAAGAAAAACCCATCAGCCTTCAAGGATTTTAATTATTTATTTTTAATTACACAAGCGATGGTTGAACATGCTCCAGCAGTAAAAAATTCACACAATACATATAAAATGAAAATCTCCCCAGGTGAAGAATCTTAAATAGCTCCCCATTCTCAGCTCTGCTGTGGCCCAGTGGTAGAGAACTTGGCAGGGGTTATGGAAGGTCACTTGTATACAGGGAAGGATGTGGAAGTGAAATGGTTATTAAGAACTTAGTAGTGAGGAATGAACTCTTAGAATTCCCTGTTTCTCATAAAAGAATGAGGAAGAGGAGTGTGAGCTCCACCCCTCTGTGGAGGCTCACCTCTCTAACCCAGTGGTTCACAAGCTGTGGGTTTTGACCCAAAACTAAGACCATCAGAAAACATGGATATTTATGATTCATAACAGTAGCAAAATTGTAGTTATGAATAGCAGCAAAATAATTTTGTGGTCGTTGGTCACCACAACATGAGGAACCGTATTAAAGAGTCGCAGCATTAGGACAGTTGAGAACCATGGCTCTAACCCATGCTGCCTCTAGGCTGGGAGTTTTGGAGGCCAAAACTCAGCATCCTGGCCATATTTAGTCATAGCAAGTGGGAGGGTTTTGTCAAATTCATTTTTTTTTCTCAACAGCATCCTAATAGTGGGTTTCCCCCCTTATGATTCAATAAATCCTTTTATAAATTTGTTCTGAAGTCAAATGGAGATGGACAGGGGGTTTTAGAAAATGTGTCAAGGGCATATTGCATGGTAGATAAGGACAGAGAACTTTAAGATATTAAAGTCCAGAGATCAGTCCTTCACCTTGCAGATGACAACAACATCAACCTCCAGAAAAGTTGGGTCTCCTGACACAAGTCACACAAGCAGAGGTAGAAACACAGTAAAAACAGTCTACGCATTGGAATTCTAGACACCACTGTGAGGTACCTAGAGGACCTGGGAAGGTGAAAGCAAACCTTAGACCATATCACTGTCATCCACCTTAGGGAATTATTGCTGGAGAATCTGATGAAATCATGAATGTTAAGTGTCACTTAATAGCCAAGTAATGTTTGAGTACTAAACAGTGAACTTTTAGTATTGAGAAAACAAATATTCTTAAATAGTCATTTCTCAAAACATGATTGTCACCTAACTGTATCAAAATTTTTGGGAATTTAGCCCAGGGAAAATTTTCTCTTGTTTCATTTTGTACTGTATTGTCTTTTTAAGTTCTCTAGAAATTCGATTATGGACTCAGAGTTACATGATGTGGGCATTATTTTTAATTCAGTTAGGTGTACTATGGAATGTAACGTGGGTTATGTTGGCAGATGTCATTAATCTAAGAGAATACATGCTAACATAATTCTGAATTGCTTAGGACTATTATTTGGTTGGCTGTGTCCAACCTGCAGCCCAGAGGCTGTATGCATCCCATAATACTTACGAACACAGCCTGATACATTCATGGATGACCACATCAGATTGCAATGTCAGAAGGTTGGATACTTCTGTTTTAGGGTTACTGTGTGTCTTGGTTTAGGTTTTATTGCTATCAAGAGACCCCATGACCACAGCAACTCTTTTTTTTTTTTTTTTTTTTTTGGTTTTTTGAGACAGGGTTTCTCTGTGTAGCCCTGGCTGTCCTGGAACTCACTCTGTAGACCAGGCTGGCCTCGAACTCAGAAATCCGCCTGCCTCTGCCTCCCAAGTGCTGGGATTAAAGGCGTGCACCACCACCGCCCGGCGACCACAGCAACTCTTAAGAAGGAAAACATTTCATTGGGTCTGGCTTACAATTTCAGAGTTTTTAGTCCATTATTATCATGATGGGGACATGGCAGCATCCAGGCAGACAAGGTACTAGACAAGGAGCTGAGGGTTCTACATCTTAATCCACAGGTAGCAAAAAGAGTCTGTGTGCCACACTGGGTAAAGCTTGAGCATAGGAGACCTCAAAGTCCACCCCCACAGCAACACTTTCTCCAACAAGACCATACATACTCCAACAAGGCCACACCTTCTAATAGTGCCACTCCCTATGGGCTAAGTATTCAAACACATACGTCTATGAGAGCCATTTCCGTTCAAACCACCACGCTGTGGTTTAATTAAATATCCCCCAAATGTCCATATGTGCAAGGCCTGGTCCTTAGGGTGGTGCTGTTGAGAGGTATTAGAACTTTTCAGAGACACTAAAGATGGTTAGGTCACTGGGTACATCCCTTTGAAAGAGGTATTGGGACCTCAGCCTCTTTCCATCTCTTCTTTTCCCTGGTAATGGGGCATGTGGTTTTGTTTTGCCACATGTTCTTCCATGGCATGTTACCTCATTACAGATCCAAAGAAGTGTTGTCAGTCATGAATTGAAACTTCCAAAACTGTGAGCCTATGTCACAAACAAAGCCTGTCATCTTTGTAAGTCAGTTGCTTCAGGCGATGGTAGAAATAATGATGAGCTAACATAGGTACTATGTATGATGATGTCAGTCATTTATCTTTAATGGTTCAGCAACTACATAGACATGTTTGAATGGCACAGGCACAGTTGGTAAGTGCTAACACATTTTTGTTTTTCG
This sequence comes from Grammomys surdaster, assembly GCF_004785775.1. Classification (NCBI taxonomy): domain Eukaryota; kingdom Metazoa; phylum Chordata; class Mammalia; order Rodentia; family Muridae; genus Grammomys; species Grammomys surdaster. The sequence goes on along the minus strand of NW_021604762.1, from coordinate 3,122,210 downwards.
AACCTTAATTATTGGTTGTACTGACTGGTTTTGTGTCAACTTGAAATAGGTTAGAGTCATCAGAGAGGAAGGAGCCTTAGGTGAGGAAACACCTCTGTGAGATCCACCTGCAAGGCATTTAGTTAGTGACCAGTGGTGGAGGACACAACTCATTGTGGGTTGGTGCTATCCTTGGCCTAGTGGTCCTGGGTTCTGGAAGAAAGTAGGCTGAGCAAGCCAGTAAGTAGCACTCCTCCACAGTCTCCGTGTCAGCTCTTGCCTCCAGGTTTCTGCCCTGCTTCATCTCAGTTCCTATCCTGGCTTCCTTTGATGATGAACAGAGATGTGGAAGTGGAATCATTTCTGCCCAACTTGCTTTTCAGCCATGGGGTTTTTGCTTGTTTGGTTGTTTTTTTGTTTTGTTTTGTTTTGTTTGTCTCAGCAATAGAAACTGTAAGTAAGTCATTGGTATGTCACATATGTGTTGAGAGTAGAATGAATATATTTTCTATACATGTTTAAATTAATTTTATAATCAAATGGTCAGTAATTTAAGTTCTCCAGTTGATTCTGAATCAGTCAATCAGTCTTTCTTTCCTTCTTTTTTGCCCTCCTTTTATCTTTGATGTTGAGCTGTGTGGTCTTTTTCTTCTCTTCCTCGGTGTCTGTCTCATAGAATTGGAGCCCCTTTCCTTAACAGCACTAGTGAGGACTTACTTCTCTCTTTTTATCTTGCCTATCTGAAATGTCTGTCGGACCAAAAGACAGAAACAGTAGGACATCCTCGACATTGTAGGTAGACCTACAGGTGGCATTGAATTGACCTGAATGCATCTATTAACCAGTGATTACCAAGCTTGTGTGCCTAGAGAATCTATCTGTAAACTTTCAGCAGTCAGGTGAGGGGTAGGTGGGTGGGGTGCAGGCAGTGAAAGGCAGTCCAGATGAAGTGGAGGCAGGCAAGATGTAGGCAGGTGAAGTGGAAGCAGATGAGACAGCAGCTGATGAGGTAGACATGGGTGACTTTTTAACAGCAGAATTTTTTCCTTAATTCCAATGGACATCTAGGTTTGAAATCTATTGTTTCAAACCTCAGTAGCAGAAAGACAAGATCATAGGTGAACTTCCCATCTTAGGAGCTATTTAACCTTGTGTGAAGAAAAGCTTTGCTTTTTAGTGATATTCTCTACACTTTATATCTTATACCATTTCAGGAAAGGGACCCAAGACAGAGAAGGTGAATGAATCAGGGCAATTTACTAATGAATACACACACAGACGCACACACACACACTATATTGTTTTTATATCTTTTATGAGTAGCTGGCATGGTCTCTTGTAGAGGCAGCTGCATTTTATTGATGGGTAAAAAGGCCTTTTGTTCTTCCTTCTCTTATTGCAAATGTATCAACTACCTTAGGAATTTTGGATGAAAAGGTAAAAATGTTTTGTCAGCACCAGTGAGTTGGGATCTAATGAGTGACGTTTTTAATGAGAAACACTTACCAGGCCAGTTGAAAAGGAGAAACAGAAACACAAGAAGCAGTAACTCTTATTCCCCTCCCCCAAGCACCTTTATTATTAACACATTCTGGGGGCTTGAATGCCTGGGTAAGAAGACAGGCCTGGCTCTTAGGCAGAGCTGGGTTACTGCTGCAGGAATCAGCAGGAACCTTCCCTGGCATGCCATAAAGCAGCTTCCCCTGTTCTTATGTAATACATCTTTGCAACTTAAACCTTTAATTAACCAGAGATGTCATCAAGAAAAGTTTGCCAAGGAAGAGGATGCCTGGTTTAATTAAAGAGATCTTTAATAGTTATTAAGGAAATCAATTTGGAATTCAGGCCTGGGAGCAGAGAGGGGGAAGGAATCAGTGAGAGGAAACTTTCCATCTCTCTGGGTAATAGATTTTAACCCTGGGATCTGCACTGCTTCAAAATCCCCCACGGCTGGTGGTCCAGCACATGGAGAGGGATGCTTGACACTCATCATTTTTGAATCTGCATCCCAGATCCGAGAGGCAGTTCTATCTTAATACAGGAGAAGGACAACCTTTCTGGAATGCAGTTATCCCGGCAATCAAAAGAAATAGGAAACCTTTTATAAATTGAAAATCTCCTACCTCATAAGTATAAACGATTTCTTTTTTCCCAAAGAGATGCATTATTTTCCCCCGAGGATTTGTGCTTAGACTGTACATCTGGCCTCTTTTCCGTTACTGTTCAAACTGGCCTCTGTCGGATCAAGCCAGAGAAGAGGATTTGCCTCTTTTGTGTATAAGAGAAATATTTTCACTTGTCTCACAAAAATGATGACCAAAAGGTGAGCTAGCCAGGGGGTGGGTGAAACAAGTTGTCTGTATAGAGAAAACCACAACACTGGGATGATACTAATATCATTTTCTGATGAAACTCCGTTAAGTTCAAATGCTAAGAGCACTTTCCAAATAATCTATGTCTAATTAATATTTGTGCTGCACTTAGTGAGCAAAATTGAAGACAGGTGCAGAGGATGGCTGGAAAAACTATTTTCCTGTTGGGTTGTAGTTAATTTTCAGTTGGACCAAGCTACCTCTAGCTAGGAGTCATACTGTCACCCAACTGAGACACATGAGGAGGGACCCGGTCTTAAATGCTCAAACCTTTGTTCAGATTGCCAGTTTATATTTTCTGAGAGAGCTGTGTATGTGTGCGTGTATGTGTGTGGGGATAGTCTATTTATATTCCTCGGAGCAAATGGCTCAGAGTCTGGGCTTATATTTGTTGTTTTGCTGATTATCTGGAAACTTCTGGGTTAGGTGGCTTCCCCATTTCCACTCCCAGAAGTGTCTGGGCTCCTTGTTCCTCTTGACCCATCAAACCTAGAGAAGAATGTCCCTTGGGAGCAAGGGGTATAGAGAGGAGGGGTGGGGATTACAGCAGGGTAGATATGATATAATCCAAGCTGACCATTAATACATTGTCTTGCTCTTAGCAGATCGTGCAGATTTTCTGGGCTACGATTTCTTCAAGGGCAAACTGAAGAATGAGTGCCTAAATCTTCATTTCCAAGAGAGTCAGTGATTTCCAAGGCTCCTCATTGTTAGCATTCTGTCTGAACTCCACCCCCACAGTTACCTGGCTACAGCCAGGTATACTCCTCTTACAGTTGTCTGGCTACAGTCAGATAGGCCTGGCCCACTATAAAAGGGGCTGCTTGCTCCCTCCTCTCTCTCTTGATCTCTTGCTCTTCTTGCTCTCTTGATCTCTCTGTCCCCCTCGCCTTCCCCCTTTCCTTCCCCCTCTCCCCACGTGGTCATGGCCAGTCTCTACTTCTCTACTCTCTCTCTCTCTCTCTCTCTCTCTCTCTCTGCCTCTACTACCCTCCTGGCTCCCCACCCCATGCCCTGAATAAACTCTATTCTATACCATTCCAGTGTGTGACTGGTCCCTCAGGGAGAAGAGATACCTTGGCATGGGCCCGCTGAGACATCCCCTTCCCCCATACCTCACCACATACACACAGAACATACTCTCTTTATCTTTTTATAAACACATCACTCATCGGATCCATGATCTGTTCACCTGATCCATTTCCCACTTTGTCCTACCTAAGTATATGTGTCTCGAAGGTAGGAGACACTATTCAAGAACATCTCCTTGTGGCCATACACCACTTGTAAACTGAGAAGCAGCAGGCTAGAACCAGAATACATACAAGCTTTGTTTACTTCATTCATTATTTTCTTTTTTATGGTAAGGGGAGGGGCCATTGAGTTAGCTACCCACAGTTAAGATCCAGGAGACTTCATGATGTTACATCATCATCTAGACATCTGTTTCTGTTGATAATCTGGAAAAATACGGCTGCAGTTGATTTACGTTGGTGGTGACCAGGTGTGGGTGATCATTGCTGGACTTCCATGGCCTCCCACATTCTCTACTGCTGTGATCATTGTCATTGTACCTGACACTAATGTTCCCCTCACTGCTGTTTTCATCATGTTTACACCCCTACTCCTCTGCATCCTCTCATTTCATCTGTTCGTGTTACTTTCATGGCTTATGGGCATCTGGGCCTGAGGAGAGGTAGTTGGAAGGATGATTACAGTCTGAGTTCAAGAACTCTTAAAGGAACCCAGGTACTTTTGGGGATCTGTGAGCTACTATGTCGGTGAAACATCCTCAGGTGTGTGGATGAGATCTGAAAAGGCACTGGTGTCATGACATGTGCCACACAAAGCTAGTTCAATCTGTCCAGATTGTCAATAATGGTCTCATGTGACTATTTAGGGTATCTCAAACTCAATAGGTATAACAACACGAAGAGCAAAGACCCACATTTCAAGCAATCTTTCTTCTAGAAACTTCACTGGAAATTCTCCTGTTAGCCATCAAATTTATTATCTCTACCAGAAATGTCTAGACCACGAGAGGGAAAGTTGCTGACAATTCTTCCAGAAAAATGAGCAGAAGGAACCCGAGCCTGTAATGCCCACTAGTGATTCCATATAAAATGTGCCTTGGCCTCCGTCGATTGTTCCAAAGTTGTGGCTATCCACTCTGAGGGCGTGTGTGGCATCTCCTGTGGAAGTTTTAGGCAGATTGGAGAGACCTATACAAGTTAGTTATTTCTAAGACTTAGCTTTCCCCTTCGTTTTGACCTTAGGCTCATGCCTTCAAGCTGATCTCCTACCAAGAAAAATGACTGTGTTTGACTATCTGTCTGTGACCTGTGGGATCCAGGGCATGACAACTATTATTAGGTTTTCCTATTCTTCAGACTAATGCTCTGCTCTTCTTTTTGAGAGTCCCCACTAGCTAATATGGGTTCAAGATTTTTCTTTTGTGTTCTTTTTTTTTTATTAAGCTGAGTCACTCCTTCATACTAGCTAGAGCATGGCATTTTCTATGCAAAATGTGGAGGAGGGGCTGCCACCACTGATGATCAAACCAGTTCCTACAACTAGCTAAGACCTATCATTGTAGCAGTAGTAAATTTCACACTTGGCATTTGGATAAGGAACAAAGAAAGTTTGGGGGCATTTCAGAAATAATGAAAATCGGGCTTTTGAAATGCAAAAATCTAAATTTCTTTCAAGGAAGCAAATTATACGCTAGAGCATAGGAAAATAAAAAAAGATGAAGGGAAGGGTTGAGGTATCGAGAGCATAAAAATAAAATGTTTAATAGGTAAAGATCCAGAGAGGCGATGTTAGATACCTTTAGATAGAGCCACCTATGTACTCATCAAAGATGAGGGGAAAGCCACCTGCTCTATTCCTTTGACAGAGATGAACCAATGTGGCAGAAAGGGTGGGCATGGGCTTGCTAATAGCTCATTCTCTTGTACCACTCAGCCCAGATGATTCCATTGCTTGCTGCAGAAAGAGCCCTGGTAGGAAACCCAGGACATGTGATTTTGACAGGCTTTATGGTAGCAAGAAGAAACGAGAACACAGAGGCAGAGGGGGCTGATGTATTATTTACAGCTAAAACTTGAATAGGGTCCACTGCAGGGGTTGGCTCAAAAACTGTGCCTGTAGGGCTTTGGAATTAAGACAGACATCTTTGAATTCTCCCTATCACTTTTTCTTTTTCCTTTCTTCTTTCTTTCTCTTTTCTTCTTTTTTTCGCTGCTGGGGAACCCTACCGAGGCTGGAATAGCATGCATGCCTCTCATCTTACTGTGCTACCATCTGCCTGGCCCCTGTTTACCTTTCCCCCTGGCCCAGAAGAGGTGAAAGCCTCCACAAAAAAACCCTGCCTATCCCCAGTAGGTCAAAATTTGTGAAGCTGACATCAGGAGCACCTCACAGGTGGCGGCAGGTCAGGTAGGTATGCAGATGGCAAGATAAGCAAGCGTATAGCCACTCGTGCAAGAACACAGATGCACACAACCCTGAACTCATCGTGGGTAGGGAGGAGGGACTTGAGGAATCTTATCCAAAGGGAACAAAGGCTGCTGTCTCTGCAGTCAGCCCAAGGGAAAGTGACAGGCGGACAGCGAAAGGAAACGCAAGCAAAGTGTGAAAACCCACAGCAATCGCTGCCAAGAGCATATGCATCGGACTTCACGGCTTCCTCCTGTTTCCAGCTTACATTTGCTCCATATGCTGCTTTACACAGCTTTCTGGGGCCATAATGGGTTTTATTCCATAGTTTTATACTAACACGGATGACTCACATCTGCTCCAGTACCCAATTTGCTCTCTAATGTCTTCGCCTGTGAGGAGAGAACAGCTTATACCGAACTTTGCAATGACATAAGCGGCACAGAGAGTCCAAATCAGGGGACAAAGGGAGGCTAGACCCTTAAAGCCTTCAGCCAGGGGTTCTCTCTAAGAATGTCTCACCACACAGGGGCAAACTGGAGCCTAGAGATACAAACTGCCTGAAGAATTGTGACCAGGAGGTAGACTCTATTCAGGCTGAATGAGACTCAAAATTCAGAGCAGATTTTTTAAAAATTTTATTTTCTGCCACAATTGCTCAGAGATTTTCCTTCCTATATTGGTTGTGATGAGAAAGTAGTTTGGGTATATTGGTTGTGATGAGTAGAAGTAGTATGTATGTATGTATGTATGTATGTGTATTCTTGTGTGAGTATATGTGCACATGCATATGGAGACCATAGGATAACATTGGATGTTTTCCTTAAGCATCATCCTTCTTGTGTTTTTGAGATACAGTCTCTCACTGGTCTGGAATTTATCAAGCAGACTAGGATAGCTGGCCAGTGAACTTGTAATGATCTACCTTTCTCTGCCTCCTCAGCTGCGGGTTTACAAGAATACAGTGTCTTTTTTTAAGTGAATTCTGGGAATGGGACTCAGACAGAACCTTGTGCTTGCAAAGTAATCACTGTACAGACTGAGCCATTGCCACACCCCTAGCTTGGTTATTAAAGAACTTTAAATATCTGTCGGAGCTTGGGGACCTCTAGATACACTGGATCTCAAGTGAGACCTACCGTGCTGGGACCTGCCTGGAGATTGATCTGGCTTCCAAAACTTTGACGACTCACCTGTAATGTCTTCCCATTGTAATGGCACCTACTGTCCTAACAGCCTAGACCAACATATCTGATAGTTGGGTCAGTTAATGGCACTTAGCAAAATTGGAGTCTTAAGAAATCTTTCAAGGCCCAGGGGACTCTTCCCCACGTGAGAGGAAGACAAAATAGTGATTCAAGAGCAAGCACTTTAGAAGAAAATCTTCATTCTCTCCAGTGTTAGGTACTCTCCTCCAGAGCTGTCTAACCCCAGAGCCTTGGTTTCTCCGTATGCCAAACAGTCTGAGTGAAGCCGGCATGTGAGGCTGCACCATCTCAAGAGCTTGGCGGTGGTGTTGTGTAACTGTCTGCCATCTGTTACTCAGAAGCAGCCCCACAAAGCGCTGAGCAATGGACTCCGCTGCTGCAGCTTCTGCCTTGAGCTCTCAGCGGCTCCAAAGCGTGCTTGGGAGGTCCTCTGCAGAGCTGACACAGAACACTTTGTAGGCCCAGGACTAGGGCTCTAGGGTGAGGCTCTTGGAAGAGATCCAGGAGATCAGAAAGCTGCAGGGGTGGGTGCTCTTGCCACTCGCGGCGCCATTGCTCCCTGGACAATTATTTACCCAGGCCTTTTGACTGCCTAAACAACAACTGGAGAGAATGGACCCAACCTTTCAGAGGCCACGAGTCTAATAGAGACAAGTGTGGGACGTCAGCAGGGGTCTGGGTGGTGCTCAACTGCATCTTGAAATGGGCTGGCAAGCTTTTTCTGGCTGATTGATTTCCAACCCTAAATTTCTTACCGACATCCCCGCTCCAAAGCCTTTGCCTTATGGCTGAAAGACAAGGTATCAAACACTGGAGCTTTTGTGGGGGCGCCTCTGTTTCTGAACACGTGTCTCGAGGGCTCCATAGCACTGGAGGAGGAATTCTGGAGAACTGATTGACACGTTTCTCACCTGCAGTCAGTCGAGTGTGGGCGCTGCCCCATGCTAAGTTCCAGCTCTGTGAATGAAGACAGCAGAGAGCCTCTTGCGGTGTCATTCTCACCTGGAGAAACTTGGAGGCAGCATCCCTCTAACAAAAACGACATGGCTCCAGTGGCCACCGCTCTGCAGACTTCACAAAAACTTTCACCTTTTCTCTCCAAACTCTGAGGTAATTCAGTGTTCACATTTTAAGACGAGGAGCAGTCTTAAGACTTAGGGAAGGGAGAGGCTGCAGCTGTGATTTGCCCTGTTATGTGGGTAGGCTAGGTTAGGAACCACACCTCCCTATTCTAGAGATATGGTTAGAAATTCATCCGGTCTACCTGAGGCCTATGTGGAAACTGGAGTCAGAATCGGCCCTGTCTCTACATCCAAGTGACTTTAGTCTGTAACTGGAAGATGTATTCCTTAAAAGCAACCGGGAAACGGATTTTGAAAGCTACTCTCGGCTACCTAGTGGTCGCACTCCCAGGATCACTTTTCCCACAGCTTCAGTTGTGCCGACTTTAGACCCTCTTTTCTGGCAAGCCTCGGTATTTTGCAAGGAGAAAACACTCCACAGGGATTTAATTGTGCCTTAATTTTTAAAAGGACATCTTTCGAGTTAAATTTAGACCAGCTCAGTTTTCCATTAAGAGAAAGTTGCCAGGCACCTGCTCAAAGGCAAAGAAATACCCTGGGGATATGACTGAACTCGACCTTGGCCCTGAAATGGTCAAGCAAGTAAGTGAGCCTGAACTAGAGACAGCATCTGGGTCAACCCCACTATCCCAGTGGTAGCTCCGGGCTAGCCTTGCGAACCCTAACGTGAGCACCACGTGCAGCGCCCGCAGCAAACAGAAACTCCTCCCAGGCAGTGTCTCACCTGGCGCGGGTTGGTCCTTAAGTATGGCTGTTGTAGCCAGTATCCTCCTAACCCGTCCCCGCCAACCCCTCCCAGCAGAACCCTAGCCCGGGATGGTCCCAGAGCTACATCCAAGGTCCCTCAACTGCACCTCGGTCGGTCGGCGGGAGGCGGTAGCGCCCCCGCTCAGAGCCGGGTTCGCTCCCGCCCCGCTCTCCCTCGGAGTCAGTCTGTCTGTCGGGCCCGCCCTCCCTCCGCGCTCCCTCCTCCTCGTGCTCCTCCGGGGGTGCCGGGCACAGCCTCGGATTCCACCTTCCTGGCTGCTCCAGTCAGTTTCCCTCGCGGCGGCAGCGGGCTAAGGCAGCCGCGGCGCGCAGCAGCATCTCGGCGGCCGCCGCGGCTCTCCGGTTGGAGCGGGCGCCGGGCTGAGCTGCCCCTCGTCCCTGCCCGGCTGCGTCTCTAGTCTCCGGCGCCCCTTGCCGTTCCGACCCCGGTTCCGGATGCTCTCGTAGCGGGCGGGGCAGGATCCCGCCATCCAACATCGGAATCTCAGGAGCAGCGTTTCCCCTAGAGCGAGGCGCTCGGCGACTTGTGCCCCGCCACCCCTGACCGCCGGGGGGTGCCCCAGGGACGCGTCGCCACTAAGAGAAGCAGGCTGAGGGGACCATGCGGCGGCTGACTCGCCGCTTGGCGCTGCCCATCTTTGGGGTGCTCTGGATCACCGTGCTGCTGTTCTTTTGGGTTACCAAGAGGAAGTTGGAGGTGCCGCTGGGACCCGAAGTGCAGACCCCCAAGGTATGTCGTTTTGTGGTGCGCAGGGCGCCGGGCACTGGCTGGTGGAAGGGTGCGTGGTACACTCACTGGGTTTGAGGGTTCCAAGGCAGGGGTGTCTGGGTGCTGCGAGCGGGTAACAGCCGCGGGATGCGGCCATGGGGAGGTGCTTGAAGAATTTCAGAAGCTTGGGGCGTCTCCATATCCTTGGCGTGTGTAAGTGACAGTGGGCGTGGGTGGTGGGCGCGCGCTCTCAGGCAGAGCCGGGCTCCCAACTTAACTAGCAGTCCAGTGGCCAAGGGGGCGCTGCGGACTAGCCACTCTGGGACTGGCGGTCGGTGGGTGCCGCTGGAGGGTCACTGGAGGTTGCTGGATGAGCGATGCTGGCATCCATAAGAAGTCTGGTGGATGTGCGGGAGGCTGATGACCTGGTGCGGTGCGCTCGAGAACAACACTGGTGAGCCTCCTGGAGGCCTCCCCAGCGGGTGCCTTCTCTGCCCACCTGGCCTGGCCTGGCGCCACCGGGCGCTGTAAACCTGTTCTCCAGCCTATTCGCTACGTTGGAAGTTGAATGCGCTCAAAACACCACGGAGGAGCCCATAAGAACAGAAACCTTGCTACTGGCAGGGAGTTGGAGAAATGGGAATCCAAGTGGCTTTTCCAACTCTTGTCCAGTCAGCGCAGCCCAGAGAGGAAGGTTCCCCCTACTGGCTCTCTCTTGAGATTCAGAGCCCCTGTCTTTCTTTTCCACAGCCTCTTGAACAGGGGAAACAGAGCGAGGCCTCTGGGGATTTGCTCGCAGCTAAACAACCTTTATGAGCCTAGGGCAGTCTCTAGGAGTGGAATAAGACCTTGGAAGAGCCTGTGGTCGGAAAGAAAAAGACTGATGAACATCGCTTTGTTGAGTGGGAGTGGATCTCACCAATAAGTGCAGTAGGGAGGGCCTACTGTGTGCTGAGTACATAGTCAGTGTTTTCTTCATAAGTAGTTGTTGGATAATGTTCTTATTTCATAGATGGGGAAACAGATCGAGAATCTTTAATTAACTCACCTTAGATCATTCTGGATTTGAACTCAGACCTCCACAGAATTTTCCCACTTGGATCCCAATAGACTCTTCTTTTAACCAAAGTTTTGGAATCTTGGCAATATTAGTTGATCAAAAAAAATATATAGTTAGCATCCATGGAGCTAGGCTATGTGCTAAGTGCCATGGGATGCAGAGATTCAGGATTTGCTGAGGGGGGGTGGTGGTGTTCATCAATGGTCCAGGACACACAGGATTGACAGTCAAGTGGGTTCAATGCACAGGGTGTCATGGGAGCCTGGAGATTCCTGGAGGAGGATATAATATGTGAGTTGAGAAGGATGGACAAGTGGCCGGTAGGCAGAGCACATCCCAAATAGAGAATAAGTCAGGTTTGAAGGAACAGGACAGCACGAAGCCCGTAGAGGTCAGAGTAATGAGATGGGGCAGTGTGTGGGTCTAGTCAGGAAGGACTATGGATGCTGTGGGTGGTTAAGCAGGGTAGTGATGCAATCGACTGGTATGTCCATCAGGCAGCCTTTGTAGTACAGGATCTATTTTCTCAACGATGCAGACCCTGACCATGAATCTGTAGGTTTTTTCCTTCTTTTTCCCTAGGCAGTTCTGCTCTGTGTGATGCAGTTAATGATGCCTGCAGGGACATGAACTTTCTCTGTTTTGTGCTGAATCTCATTACCTTAAGCTGACTTATTCTTAGGTTTGCCCCAGGGATCTGGGGCAAGAGCTCTTTTTCCTTTGGGGTGGACTTTGTCTTTACTCCTTTCTGGCTTCTTATCCTGGTCTGTGCTCAACACACAGAGACAACAGATTGCCAGGTACCAGGCACTGTGCTAGGCTTGGGTGCTGCTCTGAGGGGTCAGTCCTATCCATTTGGAGTGTGTGTGGTAAATGCTGGGGAGTTCCTTGCTAATGTAGAATCACAAGCAGATGATAGTACTGTGTCAGGAGTCTGTCCAAAAGCTCGTTCTTTGTCTCTACATTTCATCCACCCCTTATTTTGTATATTTCTCTCAAGCCTCAATGGTTCTGTAGACCTTGAAACCCTGACACATATTATTAGGTGTACCCTTCCCCCCTTTTTGGTTAGTGTTTTTCTAGATCCCATTTTTCATTTGTATGTGTCTACATATATGTCTTGTGTACATTTTTGTATATATACGGATGAATATTCCTCTGGATCTTAGTGTCTGTGTCTTAGTTAGGGTTACTATAGTTGTGATAAAACATCATAACCAAAAACATGCTGGGGACAAGAGGGTTTATTTGGCTTATACTTTCATATCACTGCTCATCACCAAAGGAAGTCAGGACAGGAACTCAAACAGGGCAGGAACTTGGAGGCAGAAGCTGATGCAGAGGCCATGGAGGAGTGCTGCTTACTGGCTTGCCCTCTATAGCTTGCTTAGCCTGCTTATGGAACCCAGGACCACCAGCCCAGGAATAGCACCACCCACAATGGATTTGATCCTTCCCCATTGTCTTAGTTTGGGTTTTACTGCTGTGAACAGACATCATGGCCAAGGCAACTCTTGTAAGGACAACATTTAATTGGGCTGGCTTACAGGTTCAGAGGTTCAGTCCATTATCATCAAGGTAGGAACACGGCAGCATCCAGGCAGGCATGGTGTAGAAGGAGCTGAGAGTTCTACATCTTCATCTACATCTTTAGGCCACTAAAGACTGACTTCCAGGCAGCTAGGACAAGGGTCTTAAAGCCCATGCCCACAGTAACTCACTTCCTCCATCAAGGCCACACCTCCAAATAGGGCCCCTCCCAGAGCCAAGCATATTCAAACCACCACACCCATCAACCACTAATTAAGAATATTCCCTACAGGATTGCCTACAGCTCAGATACCAACTTTATGGAGGCAGTTTAGGTTCCCACCTCTCAAGTGACTTTAGTTTGTGTCAAATTGACATACAACTATCCTTCACAGTGCGTATCTCAGGAAAGATGTAACTGGAACAGTTTTATTTCCCATGATTGCTATGAACAGAAACTTTGTATGACATGGTACACAAGTATTCTAAAAGAACACAGTATTCCCCTCCAATGGTCTGCATGTTACAATCACCTAGAGAGCTTGGTTGGCACAGATATTTTTAGGCTTATCACAGAGGTTATGATTCTGTGCATTTGGGAGAAGGTCCTAGAACTACTGCTTCTGCTGTGGAGGCCAGGCTAGCTGGGTTGGGAGCTTCAGGGCCTTCTTTCTCTGCTTCTCATCTTGATGTAGGAGCCCTGGGATTTCAGACAGGGCTCTTTGTCCTGTTCTGTTTTTACATGGGTTTTAGGAATTTGAACTAATGTCCCCACACTTTCAAGACAACTGCTTTATGCATTGAGCCATATCTTCAGCCTGAGGTTGTTTTCTTGACAGTAAGAATACAGTTGGCACATCAGTCTACTTTGGGGGAAAACTAAGGTTTTGAATGAGTTCAGTACACTAGGCATTTGTAAGAAACAGTTATGTAACAATGGGGAAGACTTTGCCTGGATATGCAGAAACTTTCTTCTTGTTGAGGGTTTTTTTTCCCCAGTGTAGGGTTGAAATAATGTTTTTTCTAACCTCTCTGAGCATCATTCTTTCCTCTTGGGTGTGGACAGGACCTTTCATGGAATGAAGGGCTTAGATCTACTATCAGACAAGATAGGTCAGAGAATTTCTTTATGGCTATCTCTAACACAGAGAGTATGTTAGATTCATCTTTTGAAGCTGTATGGCTTGCTTTGGGTAAAAGAATCCTGGTCTTGTGACTCGCCTTAGGGAGAGAGAGTTTCTTTGTCTTGCCCTCGGCAGAGAATGGAGATCAGGAGACAGGAGGAAATGCTCATCATATTAGACTTTGCTTCTGAGACCTTCACTTTGTTTCTGTTGTTTATTTTTTTAAGATTTATTTATTTGTTTTATGTATGTAAGAATGATGTCATTGCTGTCTAAAGACACAAAAGAAGAGGACATAGAGTACCGTTACAGATGGTTGTGGGCCACCATGTGGTTAGTGGGAATTAAACTCAGGACCTCCGGAAAAGCAGTCAGTGCTCTTAACTGCTAAGCCATCTCTCCAGCCCCTGAGGTATTTTCTTTAAGCCCTAATACCAGCATGGTGGTGAGGGTCAGCTTACTTCTAAAGCAAGAACAGTAGACTTTCTTCCCATGCATCTTCAGAGAAGTTGAGAATGGTGTAGCTCTGGGACAGGGCTCCTCCTCTGGGGACTGCACTGCTATTAGACTGGTCACAGGCTCTCAGGTCCTTGTTTGCCTTTCTGCTGTGTGCTATGGAATGCCCTCATCCTCCTAGCAGTCCTGCTATAACCCTCTGCTCAGTGTGTCACCATCTGAGTGACATGGACAAGGACAAGATTTGCTGCAGTCCTGGTTAAATAAAGTAATTGGATTTTTTTTTCTTAGTTTCATGAAGGGATGGTTCTCTAGAGGAGCTGGGTTGATAACTCAGTAAAGGGCTGGCCTACTCACTGTCCAAGCCTGAGGACCTGAGTCTCATGCCCAGCCGGCACACACACAAAAGCCACCACTATCATGGACCTAATGAGTTGCTAGGAAGCTGCTGGTGCAGAGAGATGGTGACTGTGGTGTGAGAACTGTTGCTGTCTCACAGCGCCACCTGGGGTGCCTTCTTTCCTCCAGGCTCTATCATATGTGGCCCTGTGATCTCAGCTCTACTGAGGTAGGGACAGGATTCCTCACTAAATCAGTGGTCGAGGTCTAGGCTAGTGAAAGATCTTGTCTCAAAGAACAAGGTTGGGGTTGGAAGGATTGCTGTCCTGGTGAAGTGCTCGATACACAAGCATGTGGATCTGAGTTTGACTCCTCAGCTTTTACAAAAGAAAAAGAAAAAAAAGGCAGTTGTGGCCATGTGCATCTGTAATCCTAGGTGTGAGGAGGGAGACACGCAGCTCCCTGGAGCTCTCAGGCGGGCAGTCTAGCCAAATTACTGAGCTCAGGCAATGGAGTCCATCTCAAAAACTAAGGTGATTGAGGAAGACACCTGATAGCTACTTTTGACTGCCACATGCATACACATGGTCACACGTGCATGAGTGAGTGTGCATGCACACATACACACACACACACTCCTCTTATAAAAACAAACAAAATACCAGAAAACGAGGTGGGTGTAGCTTCTGAGAAATGACACCTGAGGTTGATCTAGGGCTCTACACTCATGCACACACACATGCACATGAACACACATGCACACATAAGAAAGGCTTGCTCTGTTAACAGCTCAAGTAAAGATTTCCTCAGAGTTGGCTTTTTCATGTTGATTTGATTTTTAATACTGGCTCTCTAGCCCCAAATTATTCACCACATCTCTAATTTCTAATTGAAAACCATGTGACAAGTTTGATGTTTTATTCAAGCTGTATTTTAATGGTAAATACCGTATCACTTAAAAAGACCTGGGAAAAGCAGGCTTGTTTCTCTTCTCTCTTGTCATTTGTTTGCCATTTGGAAAATTATATAACTGACAGACTAAAAAAAAAAGAGCAAAAATTTTTGTGTGTGTGTGTCTTATTTCCAAGAAACTAAATTTAGTCCAAAGGCTTAGAAAAAGCAAGAGTTTCAGGCCGGAGGGTAATTTTTGAGGAAAGTATTAGGAATGTAAAGGCTTTGAGAGAAGTGCCTCCGGCCTATGTAAATGTCTTGGAATATACTAGAAATACAGCAAATGCTATTAGAACATAGCTTGTCTTTTTATTGTATTTGCATACCGCCGCACCTTAACTATACAACATTGGTGTTTTAGTTCCCATTTAGTAATCTCTCCAATTAAGAAAAGTTATGAATTTTCCAGAAGGGCCCGGCTGATCTGGTGACACTTGGTATGTGCACATTGGATTCTGTCCAGGGGATTTTGGCCCTGGCACCCCCAGAGCCAGTCTATTATTGTATGCATGCCTGCCCTCTCATTTGCTGAGGAGATAACCATGCAAGGTGTGGACCAACTTCCCTTCTGTGGCTATCCTTGGAGCAAGGTATTAAGGTGTTATAAACAGGTAGCCCAGAGCACTGCCTGCTCCTGCAGCAAAGTAGGAGGGTGGAATCACAGGAAATAGATTTGCTTTACAATAGAATAGAATAAGCCTTTACATCTTTAAAAAGGGTCCTTTTATGTATTTCAAAAGCTTAGCCCCTTGAGCTATCATTTCATGACCTCCATGAGAAATTTGCCCTGGCTCACTTTTGGCCTATTGGAAACTGATCCACAATGCAGAGACATTTGCAAACCCCAATTGTCTGGTCCTCAGAACCGAGGGTCTGTCCATGCTCTGACTTCCTTTGGCTTTCCTGGCTGCCTTTACCCCAGGCAGGAAGCCCTGCCTCAGGGACCTAGGTGGCTGTGCACTAGGGACATCCCTGACTTAGTTGGTGGCAGGGTGGGGGGGGGGGCTCGAGGAGTGTGGTGCTCCATACCCTTTGTTTCCCAGTAGCGCCTTTCAGTTGTCAAAACAAAGATCAACAGTCCCTCCCCTCCCTTCCCTGGAAGCACAGAGTCATACATGCTCAAGTCAGGAAGTTCACAGATGCAGCTGGAAGGCAAATGAGTGCCCCTCTCTCTGTCCATAAGGTGGCCATCTTCAGGGCTGCCTGTCCTTTCAAAACACTCAGTTACTCACTTCTGTTCCTCAGAGGTCATGTGTAAACCAAGCAGGGACATAATAGGCTCACTGTCTGTCAATGCCTACCCTACACCGCCTACTTCCCTTGCTGTACCCTGCTATCCCACATTTCCAAGACTCTTTCCTGTCACAGGGCTCCCAGGACCCAGTTCTGCAGAGACCTGTTTTATGTCTTTGTTTGATTTCTACTGTTTATGGTTTTGTCACTCATCCAACGTGTCACAAAGCCCCCATTGTGTTTTTGGAAAATAATCTGAATTAGAAAGCAGGGACAGTTTCTCAGCTCTGCTCTTAGGGGCAGAACATGAACCCTGATGTGGCTTCTGCACACCTCCTCCTGAGACCCGGAATGATAGCCTGGCCATCTGTTTTGGGGAAATGAACTTGACAAGCCTTGCGTCCTCTGTGACTGGCAGCTGGCTCTTTTCATGGCCTGAGCTAGGTGGTGAGTGCACCCCATCTGTGGCCCCCAGGTACTCATGAGAGCCAGGTGACAGACTCTAGTCTTCCTTAGAGTCCCCCACTATGTCAAAATCAGGTATGTCTTTACACATAGCAGCCCGGGTGTCTTTTTCTGCCTTTGGCAGTGTCAGGGCTAACTCAGCCCTTTCTCCTCCTGGCTCAGTTGCCTCTGCTGTGAGCTGGGAACAGCACACTATAGCATACATGGTGCCCTATCAACCCTCCTGCCGTGAGAGCTGAGTCAGGTTAGTTGTGACTAACACTGGAGGGAGACCCTATGGCTATAAAAAAATAATCGTGTGTGTGTGTGTGTGTGTGTGTGTGTGTGTGTGTGTGTGAAGAGCAAAGGTGAACATCAGTGTGTCTTCCTCAATTGCTCTCCATCTTTCTTTTGGAAACCGGCTAGACTAGCTAGCCAGGGAGCTTCCCATATTGAGATCACAAGGGCGTGCTGCAGTGCTTGGCTTTTTATATGGGTGCTAGGTATCTAAACTCAGGTCCTTGTGCCTGTGCAGTAAGCAATTTACTCCCTAGCTCCTATTACTTGTCTTTTAATTATTTTACCAGAAATGCTAGAGTAACCAAAAAATAAATCAGCCTCTGAATCCTCAGATGTTGAACTGATTAAGAACGAGCCCTAGGGATAAAGAACATGCATATTCTCTCTCCCTTCCCTTCTCCCTTCCTCTTCTCTCCCTTCCCCTTCTCTCCCCTGTCCCTGCCTTCTTCTCTCCCTCCTCCCTCCTCTCTTTGACACATACACTTCCTCACGTACACAGATGTATGCACACACTGGTGCTCTGGGGAGTTCCTTAGATGCTCCTGAAATTTGCTGGCTCTAGTACTTTGGTATTTCAGTATAAGTGGCCTGAAATGACCTTCCAGGGCAGCAGGCTTTGCATCTGGCAGCAGCCACTGCTATCACAGGACCTAATGAGTTGCTAGGAAGCTGCTGGGGGCAGAGAGGAGATGGTGACAAGTGTGAGAAATGTTGCTGCCTCGCAGCACCACCTCTTGCCTCCAGGATTTCCCATACCCTTTCGCTTTTCTCCCGCACACCCCCTGAAATGCTAGTCCTGTAAGGTGGAGAGCAAGCGCTGGGTAAGAAGCCCCACCAAGAGGACTGAAGACACAGTGGTGGGCAGGCCCTAGGCCCTTTGCTCTGCAAGAGCCCGCTACTTCCCAAAAGGCTCCAAGGTCAGAGACAGACAGCCACTCTGGTTCTTGAAGCCTTAGGACTGCCCTGGACACAGAGGCAGGCAGGATTTCTTTTCTTTTTCTTCCTTCCTTCCTTTCTGCCTTTCTTCTCCTTCTTTTTTTTTTTTTAAGGGAGTTCTGCTTTGGGCCACTCTGAGCCATCCAGCCTTCTGTCAGCAGAAGCTCTTATCTCTGGAAATAAGAGAAGTCTGATCCCCAGCTTCCTGGACAATGCTGATTTCAAGTTCAAAGCCATTTCTGCATACCATTTCCTGGAGACATGATTTGCCACTTAAAAAAAAAAATTAAATTCTCTTCATGTCTTCTGTCTTCCTAACTGTATGCACTTCAGAGAGCTTTCAAGGAAACACAGGCAAACAGAGCAGTGTGCATGTTCCTGCCAGTAGGCTTGCAGGTCCGTTGAGGAGAGCAGTGATCTCCACAGCCTGCTTTGCTGATGATCCACATCCATTCTGTATCTTACTCAATGACATGGCAGAGTGGGAGACATCTCTAGAGCAGACGAGACCGTCCTATCGTGACTCCACAGATAGTTTCTGTCCTCAATGGAGACGTGCAAATTAAAAAAAAAAAAATCCCCTTAGTTTTTGATGCTGAAGATTTACAAAGCATCTCTTATTCCTCTGATAACATTCTATCCATCCCTGATATCTCTCTGCTCCCCAGCCACAGAGAGACTGGTCCAATCAATATTTATGTGCCCATCACTTGCAGCTGCGGCACGCGGGCAATAATGACTGCCAAATTCCTGGACGGCCATTGAAATATTCACGGGTGCCTGTATCGGAGGCCCATTGTTTCCCAGGCTCTCAGGAAGAGCAGGCCATGTGATGCAAGGATTAATTAAGCCTCTCAGATAATTGGCTATTAATAGATGGCCAATTGATGACTGCCAGCTGGGTGCCGAATTGACTAATGTCCTTATGGTGGGCAGGTGGTTGACTTCAGAGGAGAAACGGGCTGGAAGACCTGACTAATTAAATACTGAATCAGGAAAAGACAGCTAAGAGATAGCTTCTTGCTCCCCCCTTTCCTGTGATATTTTACAGTTTACAAAGCATTTATCTGCACGGATGCTTCATTTGATCCTCACTGTGCCCCTGCGAGATGGAAACTACTCCTATTCTTGTTTTCTGAGGTATGAGAAATCTGAGGTTATACAGGGAGGGGACTTGGGCAAGCTTGTCTATCCAGGACTTATTTTTTTTTTGGACAACAAAGCATGTGCTATTTCTATGATGGTCATGCTCAACTAACTCTAGTTAGACTCCCTTTCCAGGGAAAAATGAAATATATACTGTTTCCGTGTATGAGTTACACGCATATTCTTTATCAGCGTTGCTTTTCTACCCACAGAAGGAACCCGGCACAGGAACTAAAGGAAATGCAAAGTTTGTCTGGAGGGAGGCTGTGGAGCCTGAGGGCCACCCTACCCCTGTGATGCTGGAGGGTGCCAGAGCTGAAGTGGCAGATTTGGTCTGAGAATGGAGAGAGGCTGCCTGCACAGCATCCTCTAGTCCCATCTTTAGACATTTGTGCTGACCTCATTTGGGAGCTCCTTGCTGTCTCAGCCACCTCCCCTCCCAGCCTGCAAAGTCTGACCACAGGAGATGAGTCTCCACCGCCATCCATAAGGTTTGCCTCAGTTTGGAAGTCAGCAGAGTTGTAGAATTAAGACAGACTGTCTACCCTTTATTTCACCTCGTTCCTGATGATCATGGTCCTTAAACAATCAGAAGTAATTCCCTTCAGAGACAAAAACAAAAAGATGCAATTTGAAAGAACTGAACACAACCTGTTTGCAAGGCAAGGCAGGAGCAGATAGATGACTCTAGGGAGTAGGCTGAGAGGACACCTAGCTTCTCCTTAGCTCCCACCTTCTCTGCTACAGGGGGTCCCAGTTTGTGTCTGTTCATACAGAACAGACCATAATGGTTATCCTGGAGGGTGGACTGATGACTACTTTGTTCTGCCTGGAAGATGGACTGCTGATTCCTTACCCATTCTAGGCTGCCTTGGAGATAGGAGTAATGCATATCCCTAAACTCAGCCAAGCACACAGGCATGCTACTTACCATGTTCTTGGGCAGTCTGCTTACACTTTGAGTAAACTATGGAAAGGCTCAGGGTGGTGCTTTTGCTTTACCCCTAAATGACAAAAACCCAACCGAAACCTGAAGTTCTTATTGTCATGCATTTCTCAGCTGTATTTTTAAAGGGTGTGTTTAGGTGTGAGGAGATAACCCTTGAACCCTTGAATCCACTGCTCAGTAGCCCTGATGGCTTGGTAGATATTTGTTCAATTCCTGGTCACATCGGCTCTGCAATTCTCTCTGCCTTGCTTCAAACCATGATTGTTGTTTCTGTTGTGTTTCCTCTTAAAACTGAACATATGTTTTGGAAAACTGCTTGTCACGGTCTACTAGAGCTGAACATGTGTGCATACGTATGATCTTGCAATCTTAAACCTGCTCTAAATATATTCAAATTGCAGTTGGCAAACTTTTCTTTCAGCTTATATGCAGTTGTTCAACTCTGCAGTTGGAATATGAAGTCCGAGATATAAATGAGTGGGTGTGGCTATGTTCCAATCCATGCAGTATCTGTGGAAACCACAATTTGAATTTCATATAGTTTTCATATCTGGTGAGATGGTTTCTTCTGTTGGTAATATTTTCAGATATTTATGAATGTAAAAAAAATCCATTCTGTGTGTTGAGATGTGCTAAGCCAGATGATGGGTCACATCTGGCCTGCAAACCACTGGAATTCATTCTACTTATTCCAGAATACCAAAGCAAGTCTGTCACATTGGAGGTCAGTGTCATGGTTGGTCTTGGTTGAGGTTAGTGGCTAGAAGGTGGTAGGAACATTTTGTGGTGGAGCATCCTGGGGACATTCAGATTTCTGATCTGAGTGGTAGTTTCACAGGCATGCCTATCTTATAAAAAAATCACCAAATGCCCATTCGTACTCTTTTGCTTGTTCTGTTTCTGAGGATGGTTCAAAAGGAAAAAAATCCGAACTGAGTGTGGCTGGAGTGTGACTTCAGGTCTTAACATCTCATTTAGGGGGCAGAGCCTAGCAGTAGTCTCAATTCTTTTTATAGCTACTGTTTTCTGATCTCTGAATAAGGCAGTCTTTGGAGAAAGGTGTTAGCTTGACTTTGCAGTTTCCCAATTCCTGTTCCCTTTTGTAGACAGATATTTAACAACTGGTGTGGTAGAGGCTTCTAGTTATCTGAAGTGTGTGCTGAGTACTCACTTATTTGCCACTGGATCAGAAGAATAAAGGATTCCCCCGGGAGAGCAGAGGTAGTAGAGGGCATTGGGGACACTGTGAGTAGGGCTTTGGCTGGGGTAGTTATCTTATAGTACAACTAGTCTGAAATGCACCTATTTTTATAGGTAAAGAGCAAGGGCTTAATTTCAGGAAGTGCAATTACACAGAACAATATGCCACAAAGAAGACAGAGCTCTCTTGTATGCTTCTGAGAAAAAAGGCAGAGAAGCAACACTGGTGCTCTGGACAGTCGGGATGCTCTCTGGAACTCACCTGTCAAGGACAGGGGCCATTGTGGGATGCTCTCTGAGTACTCATCTCTCTTCAAGGACAGGGGCCAACTCGGGATGCTCTCTGAGGTACTTACCTGTCGTCCAGGACAGGGGCATCATTACTTTTGTTTTCCAGAACATTCAGAGGCATCTACAGCAGTATAATGCCTGTAATCTTAGCACTGAGGCTGAGGCAAGAGGATTGCTGTGAGTTCAAGGCTGTATAGTGAGTACTATGGGTATCCATCAGTGACCTACTTATGATCAGGGCTCTGTAAACAAACAGGAAATGTAAATACCAAACAGACTCCTCAGTCTCTGGATCTCCCCTCCTCCCGTTGTTTTACTTTCTTTCTACATCACCGCACTCATCCCGGACTTCCCTTTCCCCCTAAGTCAATTCAGTTCTTCTCTCTTGAAGGTGAGAACTCAGAAGTGGCAGCCAGACTCAAGCCTGCACTTCTCCTGTATCCCAGAATTCTACACATCTTGATTACGTTGTAAACTTCCAAGAAAGATAGCTTTGTATCAGAAGCTAACTCTTCTAGCATGAGTTATTTTAGGGCACTATTCGAATTTTTTTTTTTTTTTACATTTTCAAAGGGAAATATGTTGGGCTTTCATCCCACTCCACTGCAGAACACCAAGAGTGTTTCTGCTCCCAGGCTTAACCTTTCAAAAAAGCGAGTTTTCAGACTCTCACCTTCTTGAGCACACTAAGGTGCTCCAAGAACATCTCAGGATTGATTACAGAGGGAACAGCAAGGAATTAGTCAGCAGATGCTCAACATACAAAGGCTGCAGTCGATGGCTTTAAAAACTCCTCAGCATCACCCCTCAGAGAGGAATCGTCCTATATCTAGCATAATAACACCAATTATTTGGTTGTTTGTGCTGAGAAGTTGAAAGCTATAGTGTGCCCGGAAAATCCTCAGCATGGAGCAGTAATTATAGATCAGCTGACAATAGAAGACGCAGTGGTTTGACTGCTAATTAGATTATTAGCACTCAAAACAAATACCTGCTATTAACCATAAATGAGCTGTGTTTATGAGATTTTCTTCTCCTTTTTATACTTACTTCTTTTTATAGTATGTTGTTTGCTTTCTTCTGCGCCCTGACTTCCCAGTTCCCCATTACATGAAGTGTATTTTGTTTGTTGAGCCCCCATTAAATTGTGTGTGTGTGTGTGTGTGTGTGTGTGTGTGTGTGTGTGTGTGGAGGGGTGCGTACATGCACATGCATGCTGTGTGCCGGCATGCTTGCCAGTATGCATGTGTATTGCTTCTCAGGTTCAAAAGAGGTCAGACTGATGTCATGTATTGTCACATGTCAGGGCCCTTGATGTAATGCAGCAGGTCACTTTGGGAAGCAGCACTTTGGGTCCGATGCAGGGGTGTAGAGTGTTTGTAAAGAGAGAGGGATTATAGGATTTGGGGGGGGGTGAAGTTGTGCTGGGGTTAATTGCTAATGCAATGAAAGATCTGGCTGCTTTATTCTGTGTAGCACTTGTTATTTTGGACTCGAGGGAGATGCAGTGGGCATCTGTGTTTTCCTGTATTCCCCTACCCATCCCCACCAAATAGGGCGTCTTCCTATAGGTAGGCAGACCGTGAGCTTCAGATAAGTGAGCTTAGGGCAGCTCTTCCTGCCCTAAGTGGTTCTGCATATTATAGGCAGGGTGGTCTGGAAGAGCCCTTGGGTACACTTCAGGATATGTGGAGAGAGAAACTATATCTACAAAGGCTCCAACCATGCCTCTATAAATAGTACAAGTGACTTTTAGGGGGTCTGCACGGAGTATGTAAAGGGGGAATCACTGGGAGCCCCTATTGTCTACCAGGAGTTCATGTAGAAAGATGCTGTCTCCAGGGGAGAGGAGGTACAACTGCTTTTTAGAAATGCTGGCTGTTATCTGTGTTGTCTTTTATTCTTTACAACCACACTATGAGGTAGGCAGGCCAAGAGTTAGCCACGGACCCCCAGAACATTCATTCATAATAATTGCTTTGCTGCTACTTTCCAGACAAAACAGGATCTAAGCCAGGCGATATGTTAGCTATCTTTACCTTATGAACATAGGACTTGAGGTTACTGGAAGCTCAATAACATGCCTAAGGTAGCAGAACTCATTATTAATGAGTTACACAGGAACAGATCATATGAAGCCAGAGTCTGAGATGTGGTTCCATGGGGCAACTGGTGAGTGAGAAAGATGAGTGAAGTTTGTTTGTGTTTTAAAGAGCTTCCCTGTCTTGTCCCTACTCAACATGGGGGAGAGAGGGCAACATCACCTGTCCAAGGCTGCTCTGGGTCACTGTGTGTGAAAGCCATCAGAGCATGTAAGGTATGGCAGCAGGTGCCTGAGCTAGGGTCTGGCTTTCACTGCCCAGAAAAAGTTCTGAGGGAGCGGTAAAGGGTGGGACAGTGGCTCTCTGTTGGCTCTTGGCCACATTTGTACCTGGAACCTTGTTTCCCTCTTGGATATGGTCCACAATTGCTTACACTGGGAAGATAGACTTGGGGAAAAGGGCATCCTGATGGGGGACTGTGAGATGGCTAGAAATACTTTCTCTCTTTTAAGTAGAAGTGGAATGTGAGGTCAGGGGAAGGTAGCAAATCTTCCCAGGGCTTCACAGGGATAAAAGGTGGTGACAGTTGCTTTTGAATTTACTCAGAGTTGTTCTGCAAGGTTGATTTCTCTCCTGACCACACCACTTTTCTATTAGCTCAGAAAACTCAGGTTGAAGTTTAATCTCATCCTTAAAGCTGCTTCACCAGAATGGGAGCCTGTTATTCCACAGGCCCTCTTATTAGAACAGGAAGGATTTAGTCCAGCCTTTTAAAATCATTTTAGTGATTTTTGAAGAAGTATTTTCTGGGATCCACTTGTCCCCACAATGTCTGCTATTTCAGAAAAAAAAAAAAAAGCACTAGTGGGAGGATATGGGAAGAGGAAAAGCCAAGTTCAGGAGGGAAAAATGGATTGAGTGAGCAGGTCACGTGGTAGCTTTCATCCAATCAGTATAGAGGACTGCCCTGGGCTTTTAGTCTCTTGGAGTCAGTTGAAGTGGGGGGAGAGGCATTTCACAATGAAAATGATATGAATTCAGATTTTGTTGTCAATAAAGTTTTATTGGGATGCAGTCATGATTCTATTATAAATTTGTTCATGGTTGCTTTCGTACTACATGTCAGAGGCAAATAGTCTTGACACCCCACAGAGCTGAGCTTTTAACTCTGGCTCTTTAGATGTTTGCTAACCCCTAAGTTAGACCTTTTGTTTCTCATATTCAGTTCATGGGTCTAGGGATGTGGGTCACCTTTGAGATTGTTGCGAATGCAGAGTTGCTGGCCACTCTAGACCTACTGATGCGAAATTGGTCTTGTAATAAGAGTTCCCGGTGATGAGTCTACAGAGAAAGCCTGAGAAACTCCATGCTGGCTATCATTCTTTGGTTCTCAACCACATTACAATTCTCCTTACCTTCTGGGTTATCTTTTCTGTGTGCCAACTGAGATTAAAGGGTTGCCTCTGGGAAAGTTGACAGTGACCTGCTCTTAACCTTTGGCCTAAAGGAGAGCCACTGAGAGTGTTCCATATTCTCAGCAAAGTTGATTCTGGCTTTTCCAGACTATTTGTTTTCATCTTTAATTCAGTCAGTGGCTCTTAGACACTGGGGAAGGCATGTTGCCTGTCTTGCCTGGGGAAACCTGAGCAGAGGCCATGGTTGAAAGTCACTCTGGGTTGTTTTGTTCTGGGAGGGGGCTATGCAGAGCATTGGGGTTCAGGGGACCTGAGTACATGTAGAAACATTATAGCTGGTGTCTTTGGTCACTAGAAAATGTCTTACTTACATATACCAGCTAGACCAAATGCTGATAGATCCACTGTTCTTAATGGGATATATGGCTGATTCTCCATCCCTTTCTCCAAATTTCTGTCTTGAGGTTGGACCAAAAAAGGGCCTGATACAGGAGAGATGGAAGGGCATTCATGAAACACCAACTGCAACAGTAAGATTCAAAAAGTATGAATGAAATCCGTACACGAGGTTCTGTGCATTCTGTTTTTCTCCTTGTGGCTTCTTTATCTCTACTTGCTTCTGGATCTCATCCATTTGTCTCAACCTTGACTTTTCTCCCATTTTCGCTTTTGGGTAAGTAATGTAAAAATCCAGACATACCAACTTCCATGCCTTTACTTTGTTTCTGCATTATCTCTATTTATCTCTTTATATATACACAAATACACATATTCTGTACATACACAAACACACTTCTATGTGTATTTATAGATTTGCTTTGGTCATAATTATAAGGGAGAGTATGAGAGCACCCTATTATATATGCTTTTTTGTGTCTTTCTCTTTGCTTAACTGTATATGATAGGCATCCTCTTTTAGCTGTTTCCCTTATTTTTGGTATAATATTCTGTGGCATCTAAATGACTTATGTTGTTCAACCATTTTCATGTCATGGACATCCACATTGGCTCTCGTCTCTCGTTACTACAGACAGAACTGCAATACACATCTCTAGACATTTATTTTTACATCCTGGGGACTTTACTTCTCTGGAATGCATTTTGTGATGCGGAAATGCTGAGTTAAAAAAAAAAGCTTGTGCTTTTTCATATTAATGGACTTTAAAGATTGATTTATAAAAACACTAAACAATCCATATGCCCCTTAGAGAATTAAGAGAGAACTTTTTCCTTAGCATTTCTTTGGTTATTAATATTAAATTTTTTATTTTGCCAGTCTAAAGGGCATCAAGGAGACCCAGTTGCAATTTTATATTCAAGTACATACCAGAGAGGTTGGATGTGTCCTCAGATGCTTATTGTTCAACAAACCCTAGCTTCTCCTTGGGCACACAAGATGTACTTCCTACTCTTCATTGCATTTATACCATAAAGCTAACTTTTCTGGTCAGTAGAATGCAATGAGAAAGATAAGTACAAGGCCATATCCTGAGACAACCTCTCATGTAAAGAGCATCTCCATTCTTTCTGCCAGATGAATGCAAATAGCAATGTTCTAGGAATGGCAGGGCCAAGTGACTCAAGGACCATTAGTCCATAAACAAGTAGAGGAGAAGAGCCTCCGAGTGTGCTCAAAGCTACTGTGTAAACAAGACCTTCCTTGGTCTAAAACTCTGGAATCTATTTCTTGGCATGCACAGTTGCACATGGTACTTGCCTTTCATTCTTTCCAAGTGTCAACTTGGGTGATATTCATTTTGCTGGTAAATATAAACTGTGTTCTTCAAGTATTTAGATGTTTTTTTGTCTTGCAACCACTGTTCTCTAGTAATTCTTTGTTTAACAGTACTGTTCATAATTCTAACCACACTTGGTTTACCTTTTAGAAGAACCTTGTAAGGAGTTTATCATCCTAAAGATCCTTACTCTGCTCCTTCCCTTTGAAATCTTTGCCTCATCCCATTGTTGAGATCATTTAACATTTCTAGAACTGAATGTCAAGTCTTTCCAGAATGGTTCCTTTGTCCCACAAGTGTTCCCATTAATCATTTATGTCTCCTACTTCCTCTAACTACCTGTCTAGGGTCAACTGGTCAAATTAGCACACCACACTGTCTTTGGGCATATGCATCTCACTCACCCTCAGATTTCTGTTGAAATTCTTATCTTTGCTCACCCACCCTGAGATTTCTGTTGAAATTCTTTTCTTTGCCTGGGATGAGCAAGGTCTTCAGTAGTCTCCTCAGCTGGTGTTAGTTGGGTCTTATATTCTCTGAACCTGTCTTGTGTTTCTATAACTATTCTACAAATCGGGCAGGTGGATGACATCTGGCTTGAGTGTCTGGCAGTGGGTGGGTATTTTTTCATTGTCTCCCAGATCCAAGCCTTGCAGATGGCAGGGAAATTCCATGTGTAATTACATCACTTAGTTTCTTTTTGCTCTGTAGGATGTGTATGAAGATTTCCTCTAGTTTTTAGATGCTGGACGCCCACCTTGATGCACATCCTTTCCTGTAACTCCTGTACAGAGCCCGGTGCTATTTACAGGCTCAAACCTTTCTGTAACCCGGAGCAAATGCCTACTTTTATTTGTTTAATTCTCATCGATTCTCTTTCCATCCCTCATCCTCATCCTGACATTGCTGTTATTCTCAAGTCTGGTCTCTAGGGTCTTATTCTCCAAATTTATTTTTGTCCCTGATTTTTGATTCTTTGTGTTTTTGTTCTTGTGATATTTTTTTTTCTGCTTGATCTTCGAAGCCACTAATTTAGGTCTCTACAGCAACCATCCTTTTCAGTAACTCATCTGCTGAGCTTTTGAGTTTGAAAATTGAGTTTTAGAAATTGAGCCTCAGAAAGGCTCTCTCCTGCTGTAATTGAATATCATTAAGTGCTGTTATTATTTTTGTTTGAGTTGCCCTAGGTCTCATCTAGCTGCTCAGTTTCATCAGTGGCTCCCCATATTTGAGTGTTTGGAGCCTTCTCTCTAGCTTCTGGAGTCCTCTCTGAAACTTTTCTCTTTATCTGTATGCTGAGGCTTAAGACCAGCTATTGGCTGCCTTGAGGTGAGATCCTCAGAGTAGAGAGTGATTCTCCCTCCTGGGGCAGGTTGCCAGTTCCCCTAGGTCATCACAAAGTTACCATTTAGTTACCCTAACTCCTAGCTAGAGAAGAGTTAGCCTTCCCATTAGCTTTCCAGCCCTTCCTCCCAGCACTGAGACAGGGTATTCCCTCGTTCATTTGTGTCAATTCCAGCTGCCTTCTTCCTGGGAGCCTTTTTCCTGGGAGTCATCCATCCTGGGTGATGCTATCCCCTGGGTTCAGGAATATCTTTTCCCTGTGGTCTGTTATCTGCTGCTTTTCTTTAGGCTTTCTTGCAATCTCACAGAGTTCCATCCAGCCCTATAGAGCTTGGGTTTCTTCCAGTCTCACACTATCCTTGCATGCCTTCTCAGCAGTTTCCAGGTTCCACAAGGCAGCCCAAAGGAACACAGAACTAACAGGGACAATTCCAAGTGTCCTTACGGATACTTTGAAGTTACCATTGCTGGACTTGCCTCATTGCTTTCTGAAATTTCAAGAGAAAATTTTCAGAAACGTCCATGTGAATAGATGTATATCTCCTTCCTTCCTTCCTTCCTTCCTTCCTTCCTTCCTTCCTTCCTTCCTTTCATTCTTTATTTTTCCCCAAGATAGGGTTGCTCTGTGTAGCCCTAGCTGTCCTGGAACTCAGAAATCCTCCTGCCTCTGCCCCCCAAAAGCTGGGATTAAAGGTGTGTGCCCCCATACCCCAGCTCAAACATTCCTTTTAATGTCTTGGTTTCCTGGTTAAGTAATTAAAATGCAATTAAAAAAAAAACCAAGGAGGTAGGACCTTTGCAGTCTCTTGGATATTGCCACATTCTATAGAGGAACTTGCTGGGAAGATTTTTGTCCACTGGGAAGTGTTAGAACATACTTTTTTAAAAAAATTCAAGCTGTATATTTCAATATCACTGGGTAGGGTTGGCTGGTATAGACTAAAATTACATTTTCTGCAGTCATTTAGGTGACTTCTAGGTACCACGTACCAACAAGTAACAGCTGCAGAAACATGTAATGATGGAATGGTGTGATGGGTAGAGGGTTTGGTGACATCTGAGGATCACAGCTAGGAGAAGGCAAGAAGGAGAAGGCCTGAGTTGACATTAAGGACTGACAGATTGGTGTGGGCCAGTGAGGCTGGCCTGATAGATCTACTTCAAAAAGGAAACTGAAGGCCAGCAAATCACAGGGTGCCGTTAGACTCCTAGTCATTGGGTACTTAGCTGGCCTGGAGGTAGTCACCCTTTCAGGTGAGAAGGGTTCAGATGGAACCTAGGTCAAGAGTGTTCATCTCTTCCACTGCAGACTATGGTCTATGATAGTGGTCAGCTGATTTTAGAGCTTTATCTTTCCCATAGCAGCACCTGCTCCATGCAAACACTGTGCCTGCTGCTGTCCTATGTGTCTTGTGGAATCTTCTCCTAACACCATTAGGCAATGTCTTTGGAAGTCTATAAAGCAAAGCTAAAGAACTCAATCAAGTTCACATGTGACTAAACGCCCAAGGAGCATCTTAGGAGCTGACGAGGAGGTCCAGGGCACATGTTACAATGTCGTTAGACAGCATGGGTTCCACTCACACAGTGGTTAGGTTAAGAAAGTAACAATAGTATTTGCCCTCTTGTTTCTTGAAGCTGGTTCAATTGCTTTCTGGGAAGAGCATTTCGGAGGACTTTTGATTCCCAGGCAGGAGTAAGAAGGCAGGGGAGGACTGTCTTTTATGGCATGGTGATTGGAATGGAATACCAGAGCACAAACAATAAAGGGCCCTCTGTTGAGGAGGGAGAATTATGAAGGGCGGGTATGGATGGCAAATGCACAGGGGAGAAGGTATCCATCATACAAGTCATTCCTTTCTGAGGGACTTTCCTGTTGGTCATAGTGTATTTCATGGCTTGTTCAAAAATTAAAACTTAAATGGTAA
The DNA here is from genome assembly GCF_004785775.1 of Grammomys surdaster. Lineage (NCBI taxonomy): Eukaryota > Metazoa > Chordata > Mammalia > Rodentia > Muridae > Grammomys > Grammomys surdaster. Next base: position 3,092,227 of record NW_021604762.1, on the reverse strand, counting down.
AAGTGAGGCCAGAGGGATGGCTCAGTGGGTGAAGCGTGTGTCATCTGAGGACTGGAGTTTAGATCCCCAGGACCTATGTAGGGAAGGTGTGGTCACACGCATCTGTAGCTGCAACATTCCTATGGCAGATGGGAGGCAGAAATAGGAGAACTCTCAGAAGCTCACAGTCTAGCCAGCCTGGCATATACAGTGGTGAGCAGCAAGACACACTGTCTCAAACAAGGTGAGACTCAAACAAGGACTGGAGCACAAGGTTGTCCTTTGACCTCTACACGTGCAACACACACACACACACACACACACACACACACACACACAAAGAGTCTTTGTGAATAATGTATAAGCAAAAATCAAAACAATGCAGTAGCTGGAGAAAAACTGTGATTCATCATGTGTGGGGGAAAGATGGCAAACAGCAGATAAGGACACTTGTCTGGGGAGAGAAAAGAGCTTCAAGAAAGCTCCTATTTACTTGTGTCCGCTCCCTTCATTTTCAAAGGCCCTTACGAAGCACTTTACACTGTCACAGTGATGAAGCCAGAAATCCCAGAGGGATCGGTTCAAGGCCGAGCTCCTGTGCAGTTTGAAGTAGTTTGTTATAGTTTATTTTTGGTTTGATTGGCTGCAGTTTGAAGTCAGGAGTAAAAGCCACATGGGGGCTTCTAGGAAAGGCGTCCCCTTTCAAAGCAGCCTGGAGAACAAGCAGTTAGTCCTTGCTGCCCTTGGGTTTTTTTTTTCCCTTCCTTGCTGTTAGTAATGATTAAATTGAATTTCACAAATATTCAGCGAATAGCTACTAGATGTCTGTCATTGTACATGACACTAGGGGGATAAAAATGTAAGCTGTAGGTAGTGTCTCTTGTCCTTGGAACAAAGAGGCCTCTGTCCTGGTGTTTCTGGGATTTGCTAATCCAGAATCTGTCTAGATCTGTCCTTGAGTTCTATAGGCGTCTGCTCTGCATGCTGGGTACATTGGGATAACATAGTCCATGCCCATCCTAAATGGTCCCATGACACTTCAGAGTGGAAACACACAACCTGGCTTGTGTTTGTTTGAGACATTGAAATTCTCCATCCTTTAAACCACTCCCTCTGCTGGAATGTCTAAGGGGTGTGGACAATTTGTCTGATTCTATCTTAGAAATAACATGCACAAGTGAGAGAAGACTAAAAACATAAAACAAACAAATAAAAACAAAACCTCTCTCCCACCACCTCTTACCACAGCACACTGGAGTCTGGATAGTCATACCTTGGTGAATCTGACCATTAGGAATTCTTTTTACACAAAACTCATGCAGGAGAGTTAAGTCTTGCAGTCAGTCTCTTCTGCTGGGAGGGGTGGTGTGGGGGTGGGTGGGTGGAGCCAGTCAGTTTGACACAAACTCTCCAGAATTTTAGAATAGATGGTTTTCTGAGAACTGAGGAAAAAATGTGGCAATTACCCCAGGATTAGCAAGACTCCTATAAGAACTAACAAGAGGTTCTAACCTTGGCTTTTCTTCCCTGTGGCCATTCTGCTGGGAAGTCAAGGGAAGGATACAACAAGGGGGAGTGGAACCTAATAACCTGCTACCCCCAACCCTCATAAAGGACAACTCCCTTGCATATGGTGCTGGGATGTGTTCTCCGGTTCTTGTGTTTGCTATTTTCTGCAGTACTTTAGTCTTTGCCTGCTAGAAAGGAAAGATGGGTCTGTCTGTCTTTCTGTGACTTTAAAAATCCATGGGCTGTTTCATTTCTTGGACGCCTATTGTTTGCAGGACATTTTCGTGCAATTACTTACTGCCTGTAGGTAGGATACATATGGGCTTGCTTACCCCTGAATTGGATAGAGTGCTTAATAACAGAAGCTGGGAAGGATCTGTATCTGTCTACGTTTATAGAAATACAGGGAAATAGGGGGAAGGGAAGGAAATGGAAGGAGGTGTTATGACTATTTAGCTTCCTGGAATATTGCTTCTGGAAAAGGGCAGTGCAGAAATTAAACTTTTTTTTTTGAAAGATGGAACCTAAAGACAAGGAAAAGAATGGGTTTGCTTTTAACGATTTCAAATAGAATTGAGGCTGTTCCTGCGATTGTTGGAAGTAAAATTGGTTAGAAAATGATGTCAGCAGAGAGTGGGGCTGTGAACCAGGAAAATAAATGAGCTCTGAAATCACCTTCCATTTTATAAATATTGTTTCTGGAGCTGAGAAAATTGAGATAGATTATTCTTTTTTTCTCTCTCCCAAGCCATGAGTGGAAGAAGCCCTGAGTATCCCATTTGGACCTTGTGAGGAACATCTCATCTTGTCCTGGTGCGCTAAGTAGCTTTGTCTGCATTTAGACACACTCCATTTCCCTTTCAAGGACCACTATCAGCAGTAGCAATTACAAACACACCTCATAACACATTATTGAGACACTGCACGCAAATAAGCTGGAGAGATGTTTAATGATTGTACCACATCATGTCCATTACAATCTGTCCTCTCTGCCATAGCATGGAGGGGCCGGCTCCGTGTGAGTGTTTCTGTGCCTATATGTTTCTGTGTAATTCATTTCCCCTGAATCTTGATTATGTACAGCTCAAGCCCAACCAGTTTGCACTTTTAAGGAGGGAGAAGGCTTCACATCCTGACAGGCTCCTCTCAAGCTCAAGACTCTGTATCTTTGGATTTCTAAAAGTATCGGTGCTATTAGCAGCCTGAATTCATCCGAGAACAAGGAACGATGCATTTTCTGACTCTATGGGTGGCAGCTTTTTGTTATCTGTTTCTTGTGGAGAGGCAAAAGGTGGGCCATTTAGAGAGATGTTATATAGACAGTCACTTCCTACACTCTTTCATCCTCTGCTTCGCTTTTCGATTCTCTCTTCCCCATTGCTGTGGGTCTTGAGTGCATTTGGTCATAGCAACAACTGCATTCTACGCCTGAGTGATGCAGTAGCTAACTGATAAAGCACTAGGCCTTTATTTAGTATGTTAGCAGAGTGGAAACAAGGGAGAGAGAACAGCTAGGTCCAGAGTGGGGAAAGGAAGGGCACCCTTCCTTCTTGAGGATGGGGGCTTTTGACTGTACCACATCTACTTGCTATATAAGTGGTGGTCACCAGGACTAGGGAGAGAGAAGTTATTTTCTCAAGAGTACTTGGCTAGCTAATGGCTCAATCAAGGGTCTTGGTCCCTAGTCCAAGCTCTTTGCAAATGTAAGCTGTGCTGCATTTGCTTCTGCAAAATACTGAGCTCAGTAGGGAGCAGGGAGCTTCCAGTAGAGATGCTAGAAGTCTTCCAGACTGTCCAGCCATGACAACCACCACAAAGCTTGCAAATGTTATGCGCTTGTATAGTCTTCGTTCTCCAAGGATACTGACTCCTTTCCACAGAGACTTTCAAGACAGGGCATTTGGTTTCTAAGGATTGTTTTTTTTTTTTTTATCAAAGAGTGTTTTTTTCTCTATCTCTTTTTTTCTTGTTGTTTTTTGTTTTCTGTTTTGTTTTGTTTGAGAGTGCTCCAGATTTCTACTAGCATTGCCTTTCTGACATTCTGCTTTAGCAGTCTTGGGTTTTCCATGATGAGGTAGCATAAGGAAGACAGAACTGAATTTTGTGTTTGCTTTAAAGCCAAGGAGAGATGTTTTTAGTCAGATAGAAGCCTTAGTTAAGCCTTGGAGCACTTGTTTGTGTAGTTGAACCTGTGATGTGTCCAGACCCCTAAACTTACATGTCGTTCATGACGTCCTCTGGTCCTTGTCGAGTGGATTGCTTTCGAAGGGTTTGCCCCCAGATGTCACTTCTATTAGTAAGATCAATATTTGTGATTGGTGTAGTGAGGGTGGAGCTCTGGGACCCTGGCAACATCGATATTTGTGATTGGTGTAGTGAGGATGGAGTTCTGGGACCCTGGCAACTTAATGTTGCTCATCTACAGCTTGAAACTTCAGAGGACACATCAGGTCAGAGGCAGGAGCCTGCCTTGGTGTTTCCTGAATCACACTGCCTGGCTTGAGGGAGCCTGTGTTTGCTCACAGCCAGGCAGATGGTGCCAACTAACGCATCTTCCTACTGCTACTTTAGCAGCCAGATAGAGAAATGAGACAGGGTAGCTAGCAAATTGGAATTAGGGAGAATCTGCTCTGTCTCTGTGTGTTGAGTGCATGTTGCTGGGAAGGTTGTAAGACTCTGAGAGAGACAGGATTCCAGACCTGAGGAAGCAGCTACTCATGACTGGTGATCTACACGAAAGCAGGTCTTGATCCTTGCGGGGGAGGAGATTGAAGGGAGCGCTGAATGGTGTGTGTGTGTGTGTGTGTGTGTGTGTGTGTGTGTGTGTGTGTGTAACATGATCAGCACCACAAACAGCACCAAGAGTTTTGGTGTTAAGAAACACTTTGTGACAGCAAACACTTTCTCTTCCACACTTTGCTGTGCTGGTTTTCAAATGAGGAGGCAAGAAGTTCAGCATTTTTTTCCAGTCCATTCGTCAGTAGGAAGACTGAGTCCCAGTGAGGACCAACTTAAATGTGGTGACTCTATGGAACAGGCCGACAGGATCTCAGGGATGATGCGGTTATTGGTACAAAATAATTCTTTTGCTTTTTCTTGGATTCTATTTCAAAAGCAACAGGAAAACAAGGTCTTGAAGGGTCATTTTCAGTGAGGTTAGAGGATCAACTAAAATTTCGAGAATCTGAAATAAAGGGAAGGGCTGAGTTTGAGACAGGCTGTGAGGAAGAAGTAAGGAGATTAAGATTGGATGGTGATCAGTAGACCCAGGGACTCTGGAGGTGTGGGCAACAGCCAAATCCTAGAGACTCATTGTCATGTTACTTGTCTGCAAACCATGAGTAGGAACTTGCATGGATAGAACTGAGCAAAACCATCTTCTGGGTCATTGCTTGCTAGAAGCAGAGGAGCCTCAAGACTAGAAAGGATCATATAGAAGAGACCTATTTCCAGGTCACAATATCTGTGACAGCAGAAAGAGACCCCTCCCTTCATGTCTTTCTTCCCAGTCTGCCTTCTTCCAAAACAGGTATGTTGAGGCATAGCATACACAGTGAAGCACATAAATATTTCTTAGCTTGGTAAACTTTTATGTATGTGTGTGATCATCACTGGGTCATGATATTAAATCTTCTACCACCCTAAAGCTTCCTTACGCATTAGCCTCCAGGCATTAGCTTTCCCTATAAAGAAGGCTTTATTAAAAAAAAATAATTGAAGGTCTTCTTCTATTATAGAAACTTTGTGCAAAGAAGTAGTCCAAGAAAACCTCCCTTGTACAACAGCAAATAATAAAAAATTAATTTGGGTCATCGGTAGAGTAGAGACAATAATATTACAGAGGGAATGTCAGTAAGCGCCGTGTAAGTTAACCCGGAGGCAGGAAGAAGCCTCAGCAAATGTTCTCAGGGAATAGGTAAAGCATATGATCAAGTATCTCACAAGGAATTCAAAGCACTCAGTGAAGAACTCATGTGTGTGATAAAACACCACAGAATAGAAGCCCAAATTCCAGAAGGGTTGACAAGAGACTGTGAGGTGTGAGCTGGCAGAACTCAAGAATGAGAGAAGGAAAAGGCAAGTGTGTCTCAGCAGCCAAGATTCAGTTGTAAGGCTCTTGGTGGGAGACATGGGGGACAGATGCTGTGAAAAATATAGTATGGGACATGAATGACACCACAGAAAGCTGGATAAATGTGCACGCTGGGGAAGCATCAATAGCGACTGGAGAGTAAAAAATGGGCAATGGGAATCTAGCATAGACAAGACATTGGTCTCTGAAGGTAAACACAGAACAAGTGCTTGAGATTTTAATCAGGAAAGCTTTCATGGAAAGAAGGAGACTTTAAATGTCAAAGGGACATATATTTGGGTGCCAGGAAAGGTTACCCAGAATGATCAGAAGTCATCAGAGACTGCCTGTAAAAAACAATCCTTTTATGGTACCCTGCTTCTTGTAGAAGCAGAGTGGAAATGCAGGTATAGAGGCAGGCAGGGTAAGGACACTAGGGGTGTGTTTTTCATGTTTGAGAAGATTTATACACATGGAAAAGGAGAAGGCTAGGCATACCCTGGCATGTTATATTGGAATCTGAAAACCCCTTGTGGGGACATCTACATGCAAATGTTCCTAGCTCTTTCTGCTGAGAAGGCCTAAGGGGACAGAACTCTCAGAGCAATGAATGCCTTGTTGGATCTTCTTGTTTTCTAAACACTATCCAATGCCACAAGAGGCCCAGGACTACAGAGAAATGGCTGATTTAGGGCATGTAGAAGAGACAGCCATGCTAAAGTGAAGTGCCCAAAAGTATTTAAGAAAAGTTAGAGTTGTGTCCAAGAGCTTCCAGGAGTTCCCACAGGATACACTGGATTGATATGAGCACCAAGGTACATAGGGGGATCAGATTATGTCCTGCTGACTAGAATAGATTCCTGAGTGTCCATACTGTTATGAATGCGTAAATGAATGAACATCTAGGTGAATAAATAAGTAAATACATGAGAGAGAAGGGGATGCTAAGTTGAAATAGAATTCTTGCCAATAAAATAATGGAGCCGGATACTCATCACATACATACTCACCAATCATAGTTATGGATCATTGACTTAGGCAAGAATTGCTAATGAATGCTAAGTCTTGTGGGTGGAGATCTCATAAAGAGAGCATTTAATATGAACATAGAATTAAAAATAGCTTCACACAAAAATTGCCTTCAAATTCACAAACATTGTGTATGAGATTCTGAACCAAGTGGGACAAAGAGACATCACTGGGACAATTGGGGAAATACAATGTGGGTCTCTGGGTTATGTCTTCTTTCTTTGGTGGTTATAGGAGAGGAGAGTTTTTGTGTTTGGGAGGCATGGACTGGATGAGTTAGTAATAAGGAGGATAATGTTTTAAAAAAACAACCCTCTTATCTGTACTTCTCTGTCAATTTATATAGTGTCTCTTTCTCTCTGCAAAATGGAAAAATATAGTTAAATATCCCCATCTGGGGAATTTGTGAGGAAAGAGTTTATGCTTTTCTTGCAATGAGATTACCTCAAAATTAGTAAAAGAATCCTGGGAAAGAACAGTATAGACCAAGGAAGGATCCATTGGGAGTTAAGGCAAAGAGATGAAGTCTCATCTTGGCCCCAGCTTCCTCTGCAGCAACAGTCAATGTCCAGAGGCTTGTGAATGGCATCTACAAGAGAAGCAGAGGAAGAGCATGTGAACGATGATTTATATCTATCTTAGCTATCTTTTATGTATAAAGACAATTTGGGGCATGCAGTAACTCAGGGACTATTTTTCTCCTGAGCCCTTCCTGAGCACAGTAGCAGAGGAAAAACGTCAGCCAATGATTGAAGGCAGAGAGTGAGCATGGTGTGTTTTCAACTCAAAGCAAGACTAAAACAGAAAAGAGGGTGAGAACAACAGAGAAAGGAGAAAGTCAATATTCTGACCATGGATAGATGACACCACCATCGAATATTGCAAGGGGAAGAGGAGGAGAGGGGAGAGAAAGTTCCCTGAATGCCTCAATCTATAGTAGGGGTGTCAGAAGATATAACCGAGAACTGACAAATGAACTAATATAAACATAATGATATCCAATGATAAATCATGACCATTTAGGACAATAATCTTATTGGCTAAAATCAGGTGGTAAAAAAGAAACAGCAGCATAGCCAGAGTCTGCGATGGCTAGAGGCTGTTCCATGGCTCACTGTCTCCTTTCCTGCACAGAGCTACCCCTTGAGTACTATCTATGTGCACCTTCATAACTGGCTGTCTTTTCCTTATTCTATCTTTTATAGAGAGATGAAGATAAAGCATACCAATTTGTATTTTGCCTGAACTATGGAATTAATAAACCATGTCTAAAGACATAGGTTAGGTTTTCTGAATAATTTGTAGCTATGTATTTGACACCTAAGAGATTCCCTGAAAAACCACACAGGAGAAACAATCACAGAAAGAAGATTTAAAAAACATTGCCTAAAAATCCCTGAAGACATAAAATGAGAGCCTAGACTGAGCCCACTTGCCTTTTTGCTAAACAGAAATGAGTTTAACTCTCTTCTTTAAAAGATCTCCAGATCGGATCACAAATCAAACCCCAATTTTATGCTGTGTATTGACATATTCTTAAAGGAAAGTCATCCGCGAGGGCTGGAAACAAAAGGAAGAGTCAAAACACAAGGTAAATGCTTAGCAAGATTAATAAAAAGTAAGGGTAGACACAAAAAGTGGTCATGAGCTGGCATGAGAGAAAGTGGAATCAACTGGAAACTCATTCAAGAAAATAAAGGGCCTCTATAGCACTGAAGGGTACACGACATAGGGTATATGCCATGGCAATAGCATTGAAGGGTACATGCCATGGCAATAGCACTGAAGGGTACACACCATAGCAATAGCACTGTACATTCCATAGCAATAACATTGAAGGGTACATGCCATAGTGAAGAAAGATAGCATGATTGAAAACAACAGAAACCTAAAGAGATGTGAAGAGAAACAGATGAAAACATGCTAGAAGCAGACTGCTTTAACTCACACGTCTCAGTCTCCAGATAGCTGGACAAAAGATAAAAATCAATATAGAAGACCTAATTAACATAAGTAATAAAGGATCTCTGATGGGCAAATATCAAATCCTGTAGACTAAATGAAGAAAATATATCTTTCCAAGTCCCACGAAGCATCCACAAATATTGACCACCTATTAGGCAACAGAGATAACCTCAATAAATCCCCAAAGGGAGGAGAAGTACAGGCAATAGTCTCAGATTACATTGCAATTAAATTAGAAATTAATGCTAAATCAGAAGAGGCTACTGGACCGAAAGCAAGATCCAAGCAACACAAAATAAATATTCAGTGCACGGAGCAAAGAGGAAAATAAAAATGCGAATAGATTTTTTTTTTTTTTGCAAAATGATGATTATTAAAAGCAGTAAATATCTGCATCGGCGTGATGTAACTGAAGCCTGTCTCAGAGGAGAGCTAGCAGTTCTAAGCATCTACACGAAGGAACGATAAGACACGGATTAGTCACGTGAGCCAAGGCGTTGTAACCGCGTAGAGCAAAGCTCAGCAGAGGAAAAGCAGAAAGAAACAGAGAGAAGTGGAAATTAATGAGGCGGAAGACAGCACTTGCAATACATTTCAAAGCTGTCTGAGAGGAGAGACAACAGATAAGCTACTAGTTAACATAATCAATAAACGTGGGAGGACGTGCAGGTGTATAAATAGAAATGATGTGCGGAGACAGGGACATACGCAGAAAACTTCAGGAGTCATGGCACTGCCTAACTGAGCCCTGAGCAGATGCATTGGGAAACCTTGGCGACCTGGATTATTTTCCAAGAAAATTAGGTGTATGTAAATGATACCAGAAGAGACTCCACAGGGTAGAAACTTAAAATAAAAATTTCAAATGCATACACACTGCTCCAAAGGAAATAAAAAGCAACAATTTAGATCATTTTATATGGGAGATTCTATCAAACATTTTAAAGAAGTAAACAATTCTATTACTTTTGTGTGTGTGTGTGTTGGGGGGGTGCTTGATTTTGTTTTTTTTTTTGAGACAGAGTCTTGTGTAGCCAGGGTTGGCATTGAACTCCAGTTCTTCTCTCAGCTCCCTGAGCATTAAAATTACAGGTGTGCACCACCCTGCCCTGCTTCCATTATGTAAAGCTTGGAAGAATGAAAGCATTGACAGTTACTAACACTGGCCAAGGGAAGCAGTGATAGAAAACTGAGCGCCGGGTGGCGGTGACACACACCTTTAATCCCAGCACTTGGGAGGCAGAGGCAGGTAGGTCTCTGGTTTTGAGGTCAGCAGGTCTACATAGTGAGTTCTGGGATAGCCAGGGCTACACAGAGAAACCCTGTCATAGAAGACAAGAAAAAAAAAGAAGAAAGACGAGAAAGAAAGAAAAACAAAGAGTGATTCCCCCACACAAATATAAACGTAGAAGTCGTGTATGAGCAGTGAGTTTAGAGCATATGATGGGATAGGTGGTGTTGCTTTTGGAAGATAGATATGGGACTACCTTGGTGAGCACGAGGAAACAGCCATGCTGTGATGTCTTCAGGGATGCTGAAGAAGCCTTTGAAGAAAGCCATTGATCTTACAGTACTCATGATCAAACCCAGGGCTTAACACATGTCAGCAAGTGGCCTGCTCCTTATCCCAGCTGTACTTCAGACAAGATCCCATCACATAGCCCAGGCTAGCCTACACCCTCCAATAACCTGCCCTTGTCTCTACCTCCCAAGTGCTGAGGCATGTATAATGGCATTTGGTTTGATGATCATTTTTTTAATTAAGAAAATGCAATCAAGAAAACAAGAATAGCTAGTGATTTTTAGTTAAGATGCTTTTTGCTTTAATGTGGTAAAAATATATCTATTCACACCAAAACTCTGTATCACACTTAATAGGAACACACTAAAGAAATTCTCAATAAAGTACAAGGATTTACATTATTAATACTATTATTCATTTCTAACCAGTGTTAATTACCAATGCGGTTAGACACGAGAGAACAGCTAGAGAAGAGAATCCGGGTAGAGGTGGGATCGGGTGATTGTTCCGTGAAGATACTGTGCCTTCATGGTTAGGAAACAAAAGAAAAAAATCAATCAATAAATACTAAACATGTTTCAAGTGAGTTCCTGGAAGCAGCAACATGTAAACATTCTAAGAATTTACTGTCATTCATATAGAGAGACATTAAAGAAAATATACTGCAGCAAACCCCATTCCAAACTTCATAGTAACAACAAAGCCAGCTAATAATCAGCCTAGCAACAAGCACATAGGACGTATGTCAGGACTTAAAAAACTCCACAAAAGTTAGGCATGGTGATGCACACCTTTGATCCCAGCACTGGGAGGCAGAGGGCAGAGGGCAGAGGGCAGAGGGCAGAGGGCAGAGGGCAGAGGGCAGAGGGCAGAGG
>NW_021604762.1:3043327-3081266 GCF_004785775.1 Grammomys surdaster | reverse complement strand
AGAGGGCAGAGGGCAGAGGGCAGAGGGCAGAGGGCAGAGGGCAGAGGAATTTCTAAGACTTCAAGGCTAGAATTCTAGCCTACATAGTGAGTTCTAGGCCAGGCAAAGCTATACAATGAGACCCCATCTCAAAATCAATCCCAAACATCATGTAGGAATATAAAAGGAGAGTGGAGAAAACATGTATCTCATTTATGGATAATAAAATAATATTTAATATTTAATAATCTATTACTCTTCAGGCTAACTTAAAATTTAATGAAAACTGAAGGTTCTTATGAACATCAAAATAACTACATATTTATTTTAAAATTCAAATGGAAGAAATTAAGAACATCCAGGACATTTTTAAAACAAACAGACAAACAAACAAACCAGCATAGATGGATTGGCCCTGTGATCAGTGTAAGAATTCATTATGGTAGCGCCCTATTGAAACTGTGTAGGTACTCAATCAAACAGAGCAGAACAGGTAATCCAGAAAGGGCCCAAGCACACACAGTCATTCAGTATTTGATAAAGCTAGCATTATAAATCATTGAAGAAAAATACTCAAGCCTATACAGTATATATGCCAGGATAGAGTTCAAAATGAAAATAAAAACTTAAGTTGTAGAAACCAAACCTGGAAGGAAACAGAGAAGACCCTTCTCACAAAAACTGAAATCCTAAGCTTTGCTCAGGGGAGAAAAATCTAGATGAACAATTGGGGGAAAAATCATCTGAATAGCAAAAGGAATGTATATCAATAAACTAAAGTGATAATTGACAAAGAATTGGTCACCACAAGAGGTTGTTGGCTAGTTTTGTGTCAACTTGAGTCATCTGTGAGAAGGAAACCTCAACTGAGCAAATGCCTCCATAGGACTGGGCTGTAGGCAAGCCTGTAGGGCATTTTCATTATTGGTGATTGACGGGGGAGCGCAGCCCATTGTGGGAGGGGCCAATCCTGGGCCCGTGGTCCTGGGTTCTATAAGAAAGCAGGCTGAGCAAGCCAGTAAGCAGCACCCGTCCATGGCCTCAGCATCAGTTCATGCCTCCAGGTTCCTTCCCTGCTGTTCTAACTTCCCTCTGTAAACAGTGACGCAGATGTATAACTCGAATAAATACTTTCTTTCCCAAGATGCTTTTGGTCACAGTGTTTCGTCACAGCAATAGTAACCCTAACTAAAACAATAGGTGAAGATTTCTAAAGAGGCAAAAAGGAAAAAAAAAAGTCTGTGTGACAGTAATGAACTTTAAAAATAAAAGCTTTAATAAGAAAAAGAAAAATAGATAAAATATGAAACAGGAAACTCACTGAAATAAAACATGTATGACCATAAATGTGCTAAAAGATACATTCAGTCTGCTTACCAAATTAAAACTATGCAGAAGGATTATTATTTATAGATATTTTTATCTGCCAAGCTGATTAATGAGCAAGATAAGAACACAATGCTGTGCAGTATATAAGTTTGTTATGTATATAATACTGGTACATTGTCCTGTGCTGTTTCAATTCACTGAGAAGCTGACTTTGAAAGTAGGGTAGGGGCCCTGGAAGTGGGGCTTCTTCCCACTTCAGACTGAAGCTTGTATTTCAGACACTCTGTCCTGAGTCAGGCTGTCTTCCTGGCTCTGTAAGGGGAAAGGGGAAAACAGCAAACAGCTAAGGGCAGAGGTGACTCTCCTTGGGACCTCCTGCTGACTGCCTCAATGGGCCTTCCAGGGTAGATTTCTGATGGCGGTCTGCAAGTTCCCAATTTGATGATGTTTCACTGTCTGCTATTTCATGCTATCTGCTACTTGCTATTTACTCTTCCGCTTGCCCTATTCTTAATGAAACCAAAACCATGGTGATTATAGGTCACTCTCTAGACCATAAAGAGCTACGCTATACCAACTTTTATACGGAAGGAGGTTAAGGTGTGAGGGGCTGCAGAATTGGAATAAGCATTTACATTTGTATCCACACACACAGGCAGTTTAGAAAGATACACCACAGTACAATAGCTCAGCTGAGGGAGAGGGGATGTGAACTGAGGATGATCAAAGATAGAAGCGAATCTGTTTAAAAAAACCCACATGTTATATTATCAATAGACTTCTCACATATTCATTAATATACTTATGTTTCATGATAGATACCACCTCCCCACCCTACCCCCATAGTAAGGTATGAAAGTGCTTCTGTTCTAGCCAAATGTCATTTTTCCAAAGCCTTCCTTGCCCCTGATATGCCATGGAGGACGGAGGCAGAGCTTCTCAGAGTGCATGATGATTTTCCAGGTAAAACTCAATGTCCTCTCGAATCAGTAACTTTTATTAGGCTGTGGAGTGTTTTGTCTGCAGAACAGCAGTGCATTCGCTGAGTGTGCAGCTTGCACATCCCCTGAGGATACTGGATGGCTCCAGATCAAGCATTAGATGCTTGTTTTGCAGGTTTTTAAATAGAGACATACAATGTGATTGATACCAGCTTGAGATTACTCAGTTCTCAATTACATTATCCCGAGAAGCTCCGATCTGACGGAGCCTAGGACTTACAGTGTTAGAGGTGGAAGACATCCTGGAGAGTAGCAGTGAGTTTGTCTCATCTCACCAGCAAGGAAAGCCTGCAGAGCAGGTAGATACTTGGCAGAGGCATGTTGACTTCAAACTATAAACTGAAGTTTTGAGCACAAGTTCTGGGTTCTTTGCTACCTGCCATTTCCTCTCTATAAATTTCTTGGCCCAATCATTACTCTGTAGACAAGATGGCATTAGAAATCCTCAGCATTAGGAATGTAAGGGTCTTTTCGGTTAGGCTATAAACACAGGAAACCTGACCCAAACACCCTAAAACAAAAGAATTACATAATGCGACTCAAAGGTCTAGATAATAGCTCTGCCCCATTTGCAATAAAAGCTTCTATTCTTTCATAATCTATCATAATTTCAAAAAGTATCATGTTGCATATTTTTTTTCTCATTTATTTGATAGCTTCTTGACAGCAGAGCCTCATCTGGCTTGTATAGGTATCTCCCATGCAAATATATGTATACTGAGTTCAGTAAAGACCTATGAAGGAAGTCAACTCTCCACTCTGGTACTGCAGGGTAGGGGGCAGAGCAAGCATGTGGCTTGTGGGTGGCAAGAGGGGTTCCTCCTGAGAAGATGTTGAGGTTTGGCAGTGGATGTCAGTGTCTGAATGTCAACAAATGTCCTCACGTACTGCCAGACTTTCAGGTAACTAGCCTGCCTGCCCACCAGACCTCTCTCCTCCTACCTTTCTTCCTAGTTTTGAGGTAAGGTTTCCCTACGTAGCTGACCTTGAATTTACCATCCTCCTGCCTTGGTATCTCCTGTGTTGGAATTACAGGTATGGGGAACCACACCTGACTTAGGTAATCTACTTTTTTTGTTCTGTAGAAAAATCTCACTGCGATCATCTTTGCTCTTTCATTGAATTTGTCCTGGGAGTCAGGAAGACTCTTTCATATCTGGGATTGGTTGCCAAATTTTAACCAAGCAGTAGAGCTGGAGACCAGCTAGCTGTATGCAGAAGTCACAAGACTCTCCCATGTCCTTTCCCAGCTGGAGACCCATGGCTAGTTCTGGGTTTAGATCCAGAAATATACTAATGGTCTCTCAGCGTTGAGGAGTACAATTTTTGATGGATATATTTAATGATATATAACCAGACTGCTGTTTGGACAAGGATCCAATGTGGTAACCCAGAGTACTGGGCTCCCCACTTAGATCAAACTGGGATTTGGCTTAGATGTGTTTGTGGCAATGTGTTGGTAGATGTGTTTTTGCTATGTTGACATTTGCATGGTACTCAGGACAAGGTTCTGTGCAGGGCGTGTTTTACTAGAAGACTTCAGGGAAGAATAGGACTGTTATATTTCAATGGTAGAATCTTGTACAAAATCATTTATCTGACTGCCAAGTTATGCTTCCATAAAGTAGAGATAAAGAGGCACACATTCTCTGTGCATCTTTCAGGACTGATATGAGATCAAATGTGACAACACATGGGTGAGAGCTTTGAAGACTATAGCAAACAAGACCAAAGTTAATCTCTTAATGAATATTAATCTTAACTTCTTAAAATTTTAGGGCTTAAAGATCTGCAGAGACAAAGACTCTCAATTTTAGAGGAGGAAAACAAAGTGGCAAGGTCCTTGGCCAAGGCTTTATGCTTAGCAATCTGAGGAAACTCTTAGCTATCCTGAGACAGATGCTGTGTGTTAGGTAGAAAGGATGGCGCCCATCATCATATGGACACATTCTAGGTCCCCGAAACTGAATGACCTGAAAAACGCATTTGCTAGGGGGAACTCAAACTTCCAGATGGAATTAAGTTGCTAAGTAGCTGATCTTAAAATAAGGGGCATATCCTGGGTGGTCCAAGTGAATCTGTTTTGATCACAAGAGTCCTAAGACAGAAGGAAGAGGCAGTGTAGGAGGTCAGAGATGTGATGGGAAAGAGGCTTGGCTCATTGTCCTTGGTTTTGGAGATGGGGGTAGGTAAGAAGTCTTAAGTTAAGGAAGTGGCAGACTTCTAGAAGGTTGGAAGGGGAGGAATGAGATCCTTCTATGAAACCTTAGAAAGCACATGCCCTCTGGCCTGGCTTAGTGGGGCTCACTGTATTCTTCTAGCCTTGGATCTCTAGGCTAATACATCTGTGCCATTTTAAGCTATGAAGTCTGTGGTCATGGGTTATAGGAATGATAGAAAATAAATACAGTAGCCATTTCCCCAATAGTTGTGAAGGCATAGGCAGACAAAGAGCCTCTTCCTTCATCACAAGTCTCTCAACTGCTTTGGGAATCTTTTTCTAGGGGAAGAGCTTGTGTAATGAAAGATCTCAATAACTGTTCTTGAGACATAGCCTAGGAAAGATTAATGTATTAAATAACTGGTCTTAGAAATACAATTTTCCCTTAAAAAAAAAGATTAGTGCACTCTCTCCAGAGAGGCCAAGAACTTTAAATCTTTCATTGACTTGATGTCATCATTCCTTGACCCGATGAATATGCAAGTGATATTTTAGGGCCATGGGACATCCTAAGGAGAAGTAGAAAGTCAGCAGCCAAGGCAGTGATTACTTTTATACAAATGAGAATGGAGACTGGGTCACATGTTCTTCTTTGGGATGGTTTTCTTAAGTACAGAGACCACGGGGACTCAGATACTCAGCTTATAGCTCTTCAGAGCTGGGGCACATTATATACATGACTGGAACAAGTCAGAAATGAACAGACTCAAAGAGCTTCCTGGAGCCCTGTGACCCTACAGTGACTCTCTGCCTTGATTATTTTCCCCACTCCTATTGTACTTCTAGTACTGGTACTCCTTTGACTTGATGCACTGTTGGTACTCTGTGATATAGCTAGAGTACTGTGAGTTCATTAATTCGACTGCTCATGGGACAGTCTTCATTGGTATAGATTCAACCTCCTTTTTATTTTCTTCTGGCCAACTCCACATGGTGGCCATGATCTGGACCTATGTGCTCATGGGATAGAAGAGCCACAGCCAGAGAAGATGATCAGGATAACTGCCTATAGCACTGAAGCAATGATACAGCCAGAGCTCAGTTCCTCCTACACCATCTCTTGCCTCAACCTGAAAGTCCCCTCTAGAGAGTCTCTGTAGGAGCATTAATGCTGGACCAGAGACAGCTCATGTCTTCCAGTATCAAGATCAGCTTCGTGTCCCTTGGAACAATTTACTTAATGATGTACTTTCATTCTCCCTTTACAAATAAGAAAACAGAGAAGAAGCTGAGAGGCACCAGGTGATTGGGAAGTCTGGCATATGGCATAGACTGAATCAAGGGTAGCCTAAGGCCATCTACTCGCTGTGGCAAAGAAAGTGATGGAGAACATCTGGCCACATATTGCTCATGTCCAATTTCTGTGGCTCTGGTCTCACAAACAGCTGTGGCCTCCCAGTGGGGCAGGGTTCAATCTGCAACTCGAGTAGATCTTACTGTACTGAAACGCACAACTGACCCAGGTTCGGTGACTTTCCAATGAATCATGTGATTGAGCAAGCCCGCTCAGGTTAGTGAGGACTCAGAAGAGCCTAGCAGAGATGGTGCTCTAAACGTAAAGACGTTTTTTCCTTACAGGAGGCAGCAAGTCTGTGAAAGCGTTTCTCAGTCCATTTGCATTCCACACCTGCTGGAAGCTTCAGAAGTAAAGTGATGTATACATGATAGATAATAAGGAGAAACGCAGCGCTTGTCATTTGTTAACGGCGCTATTCATTACTCTTCAGTACAGCATGGCGTGATAGAGTCCTGTTATCTGTTTCCTAAAAATGAAAGAAAGATGCAAATACAGTATGTGCACATGACATGCTGTGTCTGTGGTCTCTGCTTGGGAGGTACGGTCTCAGAATCCCCAGACACCGTTTCTTAGAGAGGCTGGGGCCTCCCATGAGGTAGGTTAATGGAATCCTAGGCTCCCAAGGTTGGAAGACATAATGACCAATGTCAGGTTATTAAGGTTTGAGACCCTTCCTCCAAAATATTACCTAAAAGGCTCTGAGCTACAAGTAGAAGAATCTATCTTGAGCTAGCTAGATATTATTAGTACCATACTAATAGCATAGATGCTATAAATAGTACTGCAATAGTATCAATGTGATACTATTTTGTAGTAATCCTTAAGTGTTGTCATGGTACCCAAGCCTCAGGAAGAATTTGGAGCCAGGGACTACAAGGCTGGTGGCAGTCCAGAGGAACTTTTTGTATCTTGCCCCACTCCTTTTCACCACGTAACTGCTTTACTTCTCTTTCCTACCATAGAATCTTCCTCTGCGCCTCAGCTTACTGCTGAACTCCTCACTCCTCTTCAGGGCAGAAATCTAATACTGCCAGCTACAGGCAGGAGACCCTTATCTCTCCTCACTCTCTTCTCCCTGACTTCTCACAATCTGAGATAAAGAACTCCATTCAACATAGCCAGAGACAGAGACTGCTCTGGGTCCAATGGTGGAGTCAGGTTCTACAAACATGGCATCCAGGAGCCCAGCACTGTAGATACTTATGAAGGTCTTCACACGTTGAATGTCTTCTAAATCGTCACCAGACCTCTGTTCCTACACTGTGTGTACATGTTCACAGCAATGCACTTCCCTCCTCTGATTGTATGTAATGACAGGCAGCTCATGTCCTGGGACAACCCAGGCTGCCATGGTGCTTCCTTCTCTTGGGTTGAGAGAATGTTCAGTGCTAGGTAGATTGATTGACTGATTTATAGATTGTAGTCATGAAAAGCATCCTGACATGCACCCATTACCATAGCTTTGGGTAATTACAAGTACCTTTTGCTTATTTGCCTGACTTGCTTCCTGTGCTACCGGAATCCTGGCACATTCCATTTGCCTCTTATATTTGCTTCATCTCTGCCTGTGTTTTTCCACTATATATTATCCTCCACTACCACCATATTCATAGCTTGGAATCCTAACTCCTAGTGCGATAGCACTAGAAGATGAGGCCTTTTTAGGTGATTAGATCATGAGAGTAATCCCCCAGGAATGGGTTACTATTCTTCCTTATAAAGCCCTAGAGTGTAGGACCATGAAAGGCAGCCTGTTTTCTAGTCAAGCACAGGCTAGAAACCCTGTGACCCTGAGGGACCTTAGGCATTTCTCCGTACTTCCAGACTCCAGGCTCCTGACAGGAGGCCACCATAGATTTGTGGCCTTCAGTCACATAAGGGCAATGCTCCTACCCCCTCCACAGGTAGAGGACATGACCACAGGCCACATAGGCTCAAGACAGATCTCCAATTTAATGAGGTACCTAAAGGTCAGAAGGACTTATTCAATTAAGCATTCCTTCCCAGACACTCCTCCCTGCAAAAGGTATTTAACCTCGGGCCTGCCCTGAGATAACAGTACAAGTTTTTACTCATCTACTTTCTGCCATGACAATAAAAGCCTTAAAACCATGGACTGCCACTTCTCATTGGGATCAGCCTGTGGGGAGCCATAGAGATGGCCTTCGCCTATAGAGCTGCCCACCAAGCCAAGCCAACCAAGTCCTAAGGGACTCAGCCAGAGCATTCTCCTTTTCTCTGCTTCAGCTGCACGCTGGATCCACCAGCCAGCGGGCCTCCACTCTGTTCTCAGCTCTTCTGCTGCTCCCAGCAGTGCCTGAGAGCACAAGAGCCTGAGAACCAAATGGCCCTGGCCTTCCCTGCAGGCCCAGCAACCCCTGAGCCAGCTCTGGCAGTCCCCAGGACCTCAGACTAAGCTTTTCCACCCCCCAGAGCAGTGTGCTGAGGCTTCATATCCCTGTCTGGTGCCAGCGTGGGATAAGGGCAGTCAAACTTCCCCTAGCAGCCCTAGCATCGTGGTGGGGAAGATGCAGGGCCCCACTTAATGCAACCCCAGAGAGCTCCTTAACCCTTCCAACTTAGGAGGCTGTAGCTCGAAGAGAGCAGTCTACTAACCAGGAAGCCAATGGAGTCCAGAGTTATGACAAGTACATCTCTATTGTTTATTAAGTACCTACTTGGGCTAACCATGCGGTCTAAGGAACTCTCTTAATGATAGCGAGAAACAAATGGAAGGTGGTCTTTGGGCAAGTGAAGAGACGATCTATGTCAGAGCTTAACAATTTCTGTTTTTATTAAAGAACCAATTAGTAAATGTTTCTGGCTTCCTAGGCCATATGGTCTCTGTTGCAGCTGCTTAGCTCTGCTGATATGGCACCAAAGCAGCACAGTCGGTGTGTGAACGAAGGAGCATGGCTGTGTTCCAATAAAGCTTTATTTATGGACACCCTAATTTAAATTTCATATAATTTTATGTGTCAAAATATTCATCTTTTAATTTTTTTTCTAGCCAATTAAAATGTTAAAAACTGTCCCCTCTGTTCATCTGTTGCCTAAAAACAGGTGTTGGAGAGAACTTGGACTTTGGGCCACGGTTTGCCAAGCCCTTGTCTATCTCTTGTAATTAAAGGGCCCGAGAACCTGCCATAGTCCACAGGGATGAATTCCTGCTGCCAGGCCTGAAGCATTTCTACTGCTGAAGGTCGAAGACATTTCCTTTATGGAAGAGGGAAGGGGAAAACAGAGTGTCTGTCTGAAATATGAATAGACCTTTTGGAGTTACACCATAGCCCTTAAAACTTAGGTTTGAATTAGCACAGCTTTTAAACCGTTTTTAAAACACTTGCCAGTTTGTAAAGCCTGCATGCTTCAATCCGATCCTTATATCACTTGGAGGCTGATATTTTTATGTTATCTTCATTGATGAGGAGAACATTCCTGAAGGATGACAGCCTGAGGCACCATTGTTTGGCAAGAGCTGGGTACTTCACAGATGAACCAAATTTTCTGTTCTCCTACACTGTTTGAACCTAGGATCATTTTCTGGGCATTTACATATACCTGGCATTCTGCTGGAGAAAAAATGTAGAGAATAGAGTATAGCCTCAGGCTCAGAGAGTTTAGATGTCAGTGAGGGAAATACCTAAGACCATGGCTTTTTTTTAAAACTATAATGGGAGAGTATGGTACTCCAGGAACTAACAAGAGGACCCTCATTCAGCCTTTCTCTGGACTAGCAGGCCTCTCAGGACACACAGAGGAAGAGGAATAGGTTTGATAATGCTAGTGTCTGGAAA
The DNA here is from genome assembly GCF_004785775.1 of Grammomys surdaster. Taxonomy (NCBI): domain Eukaryota; kingdom Metazoa; phylum Chordata; class Mammalia; order Rodentia; family Muridae; genus Grammomys; species Grammomys surdaster. The sequence continues at coordinate 3,071,642 of NW_021604762.1, read as the reverse complement.
TAATAGGAAATTGGAACGGTGTACCAAAGCCTGGGGTGGGGGGGATGAAGGGAGCAACCTCATCAGATCTGACTGCCTGCTGTGACCTGGTTGCCAAGCAATAGCATTCTCTGATCCAATCCTGTTTCCTCCACTCAGAACTTTGATGAGTGTTAAAGATGGTGAGACAGTACCTTCAGCTGAACCTGCAAAGTCCACTCAGCTCCCCTGTCTCAGGCTGGCAGGGCCCTTGAGAACAGGTTTCCTCTGCTCTCTCAGCCGTAAATGAGATCTACAGCATTGGGATGGAGTGAAGACTCAGTTGCTTGTTATTTCTGAGACCCCTTGCATGAAATATAGGCTGCATAGCATCACCTGTCAGATAGGGTGGTTTTTGTTTCATTAAAAATAAAACAGAAAACCCTTTGAGCAATGGTGTTGAAGAAAATCTGGAGAGCAGCCCTCCTCCTTTTCCAGGGAACCATGTCAGGATGTCCAAGGCAGAATTGATGAAAGAATTTTTGAAGCAGTCAAGAAAAGAAAATGGCCTAGGCTTCAGGGAAGTAGGCATTAGAACTGAGGAAAGGAAATAAGCTCCCCCTCCCCCCCAACATGTCTGTTTCCAAAAGCAGTAGTTCTGGTGGTTAACTTTTAACAGCTGGACTTGCTTGAATCATTTTGGTCCAAGCTGGCTATTCTGTAAGAGAAAATGGTGACAGACATCGCCTTTTCTTCTAGAGCCAGTTAATAAGTGACTATTAAGTGTCCTGTAGGACCATCACCATGTCACTGTAGTGGGGGCGGGGTGGGGAGGAGGGTCTAAAGAAGTGAATGACAATCAAATGACTACCCTGTCTCTCAAACTGAAGTCCAGCAGAAGGGTCAGACAAGAGCACCAATTAAGTGCAGGACCAGGAGAAGGTGACAGATGCTTAGGAAAAGGGAGGCACCCTGGTAGAGTAGAGTAGTCATGGGGAGGCTTTCTGGGAGGAGAGCTTAGAATTTAGATCAGCAGAGAAAATTAGAAAGGCATTTAAGGAAAGGCAAACAGCAGGCAATGAGACACCCCCTCACAGTACTAATGGCAGTCAACGTAGAGGAACTTTATTGTTCTTGTTCATTGAGAAATTTGAGCCTATTAAAGCCGAGTTATTCATCTTTCCTCCACCAAACCTTTACATTTCTGACATCCATATCCAACTGTCTTCCCTTCTGATACTGATGGAGGAAGTACCTCTTCTCTGACCGAAGCTCTCAATTCTCTCAATTCTCAATTTTATCTTGCTTTGTTCATAGGGCCTTGGCCTCCCAAGTCTACTACTCTGCTTCCTCTCCCCCAGGCACCAGTTTCCTCTTTTATGTTAGCACATCGTTCTGATAGTATAAAAACATACCCTAGCATCACTTATTCTAAAACAGCTCTACCAGTAGCATACAGCCTTGTCTTGGTCAGCTCTAGTCATAATAATGCTTTGTTAAAATAACTACAATAACACACAGCAGACATGTAGGCGTATGTGGACTCTAGGGTTCCACGTATCTAAGTGGGACTCCAGCTATAGATTGTGAATGTTACTTACCCTTCTTCATCCAGAGGCTGCCCAAAGTCTACTCTCATGGGAAAAGGCATGACAAAGAAGGAACAAGCTCAGTTAGTCAGTTTCAAAGTTCTGGCTATATCTCTGCTCCCATTAAGCCAGGTTGAGTCACTGGGTCAAGTCTAGCATCCACAGGTGGGAAATAGAGCCCACCTACGCAACTTGAGGAGAGAGTCTTTGCTTGACAATAATCATCAACCTTTCCTCGATCTTATGTCACATTCTCTGTTTCTCTTGGCAGACAAATTCTAGAAATGATTTTATTCGCAGGGTCTCACTAATTCTTCACCGTTTGTTCCTTCATCTCATCCCAGTGGTCTCTGCACCAACATCTGCACCCAGGCTTCTCTCCCCTCTTAATCTTTTTGGGCTGCTATAATAGAATGCCACAGACCAAGTGTTTATACATAATGTATAACAGAAGTGCATTTCTTGTGATTCTGACTCTTGAGGACTTTAAGAGCAAGGTACTAGTATATTTAATGTTTGATGAGGGCCTACTTCCAGTTTCCTGCTATTTCACTATAACTTCAGGTGGGGGAAGAGTGGAAAAAAGTCTCTAGAGTTCCTTTTATAGAGATGTTAATCCTCTTAAAGAGGGCTCCTAATAATCTTCTCAAGTCCCTACCTTCTAATGCTATTGCATTGAGAGTTAGGTTGTGGTATAAGCTTTAACAGCAGGGAGTTGGGACATTTGGTAAGGCTAGATAGGAGGATTGCTTAAAAGTGCAAGGCTAGCCTGGGCTATATAGTTCATTTCAGACCATAATGGACTACAGAGTAATTCACTGCTGTGAAACAAAGAAATGAATTTGAGGGACACAAGTGAAATCTATGGCAATCATCTCTGTTGTTGGATCAGTAGATCCATCTCTGTTCTCACCTTATCTTCTCCACTCTCAGTCGATTTCTTTCTCTTCTGGGTCTTATGATACTACTAAGCCCTGCTTGTCTGTATCTTCTAGTCCCTTGTCTGTTTCTTTTCTTTTTTTTTTTCCTGAACTCCAGTCCAGATGTATCTAAAGACTTGGTCTAGAGGCTCCCCTCTTTCTTTCTTTTTTTCTTGATTCCTGTCTCCCCAGTTTAGTACACCCCTATGCTGATAACTAAGCACATGTCTCTTGAATAGTTATCTCTGAATTTTGTCCTTCTATTCAGCTGGATACCATGTTCAGTTCTCAAATTTCAGATAACCCAATGGCACTGTGGTTCTGCCGACTACAGTTTACCCTCTTTACATCCTCTGCCATAAAGCTCTTTAAACAGACTATACTGGCCCTGCCTCAGAGCCTTTGGGGACATTGATTTTGCTAAGAAAGTGTCCCCACCCCCAACCCTTTTCCCATGACTGGTGCCTTGTCATCTTCCAGACCATGTGATCAGATATCACTGACCCAGACAAGCCTTCTTTGACCATTCTTCCTAACGGAGGCCACATTCTACCTCATTATTTTCTGTCAGTCTGAGGTTTCTACCAGTTACCAGAAGTCATTCATCGTAATTTTATTTTCTTGTATTTTACTTATCTCCCAAGCTACCCTTTCTAGCACATTCTCTGTGAATCTACATTGAATTGAAGACATTGAAAGGCTTTTGGAGCTTGTCCTGTCTGTAGGCTGTACACCCATGGAATTACTAGCTTGCATACAAAAAGTCCACCAGCACCCATCATTGCGCGGAAAGAACTAAACAGTAAACCTCATTTGTATGTTCACTAATCCATCCCCCTTTTGTGGTACTGGGGACTCAATCTAGGGTCTGGAGTAGGCAAGGCAAGCTCTCTACCCCTGAGATGCATCCTTGGTCCCCACTGGTCTTCTTTGATCCACACAAGATAGGGTCTAAAACCTCAAGTGGATGCCTGAAATTTTGGTGAGTACCAAACCCTGCCCATAGTCTGCTTTTTCTCTACACATATGCTAATCTCAAGTTTAATTTAGGAAAGGGATTAACAACTTGCCACAGATCCTAGCAGTCATGTGATTAATTGTTTTTCTTTTCTGCCAATCACTTTTACATTTGCACTTAAAGGAAACCATTCTCTCCTTCATCCCCAGGCTTCTCTTTGGTGTATTTGAATTGCCAGCGTTGTTGCTTCTGTATTTCAAGCCCATTATTAACTGAAAAAAAATAATTACTTGAACATTATCATGGCAATGTTAAGGCAGCAAATTGGATACCATGATAGCTCCTAAGAGCAACAGTCTATATGGCAGGGATGCTCCAGACAGAGGTGTGAATTGCATCCTGGGAGTGTGTGTGCAGCAGAACAACATATGATCTAAAACACATCGTTTGTTTATCTCTTAATCTGAAATCTTCCATTTAATATTTTAAGACCTTAGACTAGTTCTTAGTGAGATCACACACCTGACAAGAAGCATGTTGAGGGAGGAAGAGTTTCTTTTGGTTCAGAGTTTAAGAAAAGCATGTAGTCAATCATGGCAGAGAATGGCCTGGAGTCAGGAGCCTGATGCATTGTATACATTCATTGTCTTCTCAGTCCTGGACAGAACATGGGCTCCAAAAAAACTCGAGATCTTCCCCCAGGGACCGACTTTCTCCCATGAGGTACCAACTCCAAGAGATTCTACGAGCTTCCAAAACAGTGCCAGCTGGCTGACTATAGGGAGATGTTCAAACACATGAGCCTAGAGGGTATGTTTTATGTTGAGACTACAACAGGCCGTCCTGGCTGGGGTAACTGAAACCGCTGACATGGAGCTACAAATAAGCTAAGAACTACTGTGTTAACAACACCTTTCACGTGTTGTTAGATAAAATAGATTCAGTTGAAGACATTACTAAATTGAGAGTGCCTTTTCTTTTGTGTGGCTTCTTAGTTAACATATAACATGTACACTCAAGTGGGTTGATTTCCTTCCATTAGTGAAGAAACCACTAATATCCTTCATGAAACCCCTCTCATCGTGGCTGCAGAAGCTGAGATTCAGAGGGCTGGAGACAGACTCAAGGTCACGTGTTGGGAGCCGCCACGAGAGCTGACAAAGTCCGCCATCGCTAGGTGGCGCTGTCGCCCGTAATTCTTCCTAGTACCAAGTAAACTGCGCATGTGCCATGGTTAGCCCGCCAAAGCTAAGCCCATCCCACGGCGTTTGGCGCGCTACGAGTAAGCAGCCAATCAGGGGGTGAATACCCCGCTCTGGGGTATATAGGCAGTGCTTTCCCACGCCTTCTTCGTCTTCTACCACCATTTTGGTTTATGGGAATAAACGTGTTTCTACGGAAGGATTCTGGTGTGTATGTGTGTGTGCGTGTGTGTATGTTTTTTGCCGGCGATACCATTACGCGCGCGCCCCGCACAGTCACGTTCTTCATCTGTGGAAAGGCCCAGGGAGATGGGAAGGAAAAGGCCAGGATTCTCGGGAGTTGGACACTGTGGTGATACAGAGCCTGACTGAGAAGACACAGCGGGGAGCTGTTCAGGGGGGTGATCCTTGGCTGTGGCCTTGTGCTGATTTTCATGATTTGAAGGTTGTGACTCTTAGAAGGTAGCAGTAAGCCGAAGACTTCGTATCTGAGTCTGTGAAAATAAAAAAAACTGTGGCCAGGAGAAGAGGGTGGACCCTGTCATAAAGGTCTTACAGTGAAAACCTCATGGCCAGGGGGATTTGACAGAGAGCATGTGGCACTCATGGGCTGGAAATGGATGCTTCCGTCAGAGAGACAAGGAAGCCCAGAGGAGTTAATGAGGGGTCACAGTCACAGCCATAGCCACAAATAGGAGATGGAGTGTTCTAATGAGCTCCCTCCAGTGGAGTGGATAGGCAGGAAGGGACAGTGTGACAGAGACTTTGGAGCTTGCGGTGGAGCTAGTGTTTCTGGGTCCTCTGGTATTGAGTAGATCTGTGTCCAGACTGGGGTGTGGCTTGAGATGACAGCCCTGCTTTAACTAGTGTGGCTTCTGCCGTACTCCAGTGTCTTGCTGCAACTGGAGGTCTTTTACCTCTTGACTTGAGGTTGACCTCTCCTCTTGCTGTTTTGGGGAGAATTTGGAGGCTGTGGAGGTTATACTTGAACACCAAACTACTCTGGAGCCCACTTCACTCTCTTGCTAGCCCTTGTGTATCTGATATCAAAATGTTCAGGAGGTCATGGATTGCTTTTGGAAATGCCTAGGAGATAAGAGACAAAGGAGTGGAGACCACAAGTCCGATTCCTGGTTAGACAAATTAGTCTGGCATGGTTACATGGCATCAAGTGTGCAGATACCGCTGTCTGTCTGCCTATGGCTCTGGCAGGTGAGCAGTTCTTGAATTGTGTATCCAAATCCTCTGGCTGGCTAGCCCATTGAGGCTTTTCTCAAACCCCAAGTCTTCCTGTTTCTGATATCTGCTTTCCGTCAGGGCACACTCCCAACTCACCAGTTTCTGTGGTTTCATGCTTTCCTACTCATGGTTCACAGCCAACACACTGACATTATCCGTCTTATCTCAAGGGCTCACCGTCTCTCTCAGCCTCAGTTCCACTTGGAGACTGCTTTCTCTTCCATAAGTTGGAGGGTAGTGATGTACATTTCCTGGCTTTCTGTTGTGGATCAAATGAGTGTCAAATGTGAAAAAGTGTCTCTCATGGGGGCTGGGCCTGAGCTCTTGAGTAATATGAATTACCCAGGGCTGAAATTCTGCATTGAGAAGTAAGGCTGAATTGAGAAAAATGGCTTCTGAATCCAGGATTCTTTATCCTCTATTCTGACATTTGTGTTTGACCTCTAGAAATCTCATGTCCTAAATCCCCTCCCCTCAAAGTTGCCAATTCCTGATCCCTCAGGCTTGCAGCAAGATTTTGGCAAGCCCTCTTTACTTTTATTAATTTAGGCTCCTCTAGCAGCATGTGGTGTAGACACCAAGGCCACATAACTGCTCTGTTCTCAGATGTCACAGGAGGGATGGGCATAACCTGGCCTGGGGACCAGAGCTAACCCATGAAGCATGCTCTGGTATAGTAACATTTAACCAGGGACCTCACTTTTCCAGAGAGCTAGCAGACCTGAGCCCAGTTGATTCAAATTCTGTGCATGTGGCTGGAGTGCCCGCCTTGTGCCAGGCTTGCAGTAGTTACTGGGTAAAGGTGAGAAGTGGGTGAAGGATGAGATCAGATGAGCCCCAAGGACTAGAGGCTCCCCAGACCAAGCCGTCTTACCATCTTCCTGCTTCTGTCTGTTTTCTTTAACTGGATCTGACAGCAGGAAATGATTAGACTGGGCAGCTCGTTAAGGATCATCGATTGACTCCATCCCCATCATCAGGTACCTTGAAGAAAAAAGCCAGACCATGGTACCCATAGAAGAGTACTCAGTTTTACCTTCAGTGATATGTGGTACCTGGCTCTCTGCATCTTCTGGTCATTAATCCCATTGTTTGAAAGCATGTAAGCCTGCCTACAGATTCACCTCTGCCCCATGTTATGGTCAGCCTGCAAGTAGGTGGGTAAGATAGTCAATCATCTCAGTATACCTGGCTTTTTCTAGGTTTATTACTGAATATCCTGAATCATAGAAAACACTGGGTAAACTGAACAGTTACTCATCATCATCATTGTCATTGTCACCATCATGATTGTCATTGTCATCACTCACCACTGCCACCACCACCAGCAACAACAGCACCATCATCACCACCATCATCACCACCACCACCACCATTTTCTTCATCACCATCATCATGACTACTACCACCATCACCATCACCATCTCTCTTTCTCTTCTTCCACTTCATATTTTCCACATGCCAGTATGTTTGTCACACACTGAGACTTCATGAGGTAGGTCTTACCCTCTAGAAAGCCAAGGCAGGAAGGTCAAGCTCATAGTTCATTCACACTATCAGCCCTTCTATTTTTACATTTTCTTAACACTCAACTTTATGCTTAAGACTTAGACCAATTCTCTGCTAAGACTCCCCTAATCCTCTAATCCTGGAAGTTGGTTTCCTTCAAGCCTCTATTTTATCCTGGTATGATCTGTAGCATCATCTGTGACTGTGACTCTTTGGTTGTCAGAACCTCTGTTGATTTAGGCCAGCCTTGTTCTTTACCTCTCTTATGCCAAACTTCTAAGAACTTGGAGTATTGTGCTTAAATGCCAACAACAGGGAGACCTTGAAAACATCTCTCTTAATCCCATGAGATTTCAATGACCCATCCATGCTACCTGCCATCCAATGCCCCTCTTGTGGTGTAACCCCCTGGACAGATTGCATCCCTCTTTGCCACTGTTGGTACTGTCTGCAATCTCCTGCCTGCACAGGACCTTGTCTGGTCCTAGGTTCTGCCATCCTTGAGACTTCTGGTTAACTATAGCTGATGCTTAGGTGGTTTCACTAGGATGATCTTCCATTAGTCTAAGGTTATAGAAGTCTTTGCTCCTTGCCCTATTAACATGACACATGGTTTATACAACCGTTTAATATAAGTTTGAGCATCCCATAGCTGGGAAGATAGACCACGGAGAATAACATCTTGCACTCCAAAGGCATGTATAAGTGACTTTTGGATAGGGTGGGCTCAATTAAAATCAAATTGATTTAAATCATGATGTGAATCACTAGTCAGGAAGAGTCGATTAAATCAATACTTTCCCTTCAAAAATGCATTCAGTTTTGATACAATTTTAATGCACAGGCTCCCCAGCTCTGACAGAGATAGATGGGGCTTTCATTTTTAGAAGTTACATAGCATGCATTTTTAAGCTGTGATTTATTTTGACATTCTCTTGAATCAATTTTGCAGCCACGTCTGAGTTTTGAGTGATGACTTGGTTATTTTATTTACCAAAGCTAATCAAACAAATGTGTATAATTTCCTCAACAAAATAAGCATGTGCACTTTCGAATGTTTAACTATTTTCTGCTGTAAATGTAAAAATGTGTTTTTGCTGAGATAAATTAGACTGTTTCAGACAGATCCAACCCCAAACACTTGTGCCAGTATATTTTGGGAGTTAACCCAGACTTTACCATCCTACCACGCTTATTTACAAGTTAGGAAGGGTAGAGAAGCTTTCCTACGTGTATTCCCAAACTATTTTTAAGTGTAGACTGCATTACAGTCCCCTTCTTAAGAAAAAACACTTCTTCCATGCAAGAATTAGTAACCACAGTTATAGACTTGACATCTGTCTTAATCATGGTTGTGGGTCTCTGTGTGTGACTGCTGCCAGCTTCTGGTACGACCTTCCTCATGCCTATTGGCACCTCCTGTAACAAACTGAGCCTTGCCATATCAGAAAGAAAGTTTTCTTCACTGGACCAGTTGGATTTTATTTTCAGAAAGTATTTTTAAATCAACACCAAATATTTGGTATCAGATACTGTTTTAATGCCACTGAAGGGTCAGCCTCAGAATGTTGGGATGAGTCTCCCACATTTCTTAAGAGACCTGGTGAATGTGTGTGAGCTTAGAGATGTGCTGGTATATTTTTCTGAGCCTCATGTTGTGTTCAACCCCATGACTTCCCCAATCATGACATAGCTGCATCTATTTTCTAAAAAACAAAAACAAAAACAAAAAAAAAAAACAGAAACATGAACCTGCCTTTGATCCCACCTTTTCATACACTTCTAAGCCAGCAGTTCTCAACCTGTAGCTTGTGACCCCAGGAGTCACTTATCAGATATCCCACATATCAGTAATTTATATGATGAATCGTAACAGTATCAAAATTATAATTACAAGGTAGCAATGGAATCATCTTATGGCTGGGAGTCATCACAACATGAAGAACTGTATTAAAGGATCATAGCATTAAGAAGGTTGAGAACCACTCTTCTAGGTAAATAGAGCCCTAACCTGGTTAGAGAGAACACAGAAATAGTCTAGTCTTGTCTTCAGATGAGTTACTTAAAACCTAAGTGACTCACATGGTTCTCAAATGCAGAATGGGATCCTTTCTCCCTTTTGTATTATTTCATGCCAACTGTTATTTTTCCATTTCTTAAAAAAAAAAAAACAAAGATAAGAGCCCAATTTTCGGCTACAAATAGTTACCTATTGCTCATTTACAGCTGACCTTTGCTGGACTTTTACAGGGAGGTACTCCAAACTTAGTGGAGTGGACGCCACATGGTTTTCTGGCTGTGACACTGGAGGTAGATACAAAACAGAGACTTTCTAGCTAAATTTGAATTTTACACAATGAACCAGTGTAACTATATCCCCTGTGTGACTTGGATTCCATGTATGCTATGCATTTATATAATAATTATCTTAAATTTTTGGCAAAGGTGTCTAGCATTTTGTCCAGCAACCTCATGGTCCCCATTACTCAGGCAAATGTGTTGTGTTTTGTTTTCTATGAAACCTTAAGGTGCTGAGTACCAGTCTGCTTAACACCCTTTGGTTAATCCTTTTACTGTATCATCTGCTTTTCTGTGCCCTATTGTCAAAAAAATAATCTTTCTGTTCAGCTCCAACCTCATGCACTATTTTCATTAGTATGTGCCCTTACGTCTCTTTGTATGGTTATAGAGATACCTGAATGGCTTATGCCTGCCTAAGCCAACCTGGACAGGTTCAGGTCTCAGGAACCTAGAAAAACCCAGGATCTCTGGAGGAAGGAGCAGTGCTCTGCTCTGCCCTCCTCTGGGTGTAGAAGGAGGATCTTATATCTGGAGGTGCACCAGAGGTAGTAACAGAGACTGGGGTGTGCAGAGCAGCAAGAGCTGTGTGGTGCTAAGGAGAGCTGTGACCTAAGGAACCTGGCGGATACACTTTGCTGGCTGTGGGAGCCTCACCTGGAAGGCATTTCCCCTAGATGCATGGGTTTCCAATAGAATGAGAATTGCATTCTGTCTGTCTTGTCCCAGTCGGCTTAGGCGGGCATGAGGCATCCAACTGTCGGGACAACCACACAAAGAGACTTAAGGGTACATGTTAATGAGAACAGTACACGGCACAAAATCAGAGCTGTTCAAAGCCCTTGGCTCAAACAAGCTAGTACCCCAAAGGAGTAGCCAGCTAAGCCAAATAAGATAGCATGTGTTTCCATGTTTTATTTTTTCCCCCAGAATTAAGAATAGCCTTATGCTGGTGTCTGGATTGTTTTTCTTCCTCTGAATCCTATCCTTATACCCCAAGCTTATCTGCTCCTCTCCAGGCTCTGGAGCAACAGTGCCCTGAGATGAAGCCCACGCAGCATGTTTTCAATGATCCTGAGTTTGCAGTCCTGCCATCCAGTGTCTGGCTGCTCCTGGCCTGTATCCTGTCCCTGGCCTCTATCACAGAAGCCTGTGCCATCCCTGATGTTGCTTTCCAGCCTGGGTTCTTACCGGGCTGTGTGGCTGTGACAGGTTTTCATGCTGTACCCTGAGTGAGCAGTTCAGCCTCCAGGGCCTGAGAGTCCCCTGGTGTATTACTCCCACAGGGCTGTTCCCCAGAAGTTGTATCAGTTGGCTCGGTGCTCAGGGTTAGTGAGACTGATCGATCAGGTTCAGTGGGTGGGTCGAGAAATCTTTAGAGACTAAGCACATCAAGCCAGGACTGCTTTCATGAGAAACTCAGCCCTCAATCCTGTATCGTAAGGCCACCAGTATGGCTTTAACTCTGAACACAACTTCCTGGGAACCTTAAAAACAATAGGGTTTCCTTATCAATCTGTGTTCTTTTAATAAGGCGAAGGCTGATTAAGATGGGGTGGGCATGACTAGGTGAGTTTAGGATTGTCTACCATTATCAAACCTAATTACCGTCTCGCAGACCTTTCTGGAGCTCTGAGAGTCATCCACGAAGAACATTACCATTCCAGTTCTTTTTCTTTCTTTCTAATGAGCCTGAACTTTCCCCGCCAGAGCTTAAGGCTGATACTCTTTAGCCGTTGCCCCTGTTGACTAATGAACGTAATTGGTCCCAGGCTTTTTTCCAGCCTCCTCCTTTTAGACCCAGCAGAGTCTCTACTGAAGCCAATCCTTTGTCAAGATCACCCTGCCCCTTCAGGTCCCTCCTGCATTGGCACCCCTCTCTCCTGCTTCCAGCTGGTTTTTTTTTTTTGGTGGCTCCACCCTTCTGAGCCTCATCCCCCACTGACTTGTGCTTCACAGCTGCATTTGTAACCTGGGACCTGATTTTCCCTGTACACTATGTGATGAATCTTGGTCAGGTGCCTCTGTAGTGCACAATTGTCCATTGACCTTGCCTTTAACTGAGAAGTTACACGTTCACAGGGGAGAATAGGAGAGGGACGCAGCTACCCTGCTAATTACAGAACGAAACCCAAAGGTAATGCGTTTGAGTGAGGGATGTGTGTATTTTGCTGGTGCTCGAGGGGGAAAAGGCTGTTTAATTAGAAATGAATAAGGAGACAAATCAAGATTTCTGGAGAGGTTGAAAAGGGACTTCTGGGCATTTTCAATGTCGTTATCAGATGATTTAACTGTTTATCATTTGTAATTTAAATTTCCAACTTGGGTTTTCACTTGATAAAGGAACCCTTCCGCTTTGGAGGTTAGTAACAGCAATGGAGACAGGGAAACAATATCTTGAAAAAGGAGAAAATCATTTTCTGTGATAACAGAAAGGAAAAGGAGCCTTGTGAGGGAGACTGATGAGAAGCAGAGGTCAGCCTGAATCAACGTGGGGTAGGTCACCAAGGGTTTACATAGTTTCATGACATCGACCATCTTACCTGGACAAACCATTTGTACCCGTTTTACCCTTCTGTAAAATGAGTGACACAATGTTTCCTTTCACACCGTGGGAATCACATGCAATGATATTGTACTAATAACACATTTTCCACAATAGCTAGTGAACAGAATCTGTAACTATCATGGGATTTTTATTTTCCAAAGAGGTATAAATGGTAAGACTTCCCTCAGAACTACTTCAACTCTGCTTACTATCACAAGGGAATACTGTAGCATTGTGCAAAGTTCAGCACTCACCTAAAAGTCCTTGAACACTTACCGAGTTTAATGCTACCTGGCAGTCCTGACCCTCTAGCTGCAGGAACTTTAACCTCCTGGTTCATCTTGGCCAATCTTCATTTACACCTATTGTCCCAGAACTTTTCATTCTTAGAAGTGTTCCTGTTTGGATAATAAGTTATATAGTTCCTTAACTAGTAATGCAGTATTACTGAATTGTGCTTATGTGTATACAGACATGTGATGAGTGGCTGTATATACTTCCTGCCTCTCATTTTCTTTCTATTGGTAATAGTGATCCAACAGTTCTCATCACAGGATATTGGTGGCCTCTTCCTATAGAAGTCATCTTGATAGGGGTTGTCCCCGATACTGTTTGCTGATCTACTTGTCTCCTGTAACGGTGGGCTGAGAGAGTGGAGGAGTAGGGGACTATCCATAGAAGAGAGGCGTTCCTGAGGTGGTACTGTGACTGAGTGTGGCTAGGCATCCTTGCCTGTTACATAGCCTCCTGTTTTTCTGGGTCAATCACAGACTTTCTGAGTTCTATTTTTATGAGACAGAAAATGTGGCTAATAAGATGGACCTCAAGGGTTGGCTGGAAGGATTGTGCTGGCGAAGCTCAGGAAATGCCATCCCCAGTCAAGATGTCAGTGTTCACTGATTTTTGGCAAACTGGGGGTGTGTGAGAAATAACAGGTTTAGATAAAGGATTGTCGTGAACCTCCTTACTGTCTGACCATGGTTCCTCTACAGAAAACTGAACTGTAAAGCCAGTGTTCTGCAGAATGTCTTCTGTGAGGTAAGAAGTATCACAGGAAAGGAGATTGGAGTTGAATCTCTACCAAGGTAGGACGCTGTCATAGAATTTTACCTGTTAAAATCACCAACCCCCCTCTAAATTACCTGTTTCTGAGCTGGCAAGCTATCTCTGAGATTGAAGGCACTTACTGCTAAGGCTCAAAACCTAAGTTGGGTGTCCCTAGGGTCCATATGGTGGAATGAAAGAGCCAACTGCCTCTTGTAGGTGGTCTTCTGACTTCCACTCATGCATTCCTGTGTACATACATGCACATACATGTAAGTAAATATGTACATGAAAGTTCTAAAAGGCAATGAGTTAAATTGCTAGATCACAGCTTCCCATCTCCCTTATGTAGGGAAGAACGACTGGATGTCTCTGGCTTCAGAGAGTTTCACCTTTTCCTTCCTATGGTAACTGTGCAGGATGATGCATTCGTATGCCTCCTGTTGTGTGAACCTGTCTCTGTCACTTTATTTCATTTCCTTAGCTATCAGGACCTGAAACGGCAGAGGGATTATTTTCCCACACTTTCAGGTGACACCTGACTTTAATGAATGGTCAAGAAGAGGAGAATCACCGAGCAGGACAGCTGTCTAAGGAGGTGTGTGCAGTATCACATCTCTGAGCCTTGCTACCAAGTGTCTTGTTGGCTCTTCCAGCTGTCTTTCATACACAGTGGGTTCCAGGGCTTTGGGTATCCTGGACTTGCTATAGTTAAGACCACTCTGGATAGTCAGTGGATTGATGGAGCCTAGGAGTCAAAGTCCTTACTGAAGTAAGTGTCAAGCATCAGGTTGAGCTTGGGGAATGCTATGATACACAGCTTTAAAGTACATCCAACCTGCAGCCTCTGGGCTGCCTGTGACAATGGATAGCTATGAATGTGGTCCAACACCAAATCATAAACTCTCTTAAACTATCATGAGGTATTTAGGGAAGGGGCATCTTTATTTTGAAATTCAGTAGTTGTGTTTTCAATGCTGATGACCTGTGTGGTTGATGTTCCCATGTTACAGTATCCAATTTGACACCGATTGCAAGGAGCTCAGTTGCTGTGTCTCCAGCCCATCAGGGTTGTTAAAACAGTCTTCTGTATTTCCTCTTTAACTCTTGCTTATGCATTTAGAATCTGTTAGAGTTATAGAAAACAGGAAAGAGGAAGGGTCCCTGCCCCCAGCCTTCCAGTGCCGAGGGTGGAATGAACCTAGTGCCAGTGCATTCCAGGCAAGCATGGTACCACTGGGTTACATCTGGTGCTAAAGAAGTGGGTCTTCTTACTGTGGGCTCTGGACTTCTGCCAGCCTTGAAGTGAAGTGATGTTATTCAAATGGAATATTTGCGATTCAATAATCAATTCAATAGCAAAAGGAAAAGGAGTTTCCTGCCAGTCCTGACGGAGTAAATCATCCTGAAAGCAGAGGAGCAGCGGCTCCTAATAGCTCTTGTAAACATGCTGTCACTCCTGGGGCTGGGCCCTGGCCAGCAGATGCTCTCCTGACTCCTCTCTGCTTCTGGGAAGTGCCTGCTATCCAGCTGTGACATGCGCTCTGCATCAGTCAAGAGATACTTTTCAGACCTCAAGTCTCCAGGACCCGGAGATCATATCTGATTGTTTCCGGCTCACTCAACAAACCTTTTAGGCGGCTTCCAGGTAGCTGGAGGCTCAAAGCTGTGTGAAACACATTTGCATATAGAAGATGCACAGGGAATGGTCAAAGTGGGGAGGTCCCTGTTGTGTGCTGAATTTTACATGTGCTACGGTCGATGCTCCCTCCATCTTCCCCCAGGAATTTCCATTCAGAGATAAGGAAACTAAAGGATGCAGAACAATGACTTTTCCAAGGTCCCACAGCTGAGAGTTGGATCCAGCACTGACCCTGCACAGCAGACTCACTTAAAATCTCTTTCCTGGCCTGCATGCAGATGTGAGGACCTGAGTTTGAATCCATGAAGCCCAACACAGTAGCCCATGTTTGATATCCAGCATTTTAATGACAAGATGGGAAGTAGAGACCGAAGAATTCCTGGAAGCTCAAGGACCAACTAGCGTGGATGTAGGAAGCAAATAAATGGACCTTGTCTCAAACATGGTGGAAGGCAAAGCCTGACATCCAAGGTTGTCTTCTGACCTCCACAAGTGTGCCTTGATACTTGCTATCTTAGCCTCTGTCCCCATACATCATTTATCTGCTTAACTCCGAACGCATAGACACATTCAACAACAAAAAATCTTCTATCTTCTCCAATGAGCTCGCACCACCTCTCTATTCCTCTTTTACACTGCGGTCATTCCTCATCCACATTGACTTCTTCCAGACCCCCCCCCCCAGGCAACTGGTGCCAGTGTAAAACCCCACTATGTCCAGGAAACATGCACTTAAGTAGGAAGCCAATGGAATAGAGGAGCCTTCCAGGGCTGAAGCATGGAGCCCTGCATGACAATAGAGAGCCTGGTCAAAGCCACTGTCATCTCTCTCCCAGTTACACTGGTCTCTCCTTTTGCCCACAGAGGCCCATGAGTCTTTAAAATGTTTATCAGCTCAAACCCATCACAGCCTTTATGGGGAAATCAGTTCTCTGTAGTTCTCTAGGGTCAAGTATGAGCTGGCCTCTTCCTCACTTTCTGATCTCATCTCTTGCTGGTTTTTCTTTTAGTCCCTCTATTCCAGCCCCGTGGAATTTGAATTCACAGCATACCCCGCCCAGAGTCTTACCTTTCTCTCTTCCCAGGGAGCTATAAATATGGCTCCTAACTTCATTTTATTTAGAAGTCCCTTCCCTGGTATAAACCCAAGTGTTGTTGCCTCCTGTCCCCAAGCTTATTTTTCTATATAGGAGAGGTATTTTATCCATCTCTGTGCTAGAATACATGGTCCATGAAGGCAAAAGTCATTGCTGACTTAATGCACCATGGTGTATGACCCCTACCTAGAGCAATTCCTGGATGCAGTCAGCATACAACAAATACATATCATTAAGGCACATCCTTACAAATACCACATTTTGAGCCCATGACAATTTCCAGGCATGATGTGAAGTTGCTAATGTCGTTGGGACCTCATGAAAGTTCCATGGAGGAAGCCCTATTGATATTTCTGTTTTGTGTAGAGTGATTGAGTCTCTTAGCTGGTTCATTTCAGCCAAGAAGCCTTCCAACCCTCTTCCCAGATGACTAATCGCTGCCATCACTTGTCCCCTTCTGGTTGCTGGTATTTGGAGAACTTTGATGTTTTCTTGCCTTCATTGTCTTCTATGGTCAGGGCTCAGATACTTAAGAGCAAAGGAAAATGTATTGTGTGTAGAGAACAGAGTGTAGGAATGCAGCACACACAGGCAATTAACAAGCCCGGCCCAGAACAGAGAGGGCAGGCATGGTCATGCCAGGAAGAGCACTAGGCTTGGAGTCTGCTGGCTTGTGATGTGGGTTAGACACATTGCTACACAGGGTCCTACTGCACTGCTTCCCTCTGTTTCCCATTGTAAGTGGATGTAGGGAAAGAGAAAATTCACCTTGTTCCGGGATCTAGTTGAAAGACTGTTTGTGTCATCTTGAGACCAAATGTTTTATAAGCTACCTCTTTTCCAAGTGTTCCTGTCTGTAAGTCTGTGAGTCCAGTGGGAAAGGGGAAAAGGAAAGATATTTCTATGTAGATCAGAGTAAGGTTTTTGAATGAAGATGGTGAATGAAGAGGTGTGGGCGGGACCAGAAGGAGGAGAGAACACAGGGAAATGGAAGCAACCATGAGGGTAAAGGGCAATGGTGAGTAGAGGAGAAAACACATCTGGTGTACATGTGTATGTGTGTGTGTGTGTGTGTGTGTGTGTGTGTGTGTGTGTGTATGTATGATGTGTGTATGTATGATGTGTGTATGTGTGTATATGTATGTGTGATATGTGTATGTGTGTATATGTATGTATGATGTGTTTTTATGCATTATGTATGCTTGTATGATATGCATATGTATGTAATATGTGCATGTATATATACACATAATGTATATATGTATGTGTATATGCATATATGATGTATGTATGTTTACAAGTGTGTATGTGTGTGATATTTGTATGTGCATAGTGTATTATGTATTTACACTTTATGTATGTATGTATATATGTATTTATGTATGTATATATGTTTGTTGTGGGTAGTAGGACTATACAAATACTCATGCTAGATTAAAGTGGTGAGGAGTGAGGGAGAAGATGTGCCCACTCTGGGCTTACTACAGGGACCACACTTGTGTCTGCTTTTTTCCATTCTAATAGACTGCTCTCTATCCTGAGTCTCTGTTTTCTGTGTTTATCCACACATCTTCATCTCACCTTTCTTCTGCCCCCTCCCCTCTTCCCTCTTATCCTTTCTCCAAGGCAGGCTCAATGTCTGAAGGGCAACACCTCCTTCTCCCTTCCCCCTGTGGTGTCTAAGTGAGTATCTATCCCTGTGATTGCAGGCAGGGCAGTGTCCTAGGTATATGGGCACATAGTAGCACAGGGCCCTGCTCTTGGGTTCATACTCTACTCTCCTATTCTGAAATGCTTAGCAATTTGAGACAGCCTGCATTTTCATTTTGAATTTTGCCCTATAAATTCTGTCATAAATCTTGCCCTACAGCCTAGAAACTAACTGTGGGATCTGAGGGAACAGAGAGGGGCCAGAATTGAGATGAGTGTGGGGTGAGAGGAAGGGAGGTTCTGGAAGGAAGACCAAATGGGGAGCAACTTAGAAACTTTAGGGCTCAGATTCATGAGAGCACTTGAGCCAGATAACTGGTTGAGACAGACACAGGTTAGAGCAACAGAGCAATAGGATCTGGCTGTATATTCCCCCTCCTTCAGGATAGGCTTCTATAAATGACGAGACCACTTATGTTATTTTACACCAGTTTATGAAGGAAACTCCTGTGCCCACTCTGGAGTTCAGATCCAAATTTCTCTTCCCAAAGCCACATACCTCCTTTATCCTATGGATATTCTGGTGTCCTCTGGACTTTGTTGAAGAACTAAGTGGAAAAGGCCAGGTCCAGGGAGGACACAGACTGATGGTGGGTACATCCTTGGGTGACCCTGCTTCTATTTTAATTTTTCCAAGGTCAAGAAGGCTGAGCTAGTGCTGTGCTAATAAAGATACATGGCCCCAACTGTTCCTACAAGCGCAGTGCCCCTGCCTGAACGGGATGCCTCTGCATCCCTTCAACATCCAACTTCTCAAACTTCTAAATTTGCATTTTTGCAATTAGGCAAAGGTCCTTGGATCATCCCCCGACTCAGTGACTTGGGCATTTGCTTACACACCAATATTTGTATGAACCTGGAGAAAAAAAAAACCCTCAGACTTCAAGATGTAGAATTTCAAATTAAAATTGGAAGTGTGGCCCGCAGCTCTGCCCTTGTTTGTTTCGGCTGCACTGACTCGTGGCTGTCAGCTGCCTCTTTCCCAGCACACTGATAAATTGCTACAGAGCATTTTTCAAGCTGGTACAAAGTGGATGAGTCACAAGGTTTTGTGGAGTCTAACCGCAAGCTTGCTGGAGTTTGAGGTAAAATCAGCATGTAGAGGAAGATAAGTCTTTCTGAAGGGGCTATCCCAGGGTCATGAGCATTTCTGTCTAAAGAAAACCCAGTCTGGGCAGAGCCTGGAAGGTATTGCATTTTCTCACAGAGGAAAGCTAGAACCTAAGTTTCCCTAAGGGTCCCTAACCATATCATCCAAAATGATCCAAAGGACCATTTTCAGAAAGCCCAATGGGTCTTGGGCTCTCACTAACTTTATGGGAGGCACTGGAGACCAAGCAATGGTGGAACAGCCAATGTGAAGCCAGGAAGAAGGTCGTGACCATAAGGTTCAAGTGTATATCTTGCCATGCAATGTTGTAATTCCTTGGGACTTCACTCAGGTGGTGGCTTCTAGCTCATCTCTTCTGCCACAGAGGTACTAAGAAGTTCTTTATGGGTGCCAAACAAAAGGACTGTCATTGCGGCAGGTGGATTAAGCTGTGCTCTTTGCCTGGGCTTGGGCCAGCCTGGTGCCGTTCTCTCCTCTGTCACTGTGCCAGTTTCTTACGGAGCCAGAGAGTCTATCAGCCCATCGGGATGGAGGAGACAAATGACAGCTGTAACACGGACTGAGCGGGATTAGATAAAACCAAAGAGCGATCACACACAGCAGTGGACAGTCATTTAAAAGAAAATCCATCTCACCACTGGCTAGAGCCTCCCCAGAAGAGAAAGACATCTTCCAGTTGCAGGTTAACATTTCTAGCTGGGTGTCAGGCTCTGGGGGAGCTGGCCTCATGATATGCTGGGGGCTCATGGCTCTAGATGGCCCCTGATGAGTTCTCTCAGAGTTGGGGTTAAAAGAGGAGCTCTGTGTATCCAAACCCCAGAACAGCACGCATCACCTGCCAGTCCTCTGGCCAGGTGCACTGAGGGCCTATATTTTCTCCTTTGTACAAGGAGCACTATAAAAGCATTTGCTTCAAAGGGTTGTTATGAAGAATAAAAGAGGAAATACAAGCAAAGTGCTTGGCCCATAAACAGGATGCAGTAAATGACAAATATGAAAATTAGAGGGTAGATTTGGGTTGTCTAACGTGGCTGAGGACAGATACACTCTAATAAATACAGCCCCTGTCACCTTCCATGCGTATCCCTGTAAAGAGCAACAGAGGATTTAATGTTATTTCTGAGATATTGACCTTCTCCTGTCACTAGCCAGGAAGGAAAACAAGGAAAATAATTATTGCATTGTCTTCGTTTTTACTAAATGGCTTTATTGAACACCCACCTAAAATCCATTTGTACCAAATGTTAAGGTCAATGTCATATATTCACAAGGTCATACAACCACCACAATATTATAGGTCATCTTGATCCTTTCAGAAAAAAAAAGAGGCTGCTTACATTAGCACCCCTCCTCAGGCCCTCAACTAGATCCAGCCAGCTACCTCTCTCCTTCTTTTCCCACAAATTTCCCCCTTTTGGATTTTTCCCCTAAGTAGGATGCTCTCTTAATGCGACCTTTTGATGGGTTTCTTTCATTGGGCATATTATTTTTTTGGCTTACCTATGCATTGGCACTTCATCCATTTTCTCTGGAAAATAATATTCCATTTCATGAGTAGTCACTTTTATGCATCACTTGATGAGGTGATGAGTGTTTCTTTTTTTTTCTTCAGTTTAATTTAAAAATTGTTATGTTCTTTCTTTCTTTTTTTATTAAATATTTTATTTATTTACACTTCAGATGTCATCTCCTTTCCCCATTTCCCCTCCCTAGAACCCCCATCCCATCCCATCCCCCCTCCTCCTTTTTGCTTTTATGCCATTTTAATTACACGCAAGTGTTAAGGTCAGTTCTAGGTTGAGGGTCTAGCAATACAATAGATGCAAATAATCAAGGAACAAGCAAGACAATAAACACAAATAGTCAAACAACAAGCAAGGCATTAAATCCAATTCTGTGAACACTCCTGTGATCACTGTTTCTAAGGGTTTATCAGGATGACCAAAGTACCTGAGCCTACTTCCCTGTCCTAGCCCAAAGTCATTTTCATGTCTGAAGCCTACTTCCTTGTTCTAGCCTAAAATTTAGATTCCTACCTGAACTTACTTCTTTGTTCTAGCCTAATGTCCGATTCCTGCATGAAGCCTATTTCCTTGTCCTTGGCCAGTATCAGATTCCTGCCAAGAAGCCTATTTCCTTGTCCTTGGCCCATGTCAGATTCTTGCTAAGCAGCCCCAAAGGCTCTCCGCCTCTGCCCCTTTCTTATTTCATTAATAAGAATGAGCCTGTCTTAGGTCGTTCTGACAAGAATGCCTTCCTTACCTATCATGAAATATGCATGAATGGCTCAGCCATTAAAGGCTAGGCTCACAACCAAAAATATAAGATGAATGGGTGTTTCTTTAGACCATTTCTGGTTTATTATGAATAATCTGGCATCCTTTGAGATACTCGTGGGCCCTGTTATTACACTCTGTTGCTGTGTTCAGGAAAGCTCTCTCTGGGTCTTTGTGTTATGTTGAGGGCTAGGACTGAGGAGGTGGCATGGCACTGCCATGTACCTTTGGTTACTGTTCAGAATGAGTTGGCCATTAGGTACAGACCTCTCTTGCTATGCCGTCTTTGTCTTCTCTCAAAGAAGACAAAGTAATGATATAAAAGTGACAAGGAGGAGGGGGGATGGGATGGGGGTTCTAGGGAGGGGAAATGGGGAAAGGGGATGACATCTGAAATGTAAATAAATAAGAATCCTGTATATGGCACTTGCTGGAATAGGCACCAGAGTCCTGACCAGCACTTTCAGTTTTGGGAATGTACTTGGAGCCCCAAATAACTTTGGAGGTAAGATGCAGAACTGTCTGGGAGTAGTGGGAGTCCTAAGCCTTATTTTGTGATAAGAAAAGGAGACTTGACACCCATGGGAAGATTCCAGAGCTATTCGGCAATGTTCAAGCTCTTTCTGCCTGCTTCTTTTTGGTCTCAGATTTCAGGGCCATTGATCCTGTGCATTCCTGGGCTGTCTGAGTTGCCTTAGTTATGGGATGACAATGAGCACGTACCACTGAGCCTTAGTCCTTGTCTGAAACACTGGGTGGAATGATTCTACATCCTGGAACATCATCGAGTATTGAGTGAGTAGATGCTTGGGAAGACAGGACCGTGTCTCCACAAAGGGCCCTGTTATTAAATGAGTAGGCTCAGGCATCTACATGATCCTTTGCCATAGAAACGGACTTAGAAGCTGGGTAGACTGAGATCAGGAAAACATTCTTGGTGACAGAGACAGCAGGAGCAATGCCAGGGATCCTGTCAGGTTCTCAGTTGACACAGATGCTCAAGAATGGCCTACTTTCCTGGGTGTGGAATTTATCTGTCCCAAACATGTTCCAAGGAAGAAACTTGTAGACATTTGTTATTGTCTGTATAAAGCCCAGTGCTATGCCACAAGTCTGTCTCTGTGACTCTATACTTTCATGCTTACCATGATATCTCTGGCTTTTCAGGGTCCTTCCAGGGTATCAAGGGCCCTCCACTACTTTGTTGACCCCAGGGCATATGACCCATACCCTAATCCACTGTGAAGTGGGAAGACAGGAGTTCCTCCCCTTCCTCCCTTTTCTCGGTGTAGAATAATGAATCCAAAAGGGGTTTCCCTCTGTGACTCACTTCTCTCCCATGTGACATATGAAGGCACCTAGGCCATAGTGACCTGGTGAGAGGGTTGAACAGAGAAGAGGTGACAGCAAATAAGCACAGTCACAGAAGCAGGGCAAGGCTAGTAGTGTCCAGCAGAGAGGAGAGCTTGTGGGGTGTGCAGGGAGTTGATGCTAGTCTCTTTCACCTAGTTTGCTTAGAAGTCAAAGTGGATAGTGCTGGTGTCCATACCTCAGCGGCAGCATTGTGGTGAGTCTGCCTCACCCAGGCTGGGAAAATGGTTTCCATAGGCAGGTTAGCTTTTCAGTCTGCTGAGATGTTCCCTGTGTTCCTGGAGGGTGACCCAGATCAGGAGGCTGGAACTATATGGCCACTAGACTCTGAGTGAGCAACTAGACCCTGGACGGCCCTGCTTGGTCCCAGCTATGAAGCCATATACCTACCTCTGCAGCCCAGCTTTCCAGCTGTCCTGAACGTGGCTCTTCATGGAAGCTAATATTTGCAGCTGGTTTTATGTTTCTACTGGGGTCCCGGGAATGATGATGTCTTAGTTGAGGCATATTTCATGTCCGATTCCTGTCAGCATTTCTGACAGGATGAACCCTCATTAGAGGCTTCCCTTGTTGGCTCCCTCCCTGCTTGCTCAGCCTGAGTGACATAAATAAGACCCTGGTTCCTCTTTCACAAGCAATCTGAGACCCTTAAAGGTGCCTGGATGCTATCTCTGCACCCCCCTTTCAGCCACAGGGGCTCCCCAGGTAGAGCTGGGTGAGGAATAGTTGCTGTCAGAGCCTAGTCTGGCGCCTCTGGCTCCTGTCAGGCTCCTGGACTCTTTATAGCTGTGGAGATGCTGTGATTTCCTCCTCCATCTCTCTCCACAGCAGCACTCTGGC
The DNA here is from genome assembly GCF_004785775.1 of Grammomys surdaster. Taxonomy (NCBI): domain Eukaryota; kingdom Metazoa; phylum Chordata; class Mammalia; order Rodentia; family Muridae; genus Grammomys; species Grammomys surdaster. Next base: position 3,048,330 of record NW_021604762.1, on the reverse strand, counting down.
TCCCGAGGGTCCACAGGCAAGCTCTGCTAAAGAGCCAACATGAAGCACTGGGCAGTCGACCTGTAGTACAGACCGCAGCTTCATATAATGAAAAGGCTGGATCATGGGAAGGGGTCTCACTGGGCATGCATTTTGCTCTGGTTGGGTATCCATGACTACTACCTCATCTTTTGTACTTATCAGCATTGTGGGTAGAATAAGGTGAGCTGGCTTTAGAGCAGTTGAAGGGACCTCTTGACCTAGGTCCATGGCCAAAGAAAGGGTGAGGCAGAGATTTGGGTCCCGATTTGAGGGCTGCTCTCTTTGCTCCTTGCATGATTGGCTTCTCACAGGCTGAGTGCTTGAGGGTCTGTTATGAGGCTCAGAAGTGTTAAAGCTCAAACTCAAGGCTGCTTCCTACCTACTGACTGGCTTTTCATTTTCCTTTGGTCCCCAAGGAGGCTGCGGTTATACACATAAGATTTGCTGGCTACCCGGGGGAAATCTGTGGAATGATTTGTCATAGTCCTCTTGAAAGCATGAAGCTCCCTGGAACAACAATTTGAATGTGATTTCTTCCTCAACACTTCAATTTGTGTGTGTGTGTGTGTGTGTGTGTGTGTGTGTCTGCGAGTGTGTAAAATGTAGCATGACATGGTGAGTGTGGCCCATAAATATGGCATCCCAAGGGACTAACATCTGGTTGACCAGGCTGGCAGACATGCAATGCTTTTTGCTCACCTCAACTCTCCTTCTGGCTTCTTTCTGGTCTTAACCCATAGAACTGTGTGCTCTTCTCTCTCTCTTCTCTTCTCTTCTCTTCTCTTCTCTTCTCTTCTCTTCTCTTCTCTTCTCTTCTCTTCTCTTCTCTTCTCTTTGTGTTTCTCTTTCTCTCTTTCTCCCTCCCTCCCTCCCTCCCTCCCTCCCTCCCTCTCTTTCTCCCTCTCTCTCTCTCTCTCTCTCTCTCTTTCTTGACAGTCCCACCATGTAGCCTTGTATGGCCTTGAATTCATAAAGTGCTGCCTGCCTTTGCCTCCCAGTGCTGGGATTTAAGGCATGTACCACCTTGCCCAGTGGAACTGTGTCTACCTATTGCTTTGAACTTGTCCTGGTTCTTAATTCCTCTACTGAAAAGCATTCTTCCCATTTTCTTAACGCAGAAAATGGAGCCCAAACTCTCATAAGTTCCCATAGCTGTGATACAGGGGAAAGTTTGGATCGGCCCTTATCTAAGCACGTGTGTATATGGGTATGTGTGCCACCCAGAGACCAGGGGAGGACATTTTCCTCTATTGATTTTCACCATATTCCCTTGACACAGGGTTTCTTGATGAACATGAAGCCAGTGTTTTTAACCTTTTATTTTTTGACAAGGCTAGCTGTCCAGCAAGACCAAGGAACCTCTAGCTGCTGTCTAGCCTCCCTGCTGTCTAGCCTCCCCACTCCCCATAGTGCTAGAGTTACAGGTGTGCAGGCTATGCCTGGCTTTATATGTGGATGCTGAGGATCTGAACTTAGAGCCTCATGCTTGTTCAGCAAGCACCATTACCTACTAAGTCATCACCCCCAGGCTTGGTTAGAATACTAAATGAGTGTATGACAATGGGCCGGATCCACACATAGATGTCTGGAGCCTGGGGGTCTCTAGGTTCATCTGGAAAGAATGGTCTAGTGGGGGCTTGCTTCTGGCCTTTCCTTTCCCACCTCCCATCTTCTCAGGAGAGGCTCAGCCAGACTCAGAAGTGTGAGCGCTTAGTCTGCTGGCAATGGGGGAGACAAATCTCCCTGAGCATGCTGACACGCTCTTACTGATCTCTCCCTTCTCAACCCTGTTTATTCTGGAGATCGATAAAGATGAAGGAAAAGTCATTCCCAGGAGACGGCCTGGCTCTACACTTTTGAAAACCACACTTCTTCCTCCTTCCGCTGGGCCCCTTGCCTCCCCCTGTTGCATTTCTTTAAAGCAGAGCCATTTCTTGGAAACATGGTGAGCTGTAGTGCTGGGTTAGAGAACTTTGCTTGCTCTGGTTGGCTGGCCTTCCTGACTGAAGATCTCTAGGTCTGGTCACATCTAGTCAGATCCAGTTCCAGACCAGCAGAAATCTAGGCCCTTCGTGCATAGATTTTTGTTTTGTTTTGTTTTTACATGTACATGTCCAGTCTCGTTTTTTCTTTAAGTCCAATGGAAAACAGAAGGAGTTAAAATAGATGGCGATTTTCTCGTAACTCTCACAGTAGAATCTCTTAAGCTTATTTCCTTTTCTAAGAATGTGTCCAAATGAAGAGGGGCACCACTGGTTTTGGAGAATCCGAGTTTGGGTAGGTACTATGTTTCACTCTGTGTCCTATAGGATAGTCTCTGAAGGGCTTCTAGAAAACAACAAAACAGTTGACCCTGGTGCTTCTAGATCTAATATTCTAGGGCTGTATTATCTTATCTCACTGTTTTCATTGTTTTTGTGCATATGACTGGATTCCCCAGGGAGCCAGCGAAAACTGTGTGAGCAGAGGCATCTCTTCCTACTTGATGTTTTCCCTCACACACAGTCGGAACCTAAGACAGATTTATACCCAATTGATTTCGGTAGCCATTCCCACCAAAACGGAGGTTCGAGTATGTTGGTCTGGGAGGAGGGCTGCCACCCACCAGTCCAGATGAGATGTCTAGATTTGTGTCGTGCTCACTGGGGTTGACTTTTGCCATTTCTCCTCTCTTGTACTTCATCAAAGGGACTCTTTGCCCACTAGAGAGGAGAAACGGATGAAATTCTCATTCTAAATGTAGCCTCCTACAGAATTGTCTTCTGCAATCTTTTCATACACAAACAAAATAATCTCTTAGAACTTTCAGTCAAAATTCAAATCATTTTCAAGAACCCATTGAAACCACTTTGTTTTAGGGATTGTAATAAACGCTGGCATCGGAATAAATGAAAGCCTCGTGTCTTTGGGGACTGTGCACTGTGGGTAGTGACAGTAGGTTCCTAGGAGCAGATAACAAGATTATAAGGTATAGGAATGACTCCTAGAAAGGAGGCAAACATACTATGGAGATGGTCACAATGGTCATATTGGTTCTTTGCAAATTTCCCATCATGCTCCCCAATTCCACTCATCTCCCGGTCCCTTTATCCCTGCTCTCCGCCATTGCAACCTCCCCCACCAAAAGAAAGACATCTTGTCGTGGAAGCTATAGTGTGTCACAGCGTGTCACACAGCATACCCTTTTGTCCATGCTTCTTTGCTTGCAAATGTTCATGGCAATGAGGTATTGATCTGGTTCAAGGCCTCTGGCTTCTGGTACACTATCAATACTGGATCCTCACTGGGGCTCTTCTTGGAGTCCTGAGTCATGGAGATCCTGCAGCTTTGGATCTGTAGGGATGGCACATTACACGCTCCATCAGTTCATAGATGGGGTAGATGTTGGGGTGGGCAGACTCAAAGCCTTAGATTTGGGCCTGGGAGGAATCTGAACTAGTCAGCCTGCCAGATCTCTTGTGTACCCAGAAAAGTCAGGGGCTCTCCAGCATTTACCCAGCTAGCTCATCCAGTGCTGCAGGTAGCCGGCACAGGGCGGAAGCATTTCTCCTTCTCTCATGCCCTCAGGGCTGGCTTACCCATGTCTAAGCCATCAGGGCGAGCTCTACTATCTTGCCCAGGTGAGGTGCAGGGTCCACTCACCCAAGTGCTGCAGCAGGCAAAGGGCTAGGATAGTTCTCCTGCTCTTAGGCCCTTAGGGCTGGCTCACCCACAACCCCCACACCCAGGGCCAGCTCCACTTTGCTGCTCATGCTAGGTGCAGGGCCCATTCTCTTGAGTGTTGCAGCTGGTGTGGGACAGGGCTAGCTCTCCTACCTGTTATAAGTCATGAGGGATGAGGAGGGGATGATAGCACCTCTCTCTCCTCCCCACCAGCACAAGGCAGACAAGTGTCGGGGCCAGTTCTCCCATGTTCACACCCTCCCAGCGGGCTTGCCAGTGCCCTGCCACCAGGGTCGGCTTTACTGTGTTGCCCAGGGGAGGTATAGGACCCACTCTCCTGAGTGGTGCAGTTGGTGAGGGGCAGGGTCAGCTCCTCTGTTCTCATGACACCCATGATGCCCAGGTGAGGGGTGAGCCATTTCTGTATAGACCTCAGACCTCAACATGGTCCCAAGCAGCAACCCAAATCAAGGATGTATACCTAGTCTTTAATGGCAACAGACCTCTGTAGCTGTCGTGTCACAGACCCAAAAACTGACTTCCATGGCACAGGTGACATCACTGAATCCTCCCATCAGGTTATTCCTCATCACCTTCAAGTCTCCAGATCTGCCTTTCTTCATTGTACACACATCCTTCTTCTTCTCTTTCTCTTCCATTTCTCCACCACTTACTTGGTCATCCTGGTGGTGCTTAGGGTCTCTGGGTGTCTGGGGATCATCTCAGGAGAGGTCTCAGGAGTCCTATGCCCTACCTGTATAGTATGGCACTGGGCAAGGGTCGTCTCTGGTGTGGTCTGCCCACCTGAGTCTGCATGGTACTCTACTGGGGGTTATCTTGGGCTCAATCCTTACCTTGGTGATATGGCCCCAAGTGAGAAGTTGTCTCATCTCAGGCTTGCTCCCGACCTGGGGCCATGTGGCACCGGGTGAAGGCAACTGTGTTCTTAATGGGGTAGAAAACTGGACTTCAAAGGTAAAGACTAGATGAAGAAACATTCTGGGCAGGATGAATCCCTGCCAGAGTCAACACCGGCATGCCTGCTTATTTTCTTACTTACACAGCAATGTGAAAAGCTTGAGAGTTCTGCATTTGCTGGGGTTGAAAGAGCTAGAGCTGAGAATGGGCAGAGTCTGAGGCCCAAGTGAGAAAGCTGATGTACAGAGTGAAGAGTTTGCTTCCCAAATGGGAGGCTGAGAGTCATTCTTCTATATTAGGAAAACCACCACAATGACATTTTAAACCATGCAGATTGGAGGGAGGATTTCATTTAGCCAGAGAGAGAGAGAGAGAGAGAGAGAGAGAGAGAGAGAGAGAGA
>NW_021604762.1:2993989-3043227 GCF_004785775.1 Grammomys surdaster | reverse complement strand
GTGCGAACAGTGGCTGCCTGGCTTCCTCTGTCCACGGGTTGTCCAGGAAGGATGGAGAGTGGATAGGGAGAGTCTGCTGTTGCCCCTGCCACCAACCGCTTCTCAGCGTCTCAGCAGCGGGGGCAAAGAGGGGAAGAGTGTTACAGCTCTTTGAAAAGTGTTACAGCTCTTTGAAGTGCCCCGGTGAGGCACCAGCTGGCTGGCGAAGAGGGGGAGGGACCGCGACAGAAGTTCTCAGACAACAGGAAAAATCTCGCACACCTTTACTTCTGAGTTTTGCCCATATATACAGTTTTGGGGTGGGTTAATGTCTGGCAGCAGGTAACCCCTATTGGCTTGGTCTGAGAGCTTGGGAATGCCTCATCTGCATGATGGTGCTACTCCTAAGTGACTGATGACTATGGGCCTCTTTCTGGGAGGGACTGTGGAGGGCTGAGGTTGAGAGAGCCAGAGGCCTAGGAAGAGTTTGAACGCCTTCTGTCCCAGTGGTTTTATCCAAACCAGGGTGTCGGTTTCTAAAGCTCTTCTATCAGGCATCTGACCTTTTCTCATACCTCACTGTCCCACAATGAGGCACTTGCCAGGGGTTAGGTGAGAAAGAACACCTTTGGAATGAAACATGGCACTAAGGTTACAGGTACGTGGAACTTAAGTGGTCTGGGACACCCAGATTGATCATCTGGCAATGAGCTGAGCTCACAATACAGGTCTGGCTAAGGTTGAACACTGAATACCTGAGTATGGATGAACAATCAGGACTGGCTAAACTGTTGGAGTGGGGCATGGGATGGGATTCACAAGTCATTTTAATAAAGGAAAGGAGTGGGAAGCTCAGAGGGCATGCAGAAGAAAAGGCCTCCAGGAAGAAAGCCTCCTCAGTCCTATGGCCACAAGATGGGTCCAGAAATGTAGGCATTGGGTGGATGGATAGAAAGACACAGGGCTACAATACAGAGCCAGGTGGTTCTACAAAATTGGCTGTCTCCAGGGCTGGCACAGGCTTCCCTTGGAGAGAGGTGACCTGCTGGGCCCCAAGCACCGGAACTAATCAGGAGAGCTGTTTAGCTTAAACACATCACCCCAGCTGTGCCGAGCCTGGGCCCCGGGTGTCATGTTGACAGCAGCCAGCCCATTAAAGGTGCAGCTAGGCTGGTGAGGCACAGTTCTGAGGAGCTGCCATTAACAACATTTAATAGCAGGATTGTAGTTAATGGTTAGCAAATGTTTTATGAACAGGTTCCCTGTACTCTGTGAAGGCTGATTCAATTTATTCAGAATGGATTTGCTTTCCCCTTATTCTCAGATCAGTGTATATCATTTCCTTTACTTGACAGAAGGGCTTTCTTTCTGATAGGAGTGGGGCCTGTGTCATTTCTGGTAGGAGCAGGACCTGTGTTATCCCTGATAGGAGTGAGTCCTATGTCATGCTGTTCCTCTTTAAGTTAATCATAGGTGGTAGGTCTATGTGCATGTCTGGGACTAAGTGAATAGTTGGCAGAGCCAACACTGGGATGAGTTGCTTTTTGTTAGCAAAGAAATTTCTAGAAAAGCAGTGAGGACTTCTCAGAGTCTATCCAGGAAATTAGAGTCCCACCCCCCTCCCACACTGAGCTAGGATGGCCTTGGTGCCAAGCCTGGTCACAACTCTGGTTTCTTATTCATCTTTTGACAAGCTGTTTAACCTTTCTTTGGCTGGTTTCCTCACCTGTGAAGTACAGCTAATAACATCTGTCTTCTTCTAGGGTCAGAATCGGAGTTAATGACCATGAAGCATTTAAAAGACTGGGAAGGGAGGGGCTTGGGTGTCAATATCAAGCATTTAAATGAGCCAGGAATTCCCATTGCAAGAAGATGGGGACTAAAACCTAGCATTGCCTTGGTAGTCTTAGGGCTGTGATAATACAATATCATAGACCGAATGTCTTATAAACAGCAGGAATATGTATCACAATTCTGAAGGTCAGGAAGTCCAAGATCAAGGCCATTGATATCTAGAAAGAGCCCACTTCTCGATTATATGCTGCATCTCTTTGCTATGTCCCCACATGGTGGCAGGGCTCCAATGGAGGCCATCTATTAAATGGGTACTAATTCACTCATAAGGATTCCGTCCCTGTAGCCTAACAACCTTCAAAAACCTCCCCATCTCCAATATCACCTTGGAGGTTAGCATTTCTATACATTAATTTTGAAGGATAAAAACATGTAGATTATAGTAGGCATTATTGATTGATGATCTATTAAATGAGTTTCAGATAGCATTTATTTAGGGCAATTAACAGCTCGGTGTGTAAAACATTGGACTTTCTGTTGAGAGTAGGATAGTGCTGTCTCTTCTGTTTTGAATCCAAGGAGATGGGATAGTGTTTTTGTTTATTTTTTGTGTATATGTTTCTCTAAGGGCACATAGTAGGAGGGGTGTGTGTGTGTGTGTGTGTGTGTGTGTGTAAATGTGTGAGAATGAGAGTTTAGAGGTCAGTAATCAGTGTCAGGTGTCATTTACAGTTGATCTCCACCCTGTTTTTAAAGAAAGAGTCTCTCACTGAACCTGGAGTCCACTGATGTGGCTAGGCCAGCTGGCCAGGCAGACCCAAGGATCCACCTTGTCTGCATCCCCTGCTGACATCACAGGCTCATGCTGCCGTGCCCAGCTACTTGTGAGTCTTGTGGAGACCCTGAACTCAGGTCTTCATACTTGCTTGGCAGGCACTTTACTCATGGAGGCAGCCATATCTTTAGTCCCCTATCTGTGCATTTTTTAAACTGAAATCATTAGCATTAAATCACACGAAGCCACATATACCGGTTACCAAGAGACATGTGGCTGTATCTTTTCAATGCCATTTCCAGTTCTCAGTGGCAGGACTTATTTTTCTAGCTCCCAAATGTGGGGTCTTTGTTAGATTTCTATCTTTCATCTCAGGTCTTTTGTTGGGGGATAATTCGAGTCACTGCATAGAGAACTTGAGAAGGGTGCCTAGTTATGTCATTCAGCAGTGTATGACTTTGGATAAATCTCTTAATATCTAGAAACCATTTTCTATTAAAAAAATTAAGATGCATAATAAGACCTACTTCATAATGCTGTGCTGAGCCAATGTGAAATTGAATATAAAAACTGGGCACGTGTCAGGTTTATTGCCAAGATGGGGAAGGAAGTGGGTGCAGAGGGAACCCACAAACCTCACTCCTTCCTCTTGGTCAGCTCTACCACCTTGCTTTTGTTAAGAATGGCCTGCTGCCTGGAAAACATACCTAAGGGCCAGAGACCTCTGCATCCTCTGTGACATCAGAAGATCTCCTCCTGATTCTGGTCAAGAAGAAGCTACAGTTACCTGTCCTCAAAACCCAGAGCCAACCTGATGCTCTGTTGTAACAGCAGACTCACCAAGAACTCATCTCTGGCCCAGGCACCCTGCTCATCCTCCTGGAGGTGCGTCTCTTCCATGGATAAGGAGCCTGAGGTGACCGGCTGAAGGTCATACAGTGGTTAGCCATCATATCAGAGGAAGCCCTGGCAAGTGTTGTACAAGTAGAAGATATGACTACAAGGGACGTAGCAAGGAAGCTTTATAAAGGACTATGGGTAGGGAAGGGGAATCCTTTAGAGCTCAGCCATAGCCAGAAGCAGGTAACACTGAAGGCTAGTAGACAGGGCAAGGAGTGGGGGTATGGGTCAGGAATTTATCGGAAGCCAGAACCACCAGGAAGAAACGGAACTGGATAACCCCAGCATTTCTCTGAATACTGCTCATTTCTCCTGTCAGTGCTTCCCACTGACTAAACCTCATCTTAAACTAAAAGACAGATGTCCCTGGGGTGAGTTTGTAAGGGTCAGCACCCGGAGGATGATGATGACAGACCAATGTCCCTAAGATGGTGGAGGGGCAAACAGAACCTAACAAGAGTACAAATTAGGTTCAAGTGTGAGAGGCATCAGAGTAGAGACCTAGTGTGTCTCCCCAGGCAGACCCCAAGCCCCATGCTCTCTGGTAGAGTGCAGTTTCCATGTGAAGACAAGGCACAAAGTGAAGCACCTTGTGATCCTTTTCCCTAGAAACAGCAGGAAATGGCCATTCCTTTTCCCACAACCAGACCAAAGATGTCCACAGCGAAGCTGTAGCAGCAAGGGCCCTGGCTTTCCCCCTTACAGATACACTGCCACTGCTGCAAGATGGTATTGAAGTCATATGCAACTTCATTTCATCTTATCTGCAGTGCTGGGCATGGAACCCAGGTCCTTACTAGTTAGGCTCTCTGCTAATGAGCCACACCCTTAGCCCATGGTGGATACTTTCACAAGGTTTTTGTTCACCCTGTTGCTACCTTGAAATTTTGGCAGTTATTCGACCCACTGTTAGCTGGGTTTACTGCATTAATGAGGAAGCACTACCAATTACTGTCATTACAGGTTGTCTCAAGTTCTTTGGAGATTTTACACACTGGGTGTTTATCTATATCATATCTACCCTTCACTATCCGTCTCTAACTTCTCTTGGAACCCTCTCTCTCAGATTCCCCTCTCAATTTCATGTTCTCTTCTTATTTTTTTTTTTTTTTACTTCTTCAAATAACACCCACTAGCTGGCGTCATGTCAACTTGACATAGCTAGAGCCATTTGAGAAGAGAACTTCAACTGAGACAATGGCCCCACTCCATTGGCCTGAGGTGCATTTTCTTGATTGATGACTGATGTGGGAGGGTCCAGTTTACGTGGGTAGGGCCACCCCTGGGCTGGTGGTCTTGGATGCAAGCAGACTGAGCAAGCCAGAAGGAGCTAGCCAGGAAGCAACACTCCTCCATGGATTCTCCCTCAGCTCCTGCCTCCAGGTCCCTGCTTAGAGTTCCTGCTGTGACCTCCCAAAGTGGTAGAGTGTGACCTGAGAACTGTAAGATGTAATAAACCCTTTCCTCCCCAAGTTTCTGTTGGTTGTGATGTTTAATTACAATAGCAGAAATGCTAAGACATAATCCACTGAGTCCAATTAGTGCCAATTAGAGCATGGACCACATCCCTGGAGAGAATGCCTTCCCTCTCTCCCAGAATTCATCAACTGACAATATGCTTTTCAGCTAGGTTTAGAGTCTCATGAGTTGACTGGTTTGATACTATATAGACAATCAAAGCTGCTGTGAGCTCCTGAGTACAGTAGCCCTGGGACGTCCAGAAGAACTTATTTTGCAGCTGTTGTCTCCAACCTCCAGCTTTCACAATTACCTTCTTCCAGGATATTCTCTAAGCCTTAAAAGGGTGTCAGGGGGAGGGAGGGGATTCTATTTAGGACTGATCACTCCACAGTCGTTTACTTTCTGTACTTTGAACAGGTAGGAATCACCAGAGACAAGAACTATGCGGAAGGGTGAAAGCTGCACTAACCTCTGGGTATAAAATTAGGCATTTCGGCAGCAGTTTGTACTACCATGTGTTTTGAAAGGACTTTGAAAAGTCTATTTAATTATTATTTGCTTGCTGAACCATAGACCCACCACCCGACTCTCAGATCTGTAGAATCAGAATTTCGGTATGTGGACCTGGGGATCTGAATGTGCTCCTAGCTCCTTGAGTGATCTGGATTAGATTGGATCCTTGCTATGTGCTCTAGAATGTCTACATCCCTATGGCTTTTAATTTGACCCCAAGTTCAACATTTTAATTGAATTTTCAAAAGCTCATCTAATTTCTAAACCAAGCCGCACACTGGTTAGATTGAAAGTACACAAGCAAGGAGAGCTACAGCACACAGCATCATCCAGGTCTCTTCTTGCATTTGGCCAACAGAAATAGAGGTCATGTCAGGCTGGGAAGCAGAGATTGCTTCTCTGTTGTTGAATCATTTTCTGTCAGAGAAGCAAAACAACCAATGGTTTGAGGAGGTTTCCCCAACCCCCACTGATTCCCCAGAATGCAGAAAAAAAGTAGAGATCTATCATTCTCCGTGTCCGCTTCAGGTAGTCACTGTAGGGTTCCATGCACTGGCTGGCTGGCAGGGAGCCTTTTTCCTTTGCATTGATCCTACTCAGAGCCCTCGTATCATTATAACCTCAGTGTCCTGTGTGGATCAGAGGCACAGACATCTGGTTGCAGGGACATGTCAGGGCTCAGAGATCAGATAATGGCATAATGGCACCTTTGGCCTTGGCAGCTGCTGTCTCTGCTAGCCTGGATGGTTCTGTTTTGACCCTGAGGTTTTGCATGGCCAGGGCCAGTCATTTGATCAAGTGAAGTGACAGGACTGGGGTTTTATGTGGCACCTTTAATTCAGGCTGTCCAAAGGTCAGAGCCTCCAAAGGGATAAGTGCTCATGTCGTTTGCGTCTTTCAGAGTCTGAGAATAAATGAAAAGCAGTACACTGGTATCTCACTGATGAGTTTACACTTTGCACATTTTCATTAGCCCCTTTGAAGATTGCCAGTGTCAGAAGCCTGATCCCTCTGATAATAGCAAGCCTGAGGATATACCGTATCTGTGCCACGAATAATAATTTCAGCTTTCGTTGAAATGACTCCTTTCCCAGGAGTCATGTTTTCCTTTATAAGCAATATTTTCATGGGTGAGCTGCCTCATCTACTACTTGGCAGTTTGGTGGACGGAAATGCAGCGTGAGTTTCTTGTTGTAGCCTGGAGAGGAGACAGTGTTTGAACTCTAGTCAGGTGTTCAGAAGACCAGGCAATGTTTCTAGTCCACGGCTCACACTTGACTCCGTGGCCTCTGACTTCCGCATCGTTATTCTCTAAGTAAGTGGTTCTGATGTCACAATTCTGTCATGTTTCTACTCATAGTAACTGAGCTCTATTTACTAATTAGATGTTCTGATTAGCATGGGAGCCATTAATACTGAGTTGATATCATTCTGGGCCAAGACATAGCTATGTGACATTTCATTTCTCCAATGGGACTTTATCAAGAGTCAACAAACAAATGATGTCAATTAGGCTGGGGAATGTATTAAACATCGCTCCCAGTGCCCTGGTGTGACATTCAAGGGCCCCTTCAAGGTGGGAACCACAGCTCTGGTGTTTTTTTCTGTTCCTTTATTTGTGCAATAGACCTGGATGAACTAGTGCCTGCTCAGGGGCTGTAGCACTGGAGTAGTCAGGCGATCATCTCCAAGCAGAGGAGAGATGAACAAAGCAAGAAAAGGCCAGGCACTGCTAAATGCCATAAGAACAATGAGACAGGATGAGGGGATGGGGAGTGACCAGGGCCACTTTAGATCAAGGCATTTGGGGAAAGCTTCTCAGAGGAGGGGACATTTAATATGAGATTAGAATGACAAGAAGGAGCCAGCCATGCCAAGATTATTTTTGGTCACATATAATGGTCAGAATAAAAACAAGCATAATGTGAAACTACCATCAGAAAAAAAGCAGTTTGGCTCTTAGGTGGGCAGTTCATTCTGGATGATTAAAAGAACCATCACATTCTCTTGATGTGGGCACTTGTTTCTCTCTCTCCCTTTCAACAAGTGACCTCCCTGAGGGAGGGTTCACTGACTTCTCCTCATAACCACAGAGCCTAATGCAGCTCCTGTCATAAAAACTGGGCCATAGCTGGCAGTCTGCGCAGTAGGTAGATGAATGAATGAACTGGGTAGATGGTCACTTTTCCTGTGCTTTGTGTGACTACACTGTGGTGAGGTTCTTCCTGGGTGATGGGAGAGGCTTAGAGGCAGGTAAAAGCCTGAGAAGTCAAGAGCAGACTTAGCAACTTAGACAAGATTTGCTCATCCCTTGAATGCTGTGGCCTAAAAACTGGGATAAGAAGCAAAGATTTAGCCCCAGTAAAATATTAATGCCAGGGACTATCTCTTGCAAGCAAGCAAGCATGGCACCCAGCTGACAGAGCAAGGAAACCAGTCCCATCTGAAGTATCAGTGCTTCTGGACTTGTGCTACTGAGAAGCAACAATACCTCTAGGGAAGATTGGTAATGGATGAAAAAGAAGACTGTTTCTTTGTGTTGAGACAGCCCTGGATTCAGGTCACTAAATCAAACATATCAAGAGAATGGTAGAACTGTGGTCTGGCATGGTCTCCAGTTGCGCTTCTGTGAATTTTAGTTTGAAGAGTGAGTCTTGCTTGGGAAATGGGGTTTCCCAACTTCTGCACATGGCTATAGCTTGGCAATGGGAGGCTAGGAGAACAGACCAGGTATATGGGAAAGACAGGTTCAAGGAGGGTCCCACTAGTCTGGGTAGATGAGAGTACCTCCTGATGCAGGAACTAGTGGGTGAGTTTACATCTGCAACAAGCATGGGGTTCAGATGTGGTTGTCTTCAGCATCAGTCACACTGGAGAAGATGGTGCTACTTGGCAAAATTTCCTGGGAGTCATGGTCCCTCCCAGTTATGCTAGAGAGTCAGCAGTGGACCCGAGGGCAGACAAAGAACCTATGCTAGTTGCTTGTCTCAGGCTGTGACAGAATATCTGACAATGCCAATTTAAAGACAGAAGGAGGAGCTTATTACGGATCACAGTTTAAGAATGGATGCGGTCCATCAAGGCAAGTAAGTGTGGTAGCAGCTGGTCTCATTGTAGTCACAGGAAGTTGAGAGAGCTGAAAGCTGGTGGTTTGTTGGTTTTTTTTCCCTTTCTATTCAGGCTGTGATTCCAAGCCATGGATGTTGCTACCCATATCTGGGTGGGTTTTACTTCCTCAGTTAAGCCTCTATGAGAACACCCTCATAGATAATGCTTAGAACTATGTGTCCAGGACATTGTAATTCAGTCCAGTTGACAATGACAATTAACTATCACAAGTCTGATATTAATGGGCAGATCCCCAGGTCTTAAACAGATGCTCAGTGAAGCCAAAGCCCAGCTATGGATATATATGGAGTGGGTTGAATGACTGCGGAAGTGGGAGACTGGTAAAGACTAAAAGCTGTGTGTTGATATGTGTCTGTGTCTTCATTGTGGTTTATCACTCTGATAAAACACCATGACCAAAAGCAACTTGGGAAGGAAAGGATTATGTTTGTAGTCCACCATCCAGAAAAACTGAGTCAGGAATCAGGAGGCAAGAATTGAAGTAGAGGCCTTGGAGGAATGCTGCTTACGGGCTTGCTCCCCATGACTTTCTCACTCCAGGACTACCCATCCACTGGTAACATCACTCATAATGATCTGGACCCTCCCACATCAACTACTAATTAGGAGAATGTACCTACCATAAGCTTCCTCACAGGTGATTTTTGTGAGAGCCTTTTCTTAGTTGATGTTCCCTCTTCCCAAGTGACTCTAGCTTGTGTCAAATTGACAGAAACTAGCCAGCTATGATGGTTTAAATGATTGGCCCAGGGCGTGGCACTATTAGGAGGTGTAGCCTTGTTGGAGTAGGTGTGGCCTTGTTGGAGGAAGTGTGTCATTGTGGGTATGGCCTTTAAGACCCTCATCCTAGCTCCCTGAAAGCTAGTCTTCCAGTAGCACCCTTCAGATGAAGATGAAGAACTAAGACACAGTCTGGCTGGTAAATCCATCTTGCCTCAGCTTGGGGTTAGACTTGGACTGAATAAGTAGCTCTAGCATGGGTACTGGCGTAGGGCAAGGGCTGGAACCAGGTGCCCAGAGACTGACAAGAAGCAGGGCCTGATAAACTTACTTTGAAAGTTTTCCTACATCTCTAGGCAGCCAGAATGGCATAGAAGATGCAGTACTACATTATATTTGAATTTCAGAGAAACCATGAATGATTTTTGTTTAATTCCGTGTCCCAAATATTGCAGAAAATGTTTTGTAGTTGATCTGAAATTCAAATTTAATTGAGTGTCCTGTATTTTTATTTGCTAAATCTGGCAACTGTAATTTGAAGGCAAATTAAGATATAAGCTTCCAGAGAGGCTCTGGATTTCTAATGTATCTGCTTCCTGCCTATCTAATGCAATTGAAGCTGGTGCATGCCTGGTGATTCTCTTCTACCTGCCTAGCCAGGTCCACTCTGGGTCAGTTGTGGGTTGTGGGCAGAAGCTGGGTGGTGGAGGTGCTGGGGTATGTTGTGGGGTCCTGGCTGAGTGGGAGACTGACAGATAGTGGAGCTTCCATAGCGTACAAACTGCTACTCTTTGGTTACCTTCCCTAAACAGGCATCCAAAGTATTGATGGTGCCTGCCTTCTTCCTGTTGTTTGACTTCTAAAGTATCCTCTGATGATTTTCAGGATGTGGCTTCCGGGGTGTCATGCAAATGGTCATTAATGTCTCTGTTAGGTGAGATTTCTGCTTTGCCGAGTAAGGAAATGAGGGTCACAGAAAGCAGAGAGGTGAATGACTGAGGATGGAATTTGACAGTAAGACGATGACTTGGGTCCATGGCATCCTGGCCACCATAATGTTTATGGGCCAAGAGCAGCCTCCAGGATGCCTCTCTTCTCTTTGATAACAGAGGCACTGTGAGCAGGAAAACCGAGAGAGAGAGAGAGAGAGAGAGAGAGAGAGAGAGAGAGAGAGAGAGAGACTGCTGTTGCTCTGCTCTGCTGAGAAGCCAGATCCGTCAACACAAACTAAGCATCTCTCCATGGCAGGTGGCACATTCATTCTCATCAGCAAGGATATCCTGTCATCCCAGGACACATGTGTCTGAGGACGAGAGGTGGAGAGCTGAGTGATGTGTTGTTATTTTCTGAGTTGAAAATGAGAGATAGTGAAGGGAATGTCCACTAAGCTGTTTCTGAAATCTTTGTCACGTAACTGTCATTTTTGAGCACAGGGAAAGACAACCTCTTAAAACAATCAATATGAACTCTTTATTTCAGTGACTGAGTGACGAAGAGGTGCTGTACCAGTGGAAGATTTCAGTCTCTGGACTCACGGAGGCAATGTCATCAGACCAGTAAATGGAGAAGGGGTTTGGGACCTCTACTTGTGACTTTTTGGACTTCATCTTCTAATACAATTGGTTAGGGTTCTTTAGAGACCCAGGGCTAGAATAAGAGGGAAGAGATGGAAAGAGATGAGGAGAAAGTAGAGGAGAAGGGAGAGTGGAGTGAAATGGAGAGGAAAGGAGAAGAGAGAAGGGAAGATGAATGTATTTTAAGACAAGAGCTTATGCGGTTGTGGGAGCTGAGAAATCTGAATTTTATGGTGCAGCCTTATAGTACAGATAAGATGCATGCTGTAGTATTGAGTGTGAACCCCACAGGATAGAAGCCAAGCTGGAAACCCACACAAAGCTTGATTCTCTGTGTTGCTCTCACAAGGCAGTCTTCTTTTACTGAGAAACCTCTGTTCTGAGACCTTTAACTGATCATATAAAGCCAACTATATCATGGAGGGGAAGCTTCTTGACTCCAGATCTACTGATGATAAGTGTCAGTAACATCTAGAACTATCTTCTCAGCAACTTTCAGACATGTGGGTTAAACAAACGGGCTCCATAGCCCAGCCCACTTGACACATAAGCGTTACTGTCACATCCTCCTGAGGCACCACCTCCACTCAGTATGTCGGCTTCATCCCATGATCCTATGCTGCTTCCTTGGATGAGAAGAGAACCAAGAAAGGGAATGAGCTTTCAGACATAAGTATGTGATGCTGGAGTGGGCTCGAGGGTTTAGATCTAAGCTGCTCATTCCACTGCCTCCAAGCAGAGAACGTCTTACCAGGATGGCTTTACAGCTTACAGTGCCTCTTCCCTACCTCTTGCCCTACATTTCTTCTGCAATAACATCCCCACTCTACCTCCTATGTTCATTTACTCCTTGGTTGTGTTCTGCCTGTGGCTTGCAGGGTCCTTCTGGGATTGATTCAGAGAAGGAGCCTATAGGTCATAGGGGCCACATAGCAGATATCCTGCATTTATATATGCATTTACATTATGATTCACAGCAGTGGCAAAATTACAGCTATGGAGTAGCAACAAAAATAATGTTCTAGTTAGGGGTCACCACCCCATGAGGACTATTAAAGTGTCACAACATTAGGAAGGTCGAGAACCACTGCTATAGATAGTGGGTTCCTCCAGACTCTGCCAACTACGATGGAGGATTCTTCCTTGCAAGAGGCCATATAACCATGGTTTTAAATGTGTTTGGTTATAATAGTTTTGTATTTGCAGAAAAGGAGCTAAGAACATGCAGAGGGCTCTCACGTACTCCTCATCCAGTTTCCCCCAGGTCTTGTACATCGTGAGAGAGTTATCTTAAGGGAAAATCTACTGCAGGTCCATCACTATCTCGTGCAGACATCACGTGGATCTGACCAGTTTCCTGCCAACTTCCATTTATTGCTCCAGGAGTCCTCACAGGATCCCGTGGTACATTTGGTCCTCAAGCCTTTCAAGAAGGTCTTGTCTAAGTACCACTTGCTTTGCCTCCCATCTCTCTCAGTTCTCCCTCCTCCTCTCCACAGCCTGCTTGTCTTTGGTTGAAGAGTCACTGATTGGAAGCCGCGGGTGAGGGCAGAAGCCCAACCTTGGTTTTTCTTCCCACATGCATGCTGGGAAGGAGGCAGCCCCCTTGGCTGCTTGGTAAATATTTTACAACATCTAATGGAATCAGGTTGTTTACTCTGCAGGAAATAGAAAGGCATTAGTTAAGGAAAGTAACAAGCTGGCTGGTTGCTGACACGTCAGGTTTAGTGAGGGGCCTGGGAGCTTGAATGATTTTCTTTTAAGGAACTGTGATGCAGCCCTGCATCTAGAATTTCCTCATTTGGGAAGCTTGATGACTACCGAACCTCCAAGGGCCAGGGCGTCAGTCAATCTCTAGCCCACTGGGACCTTGCACAGTTCCTGCTTGCTTGTGTTATTTTAATGAAGCTTACAACCCCTAAATTTCATGCATTGGTCTGTCCCTCTTTAGAATAACTTGCCATTTTTATTTCTCTGGGCGTATGCGCTGTGGGACTGTGAACCTCACTGGCTCTGCTTCCTGTGGGAGCTTCACAAGCTGTGCCCATCAACATAGCCCTTTGGCCACTAGCACTATAGCTTTCTTGTCCATAAAGGGAAGGATGGCGGTCAGCGTGGGGCCCAGATATGGCAAGGCAAGCCTTCCTGGTGTGGTTGTAGTGAGAACTCAAATGTGCACATCCACTGCCCACTGTACCTGTTTTCTGTTCCCTCTGGCCTTTCTCCCCAAACACTTGGCCCTCCACTCTTTTAAACTTTCCCCTGCCCCAAGAGTTTCATTTTGCAGAAGGGTGAAATAAAAATGTTTATTATTTAAACCAAGGCATATAAAGGCTGTTGTAAATGGTTTTGGTGCCGTTTACAAGCTGTGTGTGATAGTAAAGTTTAATGTGAAACCAGAGGGGAATCCAGGAGGATCTGAGCAGAATCCTGAATGAGGGAAAATGAATTTTATGGACCTGCAGACTTGGAGTTTGGGTCTCTCTTTCAGCACTGGCTATTTGCCTGCTACTCTTAGAATCATGGTATTTACTCTAGTTCAGTGGTTCTCAGCCTTCCTAAAGCTGCAACCCTTTAATACAGTTCTTATGTTGCAGTAACCCCCAACCATAAAATTATATTTGTAGCGACTTCATAACTGTAATTTTGATACTATTATGAGTCATAATGGAAATACCTGTGGTTTTTTAATGGTCTTTGGGTAACCCCTGTGAAAGGGTAGTTCAACGCCCCAGGTTGAGAACCAGTGTTCTAGTATCTTCAGACCAGCCCTGGGCTTTTTCTCATCCTTCCTAGACTGAGATTCTGCCTCCTTTATATGTACATTTTCCCCTCTCCATCTATTCAAAAATTTTTTTATGGAACAGGACCCAAGGAGCTTCTACTGTTGTTCCACTATGCACCAGGCTGATACCTAAGAGCCCAGCCATGGAGCCAGTTCCAATATCATTTTTGAACTGTTTCAGGAGCCCTTGATTGGATGCTGGGGATTGCTAAGTAGTCTTAGGGGTACCTTTCTGAGTACACTTGAGTAGTACTTACTCCTACATTTATATTTCAGAATAAGCTAAAGACACAGACACTGGCACAAAGAAGGAGTGCCCAAGACAGATGACAACGCTATAAACAGATGGAGCACTACACCCAGAGCAGAGCAGGAAAGGGCTGCAGAAAACCCGGCCTGCAAATATGCAAATGTGTAACTGTGAAAAGAACCTGCTAGATAAAAGGCTTGTCATGGGAATACAGGGGATTTGCAAGGACATAGACGGTTCTTGTGGTGGCTTGTACTCTCTTCCTTTTCCTTCATGTCTATAGGCTAGCTGGCTAGGGGATAGGGAGGAATGGGCATGAAAGTGGACTTGTGGGGAGAGCTTTTGACCAGTGCAGGGTCCTTGGAGAAATGACCTGCAGGCAGCAGTCTAACCCTGAATCCTGGCAAAGGACCTCCAGCACATATAGAGCTTCTCCAGGGTTTGTAGCAGAGAATTGGCCTGCCCTGAGACAAAGAGATAAGAGACAGCACCTTGGAGTTCATGTAGCACTTTTAGCAGTCCTTGTAGGCTCAAGAGAGGATGAACCCCAGTTGTCTGGGTAATGTACCCTGGAGGAACAATAATAGAACCCACCAAAGGTTGGGAAGACAGATGAGGCAGGCATGGGGTGGGGAGGTTGGGTATCTCTGGCATTCTTTGTTTTGGACCCTAATAATCTTTATGTTTATTCAGAATCCTAAGAGTGGTTTCCCCAATCTTTGGCTTTCAGGCTAGCAGGTACATATATGTTGGTTCTTGTGGACCCCTGGGGTTAGTGTCATGCTGAGCTTTTCATTGAGACAGCATCTCTCAACCAAAGCAAGAGCTTGCAAATATGGGTAGTCTTGCTAGCCAGCTTGTCTGGGGGATATCTTTGCTTTCTGAGGCTGGAATTACAGGTACCCACCTGCCATCTGCATGGGGTCAGGATCCTCAGACTCCAGTTGTCACGCATGTACAGCAAACAGTTTAATCTCAGCGCTATCTCCCCAGCCCCAATCAAAATCCACTGTTAGCACTGTCAAAAAACAGAAAAGAATCCTATTTTCTTTTCGCCATCTTTACCATCTTTCTTGCCAATTTCTGGCAATTTCTGTGTTCTTAGCCATAAGCCATCGAGCCAGCAGATAGCACAACCTTTGCAGGTTAAGGTTATCCCTGACTTCCTGCCTCCCCCTCTGGGCTGAGGGCAGAGGATCTCATGGCTCTTGAATGGGCTATTCCTCCCAGAGAGCTGGGAGCTGGCTCTTGGGAGTTTGGAGACATCTTACACACTTGGCAGCTTTGGATTAAGATATTTTAAATCCACCTATTATAGATCCTAAGCTTCATCCCCAAAGGCTGGTGCTTGGCTGTGAGCCAATGTGGCCCGCTTGGATTGGGTACAGTCACTGAGAGAGAGCGCAGACATAGAGATGGAGGTGCCTAGGCAAACTGTGATACCTATGGCACAACTCTGTCTGTATCATCCCCTTCTGACTGTGAGAGAAAAGACACCTTTATCATATCTATACTCCCTTAGGTGACATGTGGAGTGTAGGGCACACTTACAGAGTTTATGACTCAGTGTGTCTTGGGTATAGCCCAGGAATCTGCAGCTTTGACAAGGGCTCTCTTGAGTTATCTCATGTATAGCCACACTTGGGGAAACTAGTCTACCACTTGTAAA
The DNA here is from genome assembly GCF_004785775.1 of Grammomys surdaster. Lineage (NCBI taxonomy): Eukaryota > Metazoa > Chordata > Mammalia > Rodentia > Muridae > Grammomys > Grammomys surdaster. The sequence continues at coordinate 3,027,678 of NW_021604762.1, read as the reverse complement.
ATCAATTCCATCAAGGCTACTAGCTCAGACTAGTTCAGATACTGAGGAAACTGGAAAAGCCCTTGGGGCCTTCTCTCCTTCTGTGTCTACTTATAGGAAAGAAAACATGTCACCTGTATACACTCCAAATCTTAGAGGACAGAGTCCCATGTGTTAGACTTAGTTCTACAGTTGAGTACTTGGCCCAGTGAATGGCCTCACAGTGAAATCCTAGGCACAATGGGAGACCCCATTTTCCCATTTTTCTAGGAAAAGGAAGGCAGTGCATCATGAGAAAGTGTCTCACATTTGGAATTAATCAGAACTTTTCCAGTTTGCCAGCACTTTAACTGGTTTCTCCAAGGAAATCAAAATTGGTTGATTTTATGGTAGCACTTGTCACTCAGTAAGCCTTTCTCTATTGGGATCAGAATGGAACGGGTGATCACACATTGAGGCCCTCTGCCTCCCTCTTTGAGCTCCTCATAAGTCAAGATCCTACTATTTTCCCCCAAGAAGAGTGCACACTTGCTAGCTAATGGCTAGCACTGGGCAGCTTGTGTTCTTCTGGATTCTTCAGGGAAGGTAACCGATGCTGTGGGGTTGATGCTTTTTGGGGGTTTCTCACAAAGATGTAGGGAGCCTGGATAAGGTGTGTTAACAAGGCTACTTCATGGCACCTGAACCTAGGTGAAAGGTTCAATCTCCCATTGTCTTGTCTGTTTGTAAAGGAGTTTTTTGATCTGTGCTTTGATTTCCCTGTAGAAACATTGAAAACAAACCAACCATCAGAAATGAGAATGTCTTGAAAATTCTAAACCCCTGCCTCATGAGCTTGAAATGAGTGATACTGATGACTGAGTTGAGAAGCAAGATCAGAGGACATAACAGGAGAATTAGAGCAAGATCTGATCTGATTCTATTAGTGATAGTGGCAATGGAGAACAGGGTTTGAAGATATGGGGAATGGAGGTATGATTCTATTAGAGAAATGACTGGGTACTCAATTGATTCATGAGGGGTCCAATTTGGCCTATAGGCTAGTGGTCAAAAGTCTTGTTCAACCCTCTCTAAAGCTCAAGGAATATTGAAGATTATGTATGGTCAGAAAGAACATAAGAGCCAAGAGCAGAAGATGTACAATGCAAAGATATCTTCTGGGTATGGTCTAGCTGTTGTGGTCATAAGCCACTGCAACTAGGGTTATCTGCACTAGATTGGAACCATCTACATTTGAGAGGAATTATTGGTCATTGACACTTGTTGGTCAAGAGGTATTACTTTCTGCAATTGTATAACCACAGATAAGTGGCCCTCGCTTCATGGAATAAATTCCTACCCATCGTTAGGCAAGTAATTGAATTAAACCCAATGAGCTACACAGAGAAAGAAACATGAGAGTTGGAAGGGGACTCATTGGGGAAAAAGAGTGTCAGTCAGGAGGTGGGGAGAGGAAGGGGAAAAGTGTGTGTGTGTGTGTGTGTGTGTGTGTGTGTGTGTGTAAATGACTAAACTTCGCTATATCAATGTGTGCAACTATCAAACAGTGGTGGAAAAGTTTAAAAAGTATTGCTCAAAAGCCACATACTTGTTATAACTCTCTATATCCCATTCATTAACTATAAAAGAACAAAGTCCCAAACAAAGCTCTGTGCATCATTTTATCCCTACATGTATGTGTAGGGCTGCGTCAGCCTGCCTGAATTTGTTCCCTATCTCTGCTATCCAGACCCATTTGAAAAATTCTTGTTTTTTTATCCATGTGTTATACGAGGACAGGAAGAGCACATACCTCATTGGAATCCTGAGAAAATTGAATGAGATAATCCATTAGAACCAATTAGCACCAATGATTGCTCTCACTCTAACCTGCCCAAAGAGAAGTTAATGCTTTTACTATTGATACTGTTATTCTCTGCTTTGCTTCTCAGAGGTTAACATTCCAGTGAGGACAGCAAGGCAGCAGAACAAAGTAAGAGATACAGGTGAAAATAGGAAACCTCAGGTCAGGCCAAGATGGTCTCACATAGTTCCTTTTGTAAAATGTGACATTTTTCTTTGAAATAAATGATCACTACAGGGAACACAGAGAAGTGGCTACTCATAAGCCTCTTATCAAAATGGGGTAGGGATTATGGAAATTCTGCCCATCAATCTTTTATCTTTTCTCCAAGAAGCCAAAAAAAGAAAAAGATCATCTTCCTTGGTTATGGGCTGTGACTGTCCCTGGACAGCTCAAGGTATGAAGGGCCAGCATTTCCTCACTGAATATGTTTGAGCTCATCCTGATAACTTGGATTTTGTTTAGCCTCTGCTATCCCCTCAATGTTAAGGTGCTGAAATGACTTCCCAGGCTTGAGGTTCTGATGTTAGGTATTTGGTCCAGTTTTCCCATCTTGAATACTTCGTATTATACATACTCTTCAGATGCCTCTTTGGTCCAACCCAGGCATGCAACTTTCCCTTGACCTCTTTCTTCCTGGATAACCTGGTCATGGTCCTCTTGTCAGCATGCACGTGGATCTTGTTTGGTTTCCAGTGCTCTAAAATGTCTCATGTCATGTACTTATGACCTCCCAAATACACTCAGGATGGAGCCAGCATGAAATTTCTAGAAGAAACATTTCTGGTTGGTGCCTTGTTAATATGAAGGATTGAAGTACAAGTTGCCAGAGTGAAGAGACTGCACGTCTGTTTATCTAGCTCTGAATTACATCCTAAGCACAAAAGGACACTTAATAAATCAATGTCCCAATGAAGAGGGTAGTGTTGTCAGTGGATGATAATAATCGAGAAAGCAAGGAGAAAAAAAACATTGTTTGCTTTGAATGTGAACCATGTGTTCCCAGAGAAAAGAAAGGGCTATCCAGTGTATTTATTTTAAAAGCACAGTGTGTTGAGTTTGCAAGCACAATGCAATGGCTGGATAAAACGAGCACAGTGTCCTTTTACTGTTGAATTCTTCCAAGTATTTCTTGGAATTCTGATGTATCAGGACAAAAAGCTTGTCTTGTCACAATGACTTGTGGCACTAAAAGGCTTACTAATGGGAGTGTGAAGAAACAACCATATGGGGAAAAGTTGATCTTTGTGTGATCAAGAGGGTCATACAATAAAATAAAGTTTCTGGTCTTTTGATTTGTTGTAGAGAACAGCATGTGAGCATGGCAGTATATAAAGTTAACAGTAGCATGGTAGGCAGGTCTTTCTGGAGACAGGCTTCCAAGGTACTGGAAGGTTCTATGGAGAGCTTGCAGGGTGCTTTTACCACTAGCCCACCACTGATAACATCACTCTGTGACTTCAAAATGCCATCAACAGATAAATGGTGCCTTCTGTTCTCACAGTATGTTAGTGTTTGTTTACTGGTTAATCTCTAAGAATTATTTCATGCTATCTGACACATCTTTATATGCACAGGGCATAGGCTGTAGTCTGCCCTTAATATACATTACTTGGATGAATAAACAATTGATGGGAAAGCACAAAAACATATTCTTCCTGATATTATGGAGACTTCCAAAGAGTTATGAGTCCCACAGCTAGACTGTGGCTTCCACAGGACTGAATCCCTGGCTTCCATCTTCAGCTGCCATCTTTATTTTTTATTTTATATATGGGAGTATTTTGTCTACATGGATGTCTGTGTGTCATGTGTGTAATGTGTTTCTGGTGCCTGTGGATGCCAGAGAACAGTGAATGCCCTGGGACTGGAGTTCCACATGGCTGTATGGGCCATACGAATGCTGGGAACTGAACCTGGGTCCTCTGGTAGAGCAGCCAGTGCTTTTAACTGCTAAGCCATATCCCTAGATGCCACTTTTTGACAAGAATTGTTGAGGTGTGGGTTTGTCTACAAACTTTGTCATTCATTCACTAATTCCTACATGACTTATTGAACAGCTATTATAGATCCAGTATAAAATAAAACAAAGAACGGTACTAGCTCTTATTTTAGCAGAGGGAAATGGGCAATAAATAATAAGCATAATCAATAGAGTAAGTCAAAATAAGGTAAATGCTATGTGAGAAAGAAACCTGAGGGCTAGATGTGAGACTAGAAATACTACAAGGGGCAGATGAGTTGGGTTGTAGCAGCGCATTGTGTGAGAACAAGAGAGAGTAAGATTTTAAGCAATGACTTACAGTTGATAAGGAGCTCAGGCTTGCACATGTCTGGAGAAATGTTTCTACCTAGAAAGAAGAGCTAACATAAAGGCTCCAAGATAGGCACTGTATTAGAAGGCCTAAAAGACAGCATGGTATAATTGGGGTGGAGTGGGCCAGGGCGAGGCTGCAGAGAAGTATGAGATGGGTCAGCGGGTAGAGGCCACACTACACCTTGGAAACCAGGAAAAGGGCTTTAGCTTGAATTCAGAGGGAAGCAGGAAGTCACTAATGAGTTTTGAGCAAAGTATTGGCATCGTCTGACTTTTTTCAATGATCATCCTGGGTGGGGGAGATGCCTCAGCGGGTAAGAATGTCTGCTGTGCAAGCATGCAGAGCTGAGTTAGATCTCCAGCACCCACATTATAAACAAACAAACAAATAAACAAAAAACTGGGTATGAACATGTACATATCTGTGACCCCATGCTTGGAGGACAGGATAGGACACAGGCAGAAGGATCACTGAGGTTCACTGACCCCCTGCATAGCTAAAAATGTCTGTGATACCCATGTCAGCAGAAGACGGAGAGTGAGAAGCCACCCAGAATCTTCCTTTGTCCTTCACGTGTATGTACACACCTGCATACACATGAGTATGCACCCATGCATACAAGTACACATGTATACCACACACACACACACACACACACACACACACACACACACACACACCTTTTTTAAAAGGCCATTCTAATTATTAAATACAGTCTTTAGGAAGGCAATGGTAGGGACTGGGAAATCCATTAGAACAGTATTCATACTCAGATAACACAGGACAAAGGTGATCAGTGTAAGGTGGTAGCAGATGACTGTTGATCTGTTTGGAAAGGAAAGCCATGAGATGTCTGAGGGATTGGGCATATCGTATAAAACAGAGCAAAGAAAGGAAAAGGACCAAAGGTCTTTCATCTCAACAGACAAAGGGTGGGTGATAATATCTGTGCAGTGGAACATGCTGTAGACACAGCTCCCTTGATTCCATCCTTTTTTGTCGTACAGGAGTGGAGAATATGGGAGTCTACCCATCTCAGTGAGGTCAGGATACCTATGTTGTCCAGCCCCGCCATTTTCTTCAGTAGTCCAGCCGTCTTTCCTGACATTAAGGGTCTTCATTTCCTTCCTGCTATCTCCTTTGATGGATTTTATCTGGCCCAAGTCCTCCAGTTCATTCCATATTCATATGGAGATATGCTTTACTTAACACAAGAGATGAGTTTTTGAAAAGAGAGGTGTAAGTCACCTCTTTAAAAAAAATATTAAAGACTATTTTATATTCACCCGGGGAGCTAACTACTTCAAGTGCCCTATTATTAATGCTTGTGTGAGGTGAAAAATCCTCTTGGCTAGATGACTGTAGGTTCCACTAATTTTGCAGTTTTGAAATGTTGAATTATAATGTGTAAAACTGAGTCCACGCCTGAATAATACATGTCTGTTCTTGAAGCACCTGCTCCACATTCATCAGCGTGGTCCCCTGGGACCACAGGCATGCTGTCACCTAACCTAGTCATTTTCCTCCTGTCTGCTCTGTCTTCTGTGTGCCACACTCACCTACACCTGAATCCTCTGACTCACCTCCTGAGACTCATCTTCTTCATGACTCACCAGGTCTACTGTTTTTCTCACAGTGACGAGATCTCTTCCATGTGTCTTATTCTCTCTGTGACCAGTTCACATGCCCAGACAAAGTTCTTCTTTCTGTATCTTCTTCCATCTCTAATGGCTCATTCTCATTCAAGGATGGAAATCTGTGCCCAAGAGCATCCTTTCACTAGGATGCTTCACTCCCTGAAGGTGTGTAATCTCTTCATCTCCTTGCATAGAACTCACAATCTGAACACCTGAGGGGAGTCTCCTTGTCTATGACCAAGGCTTCCCTTTAGTCCTCCGTCACAATGCATTGTGGGAGTCATTCAAGATAAAATATTTACACTTGCAGCCCTGAGAGAAAGCGGATGGGAGCTCACACCCTCACGTGCTCTGGGCTACTGAACCGCTCAGAGCACCCCATTCTGTTGAAATCCTCTCTGTCTTTGAAAGCCAGCCCAACCACCTCATCTTTTTTAAAAATCCTTCTTTTGATTTGTGCAGAAATGACCTCTCCTGCTCTAGCACTTAATGCAAATCGTTTCCGTGCACATGTCCATCACTTGGCATGTTATTAGCAAGTCTCTCATCTTCTCACCTGTGTGCTTCCATCCCACTGGGTGCCGGCTCACCCGTCACCTTTCTCCTTGGGCCATGTAGTGTGTGCCTGAAGTGCGATAAAAATAACCTGATGCATGTATGGCTGCTTTTGTGTGTGTGGGTGGGTGGGTGGGGGTGTTTTATTGCTGCCCTATTTAACTGGAAGCTTTGTAAAGTCTGGAATGCTAGTCCTTTTACCTTTCCATCCTTCCCTACATTACCCCACAACACACACACACACACACACACACACACACACACACACAGAGAGAGAGAGAGAGAGAGAGAGAGAGAGAGAGAGAGAGAGAGTGAGTGAATTAAGCGACTTTCTGTCACCCCATGCATATTCAAGGTTGCAGGACCCTGTTGGTGGATGCACACAAGCAAATTGGGAATGTATCTGAAGCACTCTAGCCTCAGGTCTGCTCATTTATGAATTTATTTATATCCCATGTGGTGGATATGAATTTTAGGTCATAACAGTAGGGTGCGAAAATGTCACAGTTCTTTATTTTTCCAAATCGAATTTAAAGGATGCCACACTTCCACCTGCCGAGTTGGCTGAAAATTCAGCTCTTGTTTGGAGAGTCCTTCCTTTACCCCACCCTACGGACTATACAAAACGCTCTGGATTCGCATCAGGTCCAGTGTTGGATTGTAGTGTGCGTGGGGCCTGTTGTTGGGTTGATGTGTGGGTCCTGCGTCTGTCTCACCTCAGGACTAGGGCCTCTCATAGAGACAGAGGCACAGGAATTTGACTGTGCTCACTCCACACTGACGTAGTGCAGGTTTTGGGCTATGGGAAGCCACAGGACCCTGCTTGGGGATGAAAAGTGCAGTCTGAGGTCCCATGGAGAGCTGAAGGTCTTGGCTTGGGGGTCCCCAGATCAAAAGTGACCAGGAACCAACTGGTTCTCAGGCTCTTAGGCCCCCAGGCACTGCTGGGGGGGAGGTGAGAACGAAGTGAGGGCATACAGGGTAGATTGGCTTGCAGCCAAAGGGAAGAGGGGAAGAGATGAGCTCTGACTGCTTCCAGCAGGGAATAGAGTTCTTGGTGATGGTAGCTCGCTTGGCTTGGTCACAGCTGGCTCGCTTGGCTTCCTTGGCTGGGTTGGTGGTCTCTGTATTGAGGAATGCAGAGAGTTCTTCTGTGGAGATTAGGCAGTGGCTCTGTGGATGAAGGCCTGCTCTACTGTTCCCCATGGCAGATTTCAAAGAAGAGAAACAGTCCATGGTCTTAAGATATTTATTGTCATGGCAGAAAGGAGATGAAAACTATACCCCCGTTTCCTCAGGGCAGGCCTCAGGTTAAATACCTTTTGCAAGGAGGAGGGGTCTGGGAAGGAATGTTCAATTGGATATGCCTCTCTGGCCTTTAGGTACCTCATTAATATGGAGATCTGTCTTGAGGCTCTGTGGCCTGTAGTCACCATGCCTTCTACCTGTGGAGGGCCTATGGGGCACTGTCCTACGTGACTGAAAGGCACAGATCTATGCAGGTCTGTGGCCTCTTGTCAGGAGCCTGGAGTCTGGGGGCATGGCGAAAGGCATGCTGTCCCTTACAGTCACCTGAGTCCCACCTGGGGCCTATCAGGATCACCTAGGGTCTCCGGCAGTTTCCAGCCAGTGCTTGACCAGAAACCAGGTTGCCTTTCACAGTCCTACAGTCCAGAGCACCTAAACATTTCTCTCTGGTTGTTCTGTTATGCAGCTCAAGAAAGTAGCTATGCCTGAGTCCAATCATCATGAATTGATGACAAGACAGTGGTAGAAATTTGGACAGGAAAAATACAAATGTCAACAGTCATGATCCAGAGAGAACCCAAATACTATTGATATAATTGCTCTAGTTAAGATTCTCGCTTGGACACAAGCCTTCTGGTAGCCAAAGTAAAAGAGAAATGTGTTGTTCAAGACTCCTAATAACTCTCAAAAAGGAAAGAAATGAGTTCATTTCTCAATGACAGAAACGTTTTTTATTCATAAAGTAAATATCTCATGTAAAGTAAAAGTCTTCCACACAATACCTAGTGAATTGAGTTCAGATCTCTGCCCCTTTCAGCTTTCCCTTACTGATAATCTCCTGATGACAGACCCTTATTCTGTTACCTTTTATCTTTGGTTCAAACACCTAAGCAGGGGCTGATCTCACAGCCCAAACAGAGTAAAGAGTAAGACAGACTTCTGCTTACAATTATAGTCTAGGTGCCAGATATGCACGGCCAGGTGGGTTCAGATGCTCATGGTACTTTTCGCCTCTAGATGTCCTTGGCCATTCTTTCCTTTCTGCTGCTGAAATCTCATTTAATTCAGAAGTTGGGCCTCTTATTCACCTCTGACTCACCAGTGCCAAGAACAGAGCCTGGTGCTTATCAGATGATAAATTAATTACTGTTGAATTAGCTTGCTTATTGTTTCCCCTTTATTTCCTACTGGTAGCATGATCTTTTCAGTTACTCTTCTGTAGCTCAGGAATAATATAGAGCCAAGAACAAAGTTCTTTTAAGGTGCATTCTTCCCTCATAGATGGCAGAACTGGGTATATAGGCCTGAGTTTCCATCACTGACTAAGGGGAAACATGAAGGGTTGCAGTCTCAATGATCACACAGGAGATTGGCTTGCCATGGGGTTGGGGATAGAGAGGATGGGGAGATGAACCTATGTGTTATTTGTAGGAGTAAATGTGAAGACTGGTAAGTCAGAAACCGGGTTTACATCTCAGAGGGACTCCTTATTCACCATGAAAATTTGAACAAGTCACTCCATTGCCCCATCATTAAAATGGGGACAGAGCGATCTACCATAGTGGTTCTTATTTGAAATAAAAAGGCTTCTGTCATGTTGCTAAAGGAATTGTGGCTTGTGAGCATTGTTGTTACCACTCACAGTAGAGAGGGGTCAGCACTCTGTGTAAGGGAACTGCTTGAAGGGCTCTTGGTGATCAGAAAGAATAGAATGTATAAAAAAGCCATCTGTCAGCACTGGTACTCTGAAAACAGCAGAGGAAAGACCTTCAAAGATAAACAAAAGGAAAAACCAAACCAACCAACCAACCAACCAAACAAACAAACAAACCCACTCCTCTTTGACAGCAGTAAGAACACTGACATGAACCGTCAAAGTAAACCTTTCTAGAATGCTCTAAATTAACCAAAGACTTTAACCAGTTCATTGAATAATTGATCAAGAGAAATAGGTGAATTTGTCTTGAAAAAATTCATGACACTAAACTGTAGGATTTTTAACTTCTTCCATTGCCAGACACACATACCACACCCAGCCTCTGCCCGCCACTCAGTCTTCTTTTCTTTCTTTGTTTTTTTAAGACTTATTTTATCTTCTAAATGATGTGTATGTGTAGGGCATATGCGTGTGACTGCAGGTAACCTTAGAGGCTAAGGATGTCAGATCCTCCTAGAGCCGGAGGTATAGGCAGGAAGTATTCTTAAGATCCATCCACCATCCTTGCAACCACAGTAGCTATGGAGATCAGCAGGCAGGGGTGACTGAAGGAATAAAATGAGTGAAGGTCCCTTCTCCATAGAATCACTGCTGCAGAACTCCTTTGGCAACTTCCTAGAAATGTTCTACTTTTTAAAAAAATTGAAGCCCCAAAACTTGGTCAATCTTTTGTTTGAGAAAAGGCCCAAAAGCTTCAGCATTGGACAGGACATCCAGCCCAAAAGAGATCTCAAAAGCTTTGTCCAATGGCCCCACTACATTAGGCTGCAGTGACTAAGGGCCATCCTCTATAAGTGGCTCAAAGTACCTCCTGCCATTAATCAGTTCACCCAGGCCCTGGGCTTGCAAACAGCTACTCAGCTGCTTAAGCTTACCCTCAAGAACAGGCCAGAGTCAAAGCAAGAGAAGAAGCAAAGGCTACTGGCCCATGCTGAGAAGAAAGCTGCTGGCAAAGGAGATGTCCCAACTAAGAGTCCACCTGTTCTCTGAGCAGGAGTCAATACAGTCACCACCTTGGTGGAGAACAAGAAGGCTCAGCTGGTGGTGATTGCCCATGATGCAGACCCCATTGAGCTGGTGGTTTTCCTGCCTGCCCTGTGTCAAAAGATGAGGGTCCCCTACTATATCATCAGGGAAAGGCCAGGCTGGGGTGCCTGGTCCACAGAAAGACATGCACCACTGTCACCTTCACACAGGTTAACTTGGAAGACAAGAGTTCTCTGGCTAAGCTGGTGGAAGCTATTAGGACCAATTACAAAGATAGATACGATGAGATCTGTAGCCACAGGGGAGGAGCATCCTGGGTCCTAAGTCTGTGGTTCACATTGCCAAGCTGGAAAAGGCAAAGGCTAAAGAACTCGCCACTAGATTGTGTTAAATGTATGCTGCTCAGTTTTCTGTACATAAATGTAATTACAAAATTAAAAAAAAAGAAATAAATCTGCCTGTATTTGGCCAGATTTGGGGCTCATGGGATGCAGACCACCCTGTCACTGTGACATTTGTCAAAACCAATCAGTGACAAGTGTTTAGCATAGTTGTTGTAAGGGCTAGTGGTGGTATTGACAGGGGTGGGTAGGAAACCAACCACAGTAAGATAAGGGAAACTGGAAGAATGGGATGCCCTTGAGCTCCAGCATGTTTTTGAGACTCTAGAAAGCAGCACGTGCATTCAGGACTGTGTATATACCCAAGAAAATTTGAGGAGGCCCTAACCACTATTACTCATTTCTAGTTTATTTAGAGCTTCTAACACAAACAGAATAATGAAGAGACCAATGTGTGGATGCTTCAGTGCTTCTTAGAAGGAGGAACAAAATACTCACAGGAGGAAATATAGAGACAAAGTATGGAGCAGAGACTGAAGGAAAGGCCAGCCAGGGACTGCCCCATCTGGGGAATCCATCCCGTATACAGTCGCCAAACTCGGACTCTATTGAAGATGCTGGGAAATATTTGCTGACAGGAGCCTGATATGGCTCTCTCCTGAGAGGATCTACCAGAGCCTGACAAATACAGAGGCAGATGCTCACAGCCAACCATTGCAGGGTCCCTGATGGAGGAGTTGGAGAAGGGACTGAAGGAGCTGAGGGGGTTTGCAGCCCCATGGGGGGAGCAACAGTGTCAACCGGCCAACCTACACTCCCAAGGCTCCCAGGGACTGGACCACCAACCAAAGAGTATACATGGAGGGACTCACGGCTCTGGCCGCATATGTGGCAGAGGATGGCCTTGTTAGACATCAGGAGGGAGGAGCAGCCCTTGATCCTCTGGGGGTTCAGTGTCCCAGTGTAGGGGAATGCCAGGGAGGGAAGGCAGGAGTGGGTGGGTGGGGGAGCACCCTCATAGAGTCAGGGGGTGGGATAGGGGTTTACAGACGGGAGACCTGGAAAGGGGATAACATTTGAAATGTAAATAAAGAAAGTATCCAATAAAAGAAGAGAGAGAGAGAGAGAGAGAGAGAGAGAGAGAGAGAGAGAGAGAGAGAGGGGCATGATGTTGCATGCCTTTAACCCTAGCACTCTGGAGACAAAGGCAGGCAGATCTCTGTAAGTTCAAGGCCAGGCTGATCTACAGAGAGAGTTCCAGGCCAGCCAGGGCACATGGTAAAACTCTGTCTTAGAAAAAAAATAAAGAGGATGAGGAGGGGCGTCGAGGACAGAATTACAACCCCTTACACTCACACAAATCCTCTCACCAAAGGTAAGAGACTTAGTGGTTTGGGGCATCCAAGGAAATACCTGCTTAACCAATATTTCTGTGCCTTTGGCAAATACCAGCTGTACACAATTGGTCTTGGACAGTAGGTAAACATGCATACATGTACACATGCACACACACACATACACACACATACACAGAGAGAGAGAGGGGGGATGGCTTAAGGTGGGAGAGAGAGAACAATCACAAATGTTTGGGGAAGTTTTCCAAGTTGATGGACAATATTATTTAAAATATTCAGGGTTGGAGATGGCTCAACTGTTAAGGGCACTTGCTATCACATCAGATATTCTGTCAAGTGTGGTGTATAAAGAGACAATTTACTCCACATTGCCCTTTGACCTCCATACACGTGCCATGGCACACATGCCCACATACGTGTACAAAATTGATAAAATGTAATAAAAATAGTTAAGATACCCAATAGCTAATTCTGACCAAATGTGAGAATTCAGTAACAGAAGAAAATATGACCTGCACATGCGAGAAAAGAGATCGAGCTGGTAGTTCTCTGAGGAAGCCCAAGCTTTGGACTTAGTAGATAGCCCTTAAATAAACTGTTAAACAATACATTCAAAGAACCAAATGAAACAAATCTAAAAAAACTTAAAGCCTTGGAGAAGATCATTATAATCGTTAGAAAGCACCAATAAATGGTTAGAAGTTGTTTTTTAGAAGCTAAGGACACACAGAGGTGCTGACAAGGCGACAGCTGGCGAGGAGTTCACTAGAGGGAACGGGAGTAGAAATGAGAAACAATGCTTTTCAATGTAGTTCAGTTGAAATTGTGGCTTCTGAGAATAGAATCAAATATAACTAAAACTTAAAAAAAAAATAACAACAACAATAACCAACACTGTAAACAGACTGACATAATGAGAGAACCAGGCCAAAAGCGCTGGTGGAAAGAGCCAGAAAAAGAAATCAAGAAGAAATAATATACTGGCAATCACCCCATTTATGAAAATGATCTATACATCCAGATTCTAAACAGGATAAACTCAGAGATGTCGACCCCCAACACATCACAGTCAAGCTGTCAAAGACAAAGAGATCATTTTGAAAACAGCAGTAAAGAAGCAACTTGTCATATCCAGGGATTTTTCCATTAGACCAGCAGCTGGCTTCCCATCAGCAACCTTGGAAGCCAGAAAGCAGCATATGACATATTCAAAATACCGAAAGAAAGAGGCTGTCAACGGAAGATTTTATATTTACTAAGAACTGCCCTTCAAAAATGAAGGAGAAATTGAAATACGCTCAATTCGACAAAATGGAAAGAAGGGTCATAAGAAAACCTTCCCTGTAAAAAAAAATATTCAGAATTTTTCAAGTTGGGATAAAGGAATACCAGGCTAATTTAAATCCACCCAGAGAAGAGACGGGCACCAGGAAAGGCTAATGGCATAAGAAAATGTAAAAGATAATATAAATGCATTTTTCTTTATAACCTGTTTCTTTTCTTCTCTGTCTTAAGAGGTGACTACCTAGAGCAGTAATTATAAGCTTACAATGCATAAAATGTAGTTTTATAGCAGTTCTTTATGCAAAGCAGACACATGTAACAGAACTATGTTCAAGTAAGGTTTTTATATAATATTAAAATTAAATTGGTATTATCCAAAATAGATTGTTATAAATTAATGTTACTTGTAGTCTGTGTGTAAACTACGAAGAACATAACTCAAAAAACTAACAAAGGGGTAAGCGTGGCCCACTAGAAAATAAATATTTAACATGAAAGAAAGTAATGGAGAAATTAAAAAATGAAAGCACGAGTGTCGGGCTGTAGGACACGCCGCGTGACTTTTAAAACCACACACGAGGTACGAGTAAAGTAGCCACGTGTCAGACACGAATCTGACTGATAGTCATGGTATTATGTATAAGTAGATTATGCATCCCAAACAAAAGCAGAGATTGTCAAAAATGGGTCTTGAGGCCCTAGGTTCAATCCAATGTACCAGAAAGAAAGAAAAGGAAGGAAGGAAGGAAGGGAAGGAAAAGAAAAGGAAGAAAAAATCAAATATGATACCTACAGAAAACACATCATATTCAAAGCATAAACAGATTGGATAGTTAAAGATTTCACAGACACATAGTAACCAAAAGAAAAATATACTGACAGTAATGAGCTTGATGCTCAAGCACTGCTTTCCCCAGGGATAGGGCTATTCAATGACAAAGCAATCAGCCTACTTGGCAGACATAACAGATGTGAACATACATGTACTCAATGGCAAGCCTCGACATACACAAAGCAAAACCCGAAAACCGTGAAGGAAAAGTAGACAATTCAATGATAATGACTACGTCATTCCACTTTTACTAACAGGTAGAACAACACAGAAGAGCAAAGAGGAAATGGAAGATTTGAACATCACTACAAACTCAGCCCAACAAATATCTGCAGACTAGTCCATCCAACAAGAGCATACAGGATTCCTTTCAACCCTACAAGGAACATTCATTAGAAGAGGCTGCATGCTGGGCCATAACAAAACCTTCATAGATGTAAAAGGATTAAAGTCATAAAAATATATTCTCCACCTATAAGAAAGTTAGACTAGGATCCAACAATAGAAAGACATCTAAAAGCCTGGTGGTGGTAGGACACACCTTTAGTCACTGCAGAAGCAGGTGGGTCTCTGAGTTCAAGGCTAGCCTGGTCTATAGAGTAAGTTCCAAGACAGAGAAACCCTGTCTTGAAAAACCAAACAAACACAAAATCCCACCCCAGAAAACCAAAAAAAAAAAAATCCACAAATATGTGGAAATTAGACAACATTTCTAAACAGGTAATGAGTAAACAAAACTCCGCAAATAGATTTAGAAAATGCTTCAAGACAATGAAAATAAAAACAGCCAGAATTTTTGAGATACTTTATTTTTTAGTTGAAGTATTGCCTAAATACAAATTCATGCCTGCTTACTTGTTGAATCAAAAAGAAAAAGAAAAAAAAAAACCACAAAACTCCTAAAAGCAATCATTTAAGCTCCCATCTTTAGAGGTAGAAGAAAAGCCAATGAAGCAAAAAAACAGTAAAAGAAAACAATTAAAAACTAGAACAAAGATTAATGAAATGGAGAAATAAAGAGTCAGACTGGCAAAAATCTCAAGTTGGACCATAGACTAGCTACAGGTAATTCAGGAGAGGCAGACAGGTAAGGCTGACAGTTGGTGTGGGAGCCTCCTGTGAAGGAGTCTGGTGTTGTGCAGGGTTTTATTTTGAAGTCTGACACACTGAAACATTCTTCCAGAAAAGCCACAAAGTAAAAGAAATGCCCTTTGCAATTACTTGTCAGGGAAGCAGGTATTTTAGGCGGCTGAGGACTAAAATCAGTACGGTGAAGCAAGAAGTCATCAAGATAACCCACACAACTAAAAACAGTAGAATAGGAACGAGGGGAGGCGAGGGTCAGTACACAGGGAACTGAGAAGAAAGGGAAGCAGAGACAGCACAGGCTTTGATGGCTGTTTAGATCTTCGGGTGACAGAAAGGATGAAAACTGAGTTTAGCTCTGACTGTAACTTTCTACTTTTTGATCTGAGATAATTCCTCTGAGGCTTGGTTCCCTCACCTGTGAAATGAGAATGGCACTCTTTGCCTGGCCTGCATCACAGGGTTCTAAGTGGATTATTGTGTATAAAGTAGGTAGGAACGCCAGCTTTGGACTCTGGAACTCTTGACAAATGGGAGCTGTTTGCCATTAAGAGAATGAGGTCAGTTTCTGTTGAGAGTTTCCGTAGTGAGAGCATCAGGCTGTGTGGAACCGTGGGAGGGGATGCTGAAGAGAAAGCAGAGCCCTAACATTTTACAACCCTTCCAGTATAGGTAAAGAGGTTTCTGTGGCCTCCAGAGTTGCTTCAGAACACAAGAGGGGTGAAACCCATTATCAGAGTTTAATCTGCCCTTGAGTAGGCAAAGACAGGCAACCATGTAGGCTGCCCAGCACATGACCAGCTTTGGAAGAAAGACCTGAGACAGTTTTCGAGACTTCTGCTGAGATTTCATGCTTCTTTATCTTGAGTTTTGGTTGTAGACTTGCTGTTAGTAGAGGTACTGGGGCCGTGTATTCTGGGGAGGACAGGTGACTTCAGCCTTGCTCCTGTCTCTGGTGCATTGGGTTTTGTAAGAATAGGTAGGAGCCTATTCCTGTCCAGGGAAGCAGGATGGAAAAGCCTAGCAAATCTGGTACCCTAGCCACGCAACTCAGCTGCTCTTCAGTGTCTCAAGCTAGAGCACCTGGAGAAATGGCAGTTCAATCCAGCAGGGCTACACAGAGATGTGGTTCTTCTACTGATAGCAGCTATGGTGCTAGTCAGAGTTATAGTCCCACCTATTTCCTGACCCAGCATGACTCTGAACTTGGGATGGATAGAGTTTTAGGTCCCTCCCAGCCCAGGACTGCTTTGAGCATAGACAGATCTAGTGGTCTCCGAAGTTTAGGAGAGAGGATGCAGCTATCCAGAGTCTTCTGTAGAATCAAGCTGCTGCTTTAGGCAGAGCTTCCTCATTCATGAGGCAAGGAACATCTTCTCTTCATGGTGACCAGGTGGGGAATAGCCCTGCTCACTCAGCAAAGCTTCAGTAACTTTGAGAGAAGCTTCCTGAGCCAGGAAGGGAGAGGAATACTCCCTGGAAGAAAGATTGCAGAATCAGGTGGTACACTGTTCCCATGGACCTCTGAGCTGCTGAAATCATTTTATGGTCCCGGAAGCTTCTTAATATACTTTACCTCAGGAGTTACTCAAAAAGTAAAAGCAACAAAAATGGGGACCGGTAACCCCAACGACCTACTGCATCCATTTCTTGCAGCCTAGAAATGAAGATTTGTTTAGGCCTTTGATGTTCAAGAGTCCCATGATCCTTGCACTCACCCTTGCTCCTTCCTTGGCACTATCTTTCTCATTCCCTAAAGAGGGGTTACAGATGCCAGTGTCTGGAAAGTTTCCTGAGTTGAGTGATTCCCCAACCAGGCCACACCACCAGTACCAAGGGCACAGGCCTTTCTGAGGACTGTCACTTCTTTTCCAGCTTAGGGCTCTGGGCCCCTTGATGGGACCCTGTTTCACAGAGTCTCAGGACTCCTTTCATACTCATGAGAGCCTATCCCCAAGTATTCTTCTCATAATCTCACCATTGTTTCTTGGCTTTCCAGAGCACGGATGCCTCAGCAACTGAAGACTCTGCAGATATTGTGGCGTCTACAAAGGGCTCCATAGGATCAGGAGGAAGCCTAAGGCTCAGCTCAGCCAAACTGGAAGCTAGTTTAGAAAAGGAGGATATTTAGTGGCAAGGGCACACTTGATCCCAGTACACTGGTGTCATAAACCAGTATGTCCCCACTATGTTCCTGTTCTGCTGATGAGGTGTGGAAGACAGGATAAGGTTTTTCCCTCTCCCTAGAAGCTTGGAAGCATGGCTAGTATTCTTTGCCCTAAGCCACATTTTCTTCCAAGATGCTAAGGATGATCCCTGGCCTTTTTGTCCTCTATGATCTTGTTTGGAGGGCTTCTGATGCTGCCCCAGACTGGGGACAGGGTTTTACCAACTTTGTAAGTTAGGTGTGGGAAGACATGGTGAACAAATGGAAAGGGGTGCTGATGGCTTTTGTAGAGGAGAGAAGGTCTCAGAGAATCTTCAGAGCAAGACAAAGATGTTCTGGAATGTATGATTACAATCATTTTGCTGAACATAGAATGTCTTCATTACCTATTCTGGGATGTTAGAATAGCAGTTAATGTGATTGAAAAGCAGAACTCTGTAACCTCAGCACAAAAATACGTCCAATTCACATGCTTCTTTTACCAAACATCCAGGTCATCCAGTCTTAGATGTATTCACCCCCCTACACACACACACACCTATATCCTTCTGGGTGCTCTGATGAGAACCCTAAGATTGTTCAGAGACTTACCTCATAAAGGGTGTCAGTGTGACAGAATAGAAATTGGGATGACTACAGTTCTGAGACAGGAATTATGGTCATTTAAAGGTCATGGCGTTCTGTTCTCTGAGCACGAAGTGATCTCTATTATAGGAAGCCCATTCTGATATTAGCATCAGAGAATGGGGCAAGGCAGCCCATTACACTGTATGTCATAAAAGTCATAATGGAAAGTTTCACTGTGAGAGTGAGGTGGCTCTGTGCCTATGCGTGCATGTACATCTGTACCTTCTCACAATTCTTGAATATGTATGGCTTTACAGTCTGAGAACGGGGATGCCAAAGTCCTTCAGCTGCCAGTGAATAGGAACACACATAAACAGGCATTTCAAGAAAAAAAGAGAAAGAGAGCTGATAGGTCAGAGGTTTAAACCACAGGTAACTCCAGGCCAGTGGGCCCTGAATGTTAGTATACATAACATCTCTGTCCTTCTGCAGTTCAGGGGCTAGAAGCCTATAAATGTTTTTCACATTTCCTCAGTGTAAAGAATACATTGAAAGGGGACGTGCTTTCCAACATTTGGAAGGTAGAAGAGGAAGCTATCAACGGTTGCTCTAGCAGTTTTGTGAAAGGGTTTATGGGTTTCAACAAACGGCAGTCATACAATTGCATTTCTGGGTGTTTTGCAAAGGTGACAGACGTAGCCTAATATCCTGATATACATCCCTCTGTCCTTCATAGATTGTGAATCCTTCACTCTCTGCAGTCAACTCTGCAGCATCTATGAGCTAGCACTTTGAGCATCATACAAAATTATTTGTGAATTATACTTGCTCTTTCAAAACTGTGAGTAGCTGTTCTATAGGTGTATATGTATATGTACATATGATCTCTGTAGGAGATCACTGGTGTCAGTCTCCCAGAGTTCTTCTACATTTTTATTTTCTGAACACTGGCAATGACTTTCATTCTATTGGCCTTTTAAACAATAGCATACGCCTCTGACTACATCCAGTCAATCCGTCTTTATTAACATACCTATGGTGGCTTCTGACACAAATTCTTGGATTTTATCTTCAGTTCAATCTTGGTACACACCTTGGTGCCTGATTTCAGATTGTGAGAGATCAGATATTTCCATGTCAGCCTACACTTCTTACCCTAGTAATTAGAGTTAGTGTCCGGACCTCTAAATCTTGTTAGCTTATTTCTAGTATAAAGTCAGTTAAGTACTAGAGTTCTGTTGCTTTCTCTTGTACTGTTCTGAAAACTCACAATCACCATGCTCTCCTCTATAAAAACAGTTCCCAACCCAGCTCTGCCATAATGAGGACTCTTTAGCAACCCTGAGATAATCTGATAGGCAGCTGATCTGTTCCCTATGATGTTGGGAGCATCTACTACATGATATATACTTTCTTAGGGATAACAGATGAAGACTCAACCCCTACTCATCAGCTAGTCGTAGTTTTGAAAGCACAAGTGTAATTCACAGATAATTTTGTATGCTGTGCAAAGTGCTAGCTCATAGATGATGCACAGTTAACTGTGGAGAGTGAAGGATTTGCAGTTTATGAAGGGCAGAGGCTCATATATCAGGATATTAGGCAAAGTTGTTCTAATAGGAATATAGAAAAACTTATCATGGTTCAACCAGAGATAGAAGCAGACAGTTCTGTCTTTAAATAGCCCTGAGGTGATCTAGACTGGATCATTATGCGACGTGAGGTCATATGAACAGTTAGAGGATTGTTGCCCCTCTGTGCCATATGGGTTAACCTTGGCTACGTGGGTGAGCTTAATTGATAGCACCCTATCCATGTTCTTTCTCAGGAAAGGTGAGTGCTGGAAGAGAGTTAATTTTTACCTGTACATCTAACCTTTGCTTATCTTCTATTACATATTGGTTCCACTGGGCTGCAAGGCAGCTGGGGAAACAGCTACCAGCTGAGTATAAAACCCTGCTAAAAGCTAAGGATTCTATTATTCAGTGAGTCACGTAGAAAAGAGCTGAAGGAGACCGTCTCTGTGCCGAAGCCTGCTCCAAGGGAGGATGGTGCATCTGTGCTATCTTCATGTAACATGGACTTTGCAGGGGCAGCAGCGGCCTAGATGGTTGTGGCAAGGACAGTGCATGAGAAGATGATGGTACTGCACGTGGTACAGGCAGCATTGCCTTCAGAAGTGGTGCAGTCATTCCTGTGACATTAAATATGGAGGTGGGATTGGCAAGGCCTGTGTGAGTAGGAGGATGCTTTGGCACTTCCATTCCTCAACTTTAAATGTTCTTTATTTTATCGTGTATGTATATGGGTGTGATTGCAGGCACACGTGGGCCATGGTGCTTGTGTAGAAGTCAGAAGGTAATGCTCCTGCCTCCTTGTAGGATCTAGGGATTGAACTTACTCCTCACACAAAAGCCTCTACACACTGGAGCCATCTCACCAGCCCAGTATTCCTCATAAATCTCCTTTGAAGCCCTCCCTTTTGCAAATGACCAAACCAGTCTAGAGAAAGGAAGTGACTGGCTTAATATATGATAGTCTTTCTCTACTGTGGTAGTCTTGGCTGTTTAGACACATGGTGGTTTACTGGGTGGACAGTTTGAGAATCCTTGAAGTGCCTTGGTGAGCTGAGGATGTCTAGAAGCCCCGAGAACCATGAAGAATTGTTTTCACTCCTCACCCTCTGCTTCCTCTCTGGAAAACGTTTCCCAGTTTGTAACATGGCCGATCACTCAACTTGAAGCTAGTCTCCATGGTGATGGTTTAGCTTGTGATCCACTCTTCCCTTCCCTTCTCACCTTCTCTACCCCACCAGATACAGTGGCAATGAAATACCACCTTGGCTGAGTTGGAGAATTTTTCATTTTTACATTTCCACATTCTAGTGTCTTCTGCTCTCTGTGACAAATAAATCCCTAGGCTTATGGCTGGCCCCAGCCATTCATTAAGCAAATAAAGCCCTAGCGTGGGAGTCAGAGGCTCGTAAATAATCCTGGGTGTTTTATCCCTCTTGTCTGCTGCCTCCCAAGCTTTGCATATTTATAATAAGTGAACAGTATTTCTGACACTGACCATTATGTGTGGGAGTGCATGATTGGGGTGGGTGACAGCCATGCTTTTCTGAGAAGGACCTCTCACTGGGCCTAACTGAAGATGGTTGTCCTGAAGTCCAGGATAGTGGTAGCATCTTCCAGTGGCCTGAATTGGGGACTCTTGTCTTGTTGACATACAGCTGACCATAATCCCTGAATACTTCTGTTTTAGTTCCTGGTCATGATGGGAGATCTTATAGAGTAAGAGCCATGACCTGTCCTGTCCTGGAGCTTGAGAGTCATTACCATCCTAGAGAATAGGAACAGATGATGTCTTAGTTGTCTGTTGCTATGTTTGAGGAAAGTAGCAACTGACAGGAAGAAAGGGATTATCTCGGCACACAGTTCTAGGGAACAGTTTGCCATAGCAGGAAAGTCACGGCAACATGAGCTTTGTGGTTGCATGCTACCCACAGTCAGACAGCAGAAAATGATGGATACTAGTCCAGTTTATGTTCTTCATTTTAATACACTCTAGGAACTTTACCCTTGGGATTGTCCCATCCACAATAAGATAGATCTTCCCCAATCACTGACCTGATCAGAGAGAAGAGAGATAGTCAGAGAGGCCCCTCTTTGTGTGTCATATTGTCCCCTGCAACAATTATTGCTTATAGCTTTCCAAAGACAAAAATATTGTTTGCAGAGCTATGTAATCCATACAAGTACACTATAATAGCTATGAATTTCATTTTGTAATTAAATGGAAACACAGGTCATGGACAATTGATGATCTATACCAACTTTCGTAGGAGAGGGTGGATATATTACTGTGAACCCATCAGTATTAATGCCACATGTTTCTTCTTAAAGTGGCCAGGTCTGATCTGAACACACAGCATCTCTTGTCTAGGATTTCATATACCTAGGGAAGACATAAGATGGTGGTTTGGCCTTTGGGCACCTATGTACCACACTGTCTCTTGATTTATCAGAGTAAGAAAATGATGAGGACAAGCATTAATGTTCCCCCAATGCTTAGGCAAAAGCACATGCCATTTCATGATGCCGTTATTTTGTGCCAAATGGACCCAGGTTTTTATTTTTTAATTTAATTGTGTTTGTGTATGTGTATTACATATACGTATACCTATACATATATATACACAACCATATGTGTGTGTGTGTGTGTGTGTGTGTGCATATGGAAGCCCAAAGGTGATCTCAGGTCTTGTTCTTCAGGTGTTAGTCATTGTTTTGTTTCTGAGACAGAGTTTCTCACTAGCCTGGAGTTTGACTAGCAGGCTAGGCTGGCTGTTCAGGGAGCACCAGGAATCTGCCCATTTCTACTTTCCCAACATCGAGATTACAAGCACGCACCACCATTCCATGATTCTTGGGATCAAACTCAGGTGTTTATACTTGTACAGCAAACACTTTACTGACAGAGCTATCTCTCTAGTTAACATCATGTTAGTCAACATCTTTTAAAATTACGAGTTACAAATTTTTAGCTTTTGTGTGTCTAAGAGAGAGAGAGAGAGAGAGGGAGAGAGAGAGAGAGAGAGAGAGAGAGAGAGTCTATATCTTGCCTGTGCAAGACAAGGCAATTAGGAAAAGAATATTTCATTCTAAAACTGTTAGTCTCTATTATATTTGTAGGTGTTTGTGCCATGTGGATGTTTTGGTCACAAACTGAAATGTATTTCTTATTCTAGGTTGACTCACAAACTCAGCAACACTGGGAAGGAAGGATCCTGGGCTTAGAGTGGAGGGTCTTTGGTTTGAATCCCAAGTATACATGTTGTGTTCTTGGGTATATATTTACATACTTGGTGCAAGGGAGACATCTTATTTGTGTACATAGATGATGGAAATGCCCTGCTATGGTGAGGTGGGAGAATGTTAGGGCTGGCAGAAGCCTATTGAGTAGCAAGGTTGTAGATAAAGTAGACAGGCAGAGAGCAGAAAAGTGAGCATGGCACACAGCGCATTACATGGCGAAGTCAGTGTAGCCCCCATGGTGGATGTTACCCAACACTAGAGGCTCAGGGATCTCTTCAAGCATTTGTCTTAGTTTGGTGTCAGGATGACCCAGCTTCACCCACTCTGGGTCTCATTTATCTCTGAGCCAAGCCAGGTGACCACTTCAGCCATTACAGGCCACCTTCCAGCCTCTGGCTGTGGAAAGAAGACAAGACACTGAATCCAACTGAAAGCAACAGGAGGGTGTAAGGGAGACAGAAAGTAATTCTCCTTCTTGGAAGCCAGCCAGGGCAGCCTCGTGCCAAGATTAGCAAGGATAATAACAACAGCAATCATAGTGGGTAGAAATGGCTTCTACAAGGCCGGGGAGACTTCGCAAAGTAATAAGAGGGAAGAGGGAATCCAAATGGACACTCTGACCTTTGCAAAAGTGAGTGGCCCCGCCTCCTACAACAAGAAATGTCTTCCTGAAAGGGTTTGGCATTCCACTGGAGTCCCCAGCCTGCCCTGCCATGCTCTCTGTGAAGACAAGCTCACTGAGACACCTAATGTTTCTTGTCACCTCCACTAGGCTATGGCAACCCAATTATTTACTCAAACACCAGTCGGCTGTGAAGATATTTTTAAATATATGTTTAATGTTTAAATTGGTAGACTCTGAGTAAAGATTAATACTTCAATCAGGAGACTTTGAGTAAAGATTAACCTATAATTCAGTAGATTTGAACTCTGAAAGGAGGGTAGAGCTCATCTGGTCAGCTGGTGGACTGGAGAGCAAAGAACAAAGTTACCTGAAAAAGGTGTTCTCTTCCAGGTTATCCACTAGAAACCCTGAACAAGTTACCAGTCTTCAGACCCAAACCCAGGTATCAGCTCCTGTCAAAGCTTACACCTGTCACCTGTCCAGATTTGGGATTCATGTACTCTCATTCACCTTAGAAGAATTTCAGATGTTTATCTCTTTGGGCATCCATGCACGCACACGCACACACACAAACACACACTCACAGCTACTGGTTGTGTTTCTCCTAAGAATTCTGACTATTGATACACTCATTAGTTCATTTTTACCTCTTTACCAGTTTCCTACCATCTTCGGCCCACTCAAGTCCAGCTGATGAGGAGGCTGGTATCTTCTATGTCCCTCTACTCTGTCCAGTTGGCTAAAAATTTTATGTCTTGTTTTTTCCCTCATAGGCAGTCCTGTCCTGCATTGCATTCTCTGGCCATCTCTTTTAATCTCATTCTCCGCAAGCCCAGTGCCAGTGGCCTGGGCTGGCTCACCCTAGCTCTGTCTACCCAGAGCTTGTCTCATCTGTCTCTTTCATATTCTAGAGTGTTAGTGGTGGGCGAGCAGAATGAGATGAGGACACAGGATCTGGAGTCACATCTCCTAGACTGGGCTCTGAGCAGATCAACCTCCTGAAATTTGTAAAAGTTGTGTGTCACTCACTTCTGAAGTAGGAATAGTAGTAATAACAACAAGTAAGTTCTGGGAAAGATTACATGAGATGATTTGTGCAAAGAATGAAACCCTTTGCGAATTCAACTGGGACTATTTTCATTATTCTTACCATGCAATTTTTTTTAAAGTTTGTCCAAGTTGATAACGTGATTGGCTTGTTGAACTCAACAGTCAGTGGTAGAACAGAGCCATGTATCAAGCATGATGTCTGGGCTGGGGCTTCTTATATTGTTACCACTCACCTACCATTTCTGTTCAGTAGAGTGTCTTAGAGTGATAATGAGGTCACTCTCATAAATTTTCAGTTGTTCCCTATTGCTTCTTTAAATAAAAAGCCATACTTTGGGGTTTCTTAATTTCTTCTGTGCTTAGGGCCTTCAACGATCCTTCTTTTATCCTACTTGCCTAGATAGCTCTGTCTACCTTAAGTAGATTCTGCTCCTGGTTCTTGGAGACCTGTGGACACCTACACAGCTGTACATAGCTGGATGACAAAGATTTGTACAAATGTTACATATCATCAAGATGTTTGGTATAGGATGATATTCTGATTTGGGGAGAATGGGTAGAGTTCTGGTTAACACTGGTTAACACTGGCTGGCTTTGACTAGGTGTATTGGCATATACCTTTAATCCAAGCACTGGAAAGACAAAGGTAGTCAGATCTCTGTGAGTTCAAAGCCAGCATGGTCAACATAGTACGTTTTAGGCCATCCTGAATTTTATACTGAGACCATATCTCAAATAGCAAACAAACCAGCCAACAACAAATCAGACCTGATTCCTAACTGAGAATAGAGGAGGACTGCTGGGTTTAGAGAATGGGACAAGATCCACTATTCAGCTCAAAACCAATCCAGACATTGAGATAGAAGATGGAGTGGTACATTCTACCATCCACTGCTGAGAGGACCCTGAGGACTGAGGTCTCTGGGGCCACTGTGTTGTGTGTGGCAGCATCATCACCATTAACCAGGAAGGTTATCCTTTTATCTATCTACATGAACAAAGCACAAAGGGCAGCTCTCTGTTCTTCTCCCTTTTCTGACACACATATATTATCTGCACATAGAAAGTTCACAAAATACATTCAACAGCTCCAAAAACATTCCAACCCATGAAAATCAGAAGGCTGGGATATAGTGACATGTTCCAGAGCCACAGGGAAGAAAGATTACCTAGTTCTTTTCTGATGCATTTTTCTTCAGGGCCTTCACTGCATAGCTTGTCTCACTTTATTGGTTAGCATAACCCTCTAAAGTAGATTTACATCCATACTTTATGTGTGAGGAGAAATGATGAGCAGAGAAACTTACCCAGGGCCACACAACTTGGGTGGGAGGAGGAAGACATTTGATTTCAAATCTTAGAGCTTCAGTGTCTGGGTCCTGTGCTTCTTCTGGTCTGATAGGGTCAGAAGATTTTCTCTATAAAAGACTGGACAGAACTAGTTTAGTTAAGTTGGCCAGATGGGTTGTAGAGTAGTTGTAGCCCCTAAGCTCTGCCCTAGTAATAAGAAACCAGTCATCGAGAGTATTTAAACAAAAGAACATGTCTATGTTTCCATAAAACTTTATTTATAAAATCAAATGACAGGTAGACAGGGAGAAGACCTAAGACCTCTTCAAAAGCTGCTTACTTTATATTCTTTTATATTTTATATTCTATGTGACCAGAGCTACACATGTCCCTTCCATGACTTCACAATGACCAATCTGTGCAGTTCCTGCTGGCTCTTCAGCTCTTATGTGAATTTCTTGGCTCTAGGATGAGCATCTGCACTTGCAGGCCCGTTGGCAGGTGATTAAGAGCCCTGCTATATATTTCTGACAGCAGTGGTTGGCAGAAGGGCCGGCATGACTGAGATAAGCCAGTATGTACAAGGAAGAGGGGTAGCCATGTGGGAAGTGGGTTTTATTCCTGGAGAGGAGTAATAAGCATGTAATTGGCTTTTCAGAAATGTGCACACTGCTGGAAACGTATCTCTCCCTTTCCCCATATTCTCTCCAGAGCTGCTGAGGTTGGCTCACCAAGAACGAGATGAGCTAGGTGCATTCTTCATTAGCAGCTGCTGACCATCTGTCCCGAATGAGCTCTGTAAGCCATGTGTCATGAATGATCTTTATAAACTCTGTGACATGTAGGAACTGATTATAGATGAGGAAAGGGCTGGTGGTAAGTTGATTCTCTAGCAGTACACGAGTATCTCTACAAGGCAATAGATAGGCACTGAGGGGCTAGTCCTAGGCTCAGCATGAAAACTAAGAAATAGACCATCGTATGGCTTCCTTGGATGGCAGACGCCTTGGGTCTATGACCTCAGAGACCACTTTGAATTTCACACAAGGTTCTGCATTGAAACTACCCAACTCCACTCTGTGCTTCTCAGAAGGTACTCCAGTGGTCTTCTGGAGGGCAGAGACCAGTTGAGGTCTCTCTTTTTCTTGTTTCCTTCTAAACCTCCTCCACTTCTCCACTTCTGAGGGTATCACTGACCACATGAAATGTATAATGCAACTTTTAATGGAGTAGCTCCAGAACAGTGAATTTCATCTTAGGTTGATTTTAGGTTTAATGCTCTGCTTCTGAACACCATGAAGGCATAAGATTCTGGAGGTGAAGTCTGTGTCTGTGTTGTAGAAAATGATCTGCCTGGGTCTGTTCCGGCAGCAACATCTATCTACCTCAAACATTGGTTCCTCAGTCCCTGGCTGCTGATACTTAGAGTTTACTCATAGGATAAACAGAGTCACTCACCCCACACACCTCTCAGATTTCGTCACAATAGTGAGCCTCATACTGTAGAGAGCTGCTAGTTTGCATAGTCATGTATCCCCTGCACTAAACTCCCACAGTGACCCTGCAACCTTGGCAGCTCAAGTGTCTCTATTCTAATAGAGGTCACATAAGGAGTGAGTGAACATCTGGAACTGGAATCCTTTGTCTCAAAGTGCCATTTTCAGGAGGCTGGTGGTGGCTTGAATAGGTATGACCCCCATAGACTCATGTGTTTGAATGCTTGGCCACAGGGAGTGGAACCATTAGAAGTTGTGGCCTTGTTGGAGGAAGTGTATCACTGTGGTAGTGGGCTTTGAGGTCTCATATGCTCAAGCCACACCCAGTGAACCAGTCAATTCTGCTGCCTGTGGATCAAGATGTAGAACTCTCAGCTCCTTGTCCAGCACCATGTCTGCCTGCATGCTGCTATGCTTCCCACCATGATGATAATGGACTAAACTTCCGAAACTGTAAGCTAGTCCCAATTAAATGTTTTCCTTTATAAGACTTGCCATGGTCATGGTGTCTCTTCACAGCAATGAAACCCAAACTAAGTCAAGGCTTTAGGTTCTAGCTAAAGCTAGAGTGTCTGCCTGCATTCTGGAATACAGAAGTCTTTGTTGTTCATTATATACTCTGATAATCTGTTGGCCACTCTAGGCCCCTTGAATATAAGACTTGGTTGTGTGGTTGTTGGGTGGATCCAAATCCTGCTGAGTAGTCTAGGCAATGCAGGGTACAGATTGTTTCTCTGTGAGTACTCAACAATTTACTGCAAAAATGGGTGTCTGGGTGTGGTGGTATGTCCCTCTAATCCTAGTACTCGAGCAGCTGACTCAGGAGAATTTGAATTCTGCAACCAGTCTGGTGAGATAGTGAATGACAGAAGCTCTCCCATGATGGTGTGACACAGCTGGAGACTTAGGTGTTGGACACTAGGCTCTTCAGTCCCAGAAGGAAGGCCTATCTACAAATGAAAATTAAAGTGAGCCTTGCTTGAAATAAATTCACAGTATGTGACCTTCTCTGAAAGGCAGAACGTAGGCACTGAGGGAGCATTGTCAGGCTCAACACTCAGCCAGAGTTAGATTCTCATTTAAGGCCATGCCATTTCATGCTGGGTAGAGTTTCAGCTGAATTGCTGAATGGAGGCACTACTGTCTCTCAGAGATTTCTACCCCCAGGCTTCTGTCACCATCTGTGAACCATGAGACATGTGGGATGTTGGTTTAGGATGCCTGCCTTTGAAGCCTGACTGTCCAGTACCAGCTTATGGCCTTGAGGATGTACATAATCTTCTTTACCTTGCCAAATTATTCTCATATATAAGGGTTATATGAGATGATACCCAATACAGCAGTAAGCACAGGACCAGACGATGCTGGACCAATGCATCACCAGCTTCAACCACTACCACTGAGGAGGACTGGTGTCTCTTGCTTATCCTCACACCGTATGACCAGTCGCTGAATATCCCTGTGTATCCTGAAGGGCTGGGTTAGACAAGAGGTCACAAGGGTCTATTCACCACTAACAAGCCCAAGACCACAGTGAGAGTTGAGCAAAGGTCTTGAATGAATCAGCTGTACTTCCTTCATGTCACCGTGACTGTAATCCTGTTCTTACACTCTCAGGAGCCTGTACTAATTTCCAATCTCACTTCTGTCTATCCATCTTCAAAGCTTCCCCATTCCAAATGTCATTTGCCAAGTACCTTAAAAGGAGGTGGGCTGCACTCTGGGCTCCTCAGTAAGAAGTCGTTAATATGTAGATGCACTTCTTCCTGGCCCTTCAAAGCTAGCTTTTTCTGTCCCTGACTTCTGGTCCCCACTCTGACCACTTGAGTCCCAACACCCCTTTCTGTTCATGGAAATTGCCTCTCTGAGACTGGAAAGTGCTGAATGGCTGGCCTTGATCTCCATCAGGAAATGAATTCAGCGCCGCCCCCAAGACCCAGGGCCTGTGGTGAGGGTAATTTCACCCTTGTCGCTATAACTACAGATGCCCTTATTATTCACACGGACGTCTCACCCTTGTTTAACAACATATTAAACCATTAGTCTCCATGCCAGTGAGTTCAGCTAGTTCACAATGGTAAGAGCTGATCATTAAATCCCCCTTTCCTTGCTTAATCGCTTTTAAATTGGTTGCCTTTTAATTCTATCAAGTGCCCTCTTTCTCAGGCAATCTACTGTGCCCTGCACAGTGTGATCATGCCCCCCGGGTGAGAGGAACTGGGCCTCTAGGGTCCTCTCCTTGCAAAGTAGAGGAAAGGGAAGGTTTTATTCTCTGCCTGCTCCTAACCTTATGTTTAGTCCCTGAAGCAGACTTCTAATCCAGAGCTCTTTACTTCACCAGCCTAAGAACCAGAGGAGTCCTATGCAGGTAAAAAAGAAGCAAACAAACAAAATGAAACAACAACAAAAAAAAACCTGCATTTTTTAAGTGGGCAGCATAATGTAAATATTTTCAAAATGGATACTAAGGTGTATGCATTATAAATGGTAAATTCACATGGCTGTAAGGCTACAAAAGAGTTGGGGAAATTCATATTGGTAGGACCCATATGCATAGGCGCTCTCTCTCTCTCTCTCTCTCTCTCTCTCTCTCTCTCTCTCTCTCTCTCTGTGTGTGTGTGTGTGTGTGTGTGTGTGTGTGTGTGTGTGTGTGTGTGACGCCAGTTGACAGGTAATGACAGGTAGACACTAGGTGGAAGGAGATATAGGAAGATTAGTAGCTTCTAGTGGACCAGATACAGGTCACATCTACTATGATGGTTAATCTTGACTCAGTTTAGAATCACCTAGGAGACAAACTTTTGGAGGTGAGTAGAAGGAGATAGAAGATTCTAACTTTGGGTGGCATGACCTCATGGAGAGGGGGCTGGGTCTTGTTAACAAGGAGAAAATGATTAGAGCACCTGCACTCATCTTGTTCTGTCTCTTGGCTGCGGACACTCTCTACCTCACACAGCCACTCTCACCCACAGTGCCATCCCTGCTACAGTGGGCTGTTCCCTCAAACCATGCACCCAAATACACTCTTCCTTCCCTAAGTGGCTTCTGTAATATAAATTTTATCACAGCAACAGTAAAAAAAGATAAAACACACTTGCTAATCATGGGGATGGGGAGGGCTTAGAGTCTTAGAGGCATCTGTGAAAGTATAGACAGAATTGATGTATAGAAAGGAAGGGGCATTAACAGGTGGAGAGTGGGGCCAGACAGGTCATGGTTCAAGAAGCTCCCAAAGCAAGCCCTGGGACGTGAGCTCACCCATCCACATCCTTACGTGTTTTAGCTGCAGCATCAGTCTGAGAATTCACTAAGTAATGGATTTTATATTCCTAACACAGCCTGGCCCAGGGTTGTCATAGAGCTACCACCGAGTGAGCAGTCACTGCATGTCAACCACTGTTCCTGTGGGTGTTAAGTGACTTTCCATAGAAGGGAGGCCTCATGGGAATTATTTTGAGCATTCTCTGGATGAAGGCAATGAAGAAAGCAAGACGAGCCCAAAGATCCTATCGAAAGATGTGGACTTGGCTGGAGATGGGTTTTGGCTTAGTCTCAAGAGCACTTTAGAATAGATTGGCCAGATGTTCATTTCAGGTGTTGATTCTCAAAGTGATTTCCAGAATGGCCAGTCTCTGTAGGAGGAACAACTGTAAAGATCTACCAACCAACACTCTTGGTAGCTGAGGGACAGGCATGTAGGTTCAATGGAAGGTATCCAAGTGGAGCCAAAGCACAGGCATCTACTGTGGTATACTTTCTGGTATCCAGAACAGGCCATTTTACATCCGATTTCCATATCCCTGGGACACTAGTCTTCCAACGTCTAGGAAATCTTGGAGAGTGAGATTGTATGGACCAGATTGTGCCTTTTTAGGTTGGTGTTGAAATTCTAACCCCTACCCTCTTGTTACTATCTCTGGAAATATGGTCTGTAGGGTGGTAACTGAAAAGGTGGCTCAGCTGTTACATGTTAGGCCAGCGATCAATAAAGGAGTAATTAAGGTCAGCATAATCCATTAAGGACTGACATCCCTACAAAGAAGGAGATCAGCAGCCACAAAGAAAACTGTTAGGGGTGTGAACACAGAGCAAAGGCCATGGGAGAACACAGGGGAAGACTGGGCACCTGCAAGAAAGGAGAGAGGTCTTAGGAGGAACCATCGCTGCAGACATTTTGATCTTGGACTTCCAGCTTGCAGAGCACAGGGAATAAATCTCTAGTGTGTTAAGCCCTACATCTGTGGGTTTCATAAAGGCAGCCCTGGCATGCTAATAAAAGATGGTGATAGAACCGACTATTAGCCCTGCCTTGCAGTTGTTCCTGAAGCAGAAACTGACTCACACCATCTCCAGCCTCTACCTTCTGAGTCTCCTCTTCAGCCTGCATGGAGGCTTCATCGAGGAGGCTTGTCTGCTGAGGTGATCCCTGAGGCCCTAGTTACCACTTCAGGATTCCAGGTTGAACTCAGTTATTATACTTCCTTACCTCCTCCAATCTGTAGGCCATTCTCCATCTTTCCTTGTCTTGAGTGACCTTGATGCTTGGGTTTTAGTGCTCCCATTTTCTCTGTAGAATGTCTTAGTTGGATTTTTATAATATTTACTCTTGACCAAATTGTAGCTACATCATATCCTCACATATTAGATGTGAACTTAACCCATCTTAGTCCATCATTTTGGGGAGTCACATGATATCTGTGTGTCTTACTGCTGGTGATACTAACTTTCATCACTTGGCAATGTATATTCTGTACTGCTGACTATCATCTATTGCTTTCTTCTTTATAATGAATGACTATGCACATATCCTGATTCTCCTTTAGCATCAGCCTACTGACTTTAGGTTGTACCCTTCCCACCTGCTTTTTATAAAGTGGCGTTGTTTTCTCTCTGTAGCTCTCCTGCCAGGCATGGTGTTGGGGTTCTCTGCACAGATTAAAGGCCATTGACTCGCAGCTTTCCATGGAAGAGAGTAAGCCGACATTTCCTTAAGGAGAATTCTGACACCAGCACTGGAGTTTTAGCCTATTGCTGCATCCCTTTCTCCTACTTTCATCTACTAATTTGCAATTCAGTCTTCTGTTTCCTCCCTGCCCTCTCCCTTTCCTCTCCTCTCTTTATTGAATTAATCTTGGCAGCAAGACTTGTTGTGGGGACACAGCTGACTCAGAACTCTGTACCCTATAGTTGAGGGAGGCTCAGAGGCACTGGAGACAGCTTTGGTTTTATTACTCTCTCGTTTATCTGATGAGGGAGCAGTCATGGAGAGTTTAACTGACTTACTCAAGGTCAGAACACTGGGAGAAGTGACTGAGTTGATACCTCAGCTTCTCAGTCATATGTGCTACATTTCTGCAAGCCCCATCCCTCATGGTGGTCATGTAGAGACTATACCTGGATCTTTAAGGAGAGAGACCCACTATGAAAAAGTCAATGGGGACAGGAGTTTGCTATCTGCCTGATTTGAATTGGGGGGGGGCCCAATGGCTTCCCATGAGGAAAGCTCCCCCTTGCTGCAACTTGAAGTACTGGAACAGGGAACAGGAACTTCAGTGAGCCCAGAGTTACTTACTAGCTGTCTAAGCTAATGGTCAGCATTTCTCCTTCATAGTGTGTGTGTGTGTGTGTGCGTGTGTGTGGTGCGGGTGTGTAAAAGGGATGCTCATCTTCATTCTCACCTTCATCCTTCATCATATTCCTTTTTGTCCACTTTTTACATATAGCATTTGCCTTTAGTCCTTAGGTGTAAGATTTCTTATTCTTCCTACTTTACAGCTGAGGGAACTTTGGCTCAGTAGACTATGTTGTTTACTCCAAATCACATATAAGGGTAAATGTAGAGCCCACGTGCCAGAGCCCAGGCCCTGAAAAGACATGGGGTTATCTGTTTTCATTTTTGCCAACAGCTTTTTATAGAGTCTTGCAGTCAAAGAAGCTTAAAACCACTTATTTGCACTCTCATTGATCTTAGATTACCGGAGTAGTGAACATTCCCACAGCATTTCATGATCCTTCCCATGGATTTTACTGTGTGTTTCACAACGAAATATAGATTTTCTGTTTTGTTTGTTTTATAGTTCATTCTTGGGTTTTTTCACAATGAATCATCTTTACTCATTGACTGAATGTTACTATATATTTATAGCCATGTCCAACTTGTGGCTTATGGGCTACATACATCTCAGATTAGGTAGGAGGGCATTGCAGTGTATTTGTAGATGACAGCTTCCTGTCACAGTTGCAAAGAAATTGGACACCCTTGACTCTCCCAAGTAGTCCCATAGGGGTTGCTCTAGCTTATATCTTGAATGTTCCCCAAAGGCTCATGTATTCAAGAGTTGATGCCCAGCCCATGGAACTATTAGGTGTTATGGAAACCTTTAAGAGGAGGAATCTAGTAGGAGGTAATTAGGTTATTGGGAATGTATCCTTGAAGGGAATATGCAGGGTCTCTCTCTCTCTCTCTCTCTCTCTCTCTCTCTCTCTCTCTCTCTC
>NW_021604762.1:2934670-2993979 GCF_004785775.1 Grammomys surdaster | reverse complement strand
TCTCTCTCTCTCTCTCTCTCTCTCTCTCTCTCTCTCTCTCTCTCTCAATTTTACTCTATCATACGCTCTCCACCTTGACCTTCTGCTCCATATGAAGCTCCAAAGCAACAGACCCACATCACTGTAGACGTAAATCTTTGAAACCTGGAGCTCTTGAGCACAAACAAACCTTTTCTCTCTCTCTCTCTAAGTTCATTCTCTCATGTCTTTCATCACAGTTATGAAAAGCTGATCTAACATAGTTTCTATAGTCATAGAGGTTTTAGACGGTAGCATTGCCAGTCTGTCTCTAGACTCAAGCATCAACCCTTCAAGTTCAAATGCTCTGAGTCCTAACTAGAGTCTTCTTTGTGGATATTGCCTCATTATTTTCTGAAAAGCGATGGTACTGTGGGTGGGAGCTGGGATGGAAGCCAGCTGAACAGTCATCCTTTGCCAGTGACTCGTTAGTTCTGCCTGGATGCTTGGTGGTTTCTTTCTTGAATTTCTAGGTTCAGTGGCCCAGCCTGGAAATGTCTTCACATCAATTGCTTTGTAGTAATTTTTATGGAACATGTCTTGTTCTACTAATAAGCGGATTCTGTTCTTAATATATTTTAGGGAGCCTCAACCCAAAAAAGAATACTATTTTGTGTGCCCCTTCTATTCCCCTTTTCGGGGTCATAATTTTCCCAATGTCAGACTACCTCAGCTCTCCTCTTAAGGTATTCTCCCCACTGTTCACTTTTGTGACTCCAGCTTTTCTTGTCTGCAGTTACACTGACTCACCCAAGGTTCTGCTGCATGTAGGTAGCAAAGCCAGCACTAGAACCCACTAGTTGGTATCAGTAATTAGATTTCCTGCTGCACCTGCTCTGTTTCTTGGAGTTTCTGCATGTATTGGTCCTGTACAAGTATTCTACAAGGCTCCATCTTTATAAAAATAAAAAAGTTCCCCATTTCACTGCTTTATTTTATCATCTAATCTTTCAGCTCTTATTTTATTAAATCCACACTAAATAATGCTATAATATGCCTACTTGGGTCATTTCCTTTTGTTCCAGATTGGAGTTTTCATTCTGTGTGTGGTGATGTTTTTGATTTTATGCCCGATGTGTTTTGTTCTCATGTTCATTTGTTTCTCTCTGGAGCCTTACCTGCTTCCCTACAGCCTCCTGGCAATTTCATCGTGGCTGATTTGCCCTGATTTAGGATGAATGTATTCTTGATCTCTTTCCTACCATATCTGTACTGATTCATTTCCTCCATGAGGCAGAATAGGTGGACTGGGTGTTTCTTGTCTGTCTGTCTGTCTACTTTCCTTGGCCAGTGTGAGGCCCTGGATGAGATAGGGGGTAGGGTGGGGGAGAGAGCAGAGCTAGCCTGAGGCAGTGGATATTTTTCATTAGGATACCCAGCCTCTCTACCAAATATCTAGTCTTCTGAGAAGAATCTTAGAATCCTGCTGTTTAGGCATATGTGTTTAAGGATCAATCAATAGGCAATCATATTAAGTGTTGTGACATAAGCGGATTCAGGGAGCAGGTTTGCTCAGCTTACTCTGAGTAAGAATAGAGGAAGCTCTGTGTAGGTATGCTAATGTATGAGTGAAAGGATTAAGTCAGCTGTACCTTAGACAAGTCATCCCAACAGCAATGTGAAAAATGAGATACTGGTCTAGGTTCCACAGCACATATCCATGCCAGTCAGTGCTACAAAGAGAAGAAAATCTTGTCTGGGTCAGGAAGCTGAGGCACTAGGGGTGTAAAGGCTGGTGAGTAAGCAGATAGCCCCACCCTTCTTTACCTTGCCTAAGCTTCATCACCATCAACTTCTAAGGCAACATCTCCCCCTTCCCCCCATCCCCAGTAGGTTTTTAGAGGCATGTGCTGAGTCCCAGAAGGCTCGAATGGGCAGTGCATCTTAAAGTTGCTGGGGGGTGTGTGTCATTTTGACAAGCAACTCAGGACCAATTACAAGATCCCTGTGCACAGCAGGCATCATTAATGGGCTCAGCCTGGGATGGGCAGAGGCTGGGAGAGCTGTGGAACTGGCTTAGCTTCCATAAGGGGCAGTTGGGAGGAAGAAAGTATCATTGATTCCTTGGCTGACAGATTGGTCTCCCCAGATGAACACTTTCTGGAACTCCTTACCATCTCATCACCAAACTCACCCTTGTGTCCCATGAACACACAGTGTATCTTTACTGCGCAAACAAGTGAAGCTCCAATATTTTTTTACCAAGTGCTTAGAGTATACAGTGCCCAGTCTTTGCCTTTTATTAATCTACTAGATCTATAAGTCAGTATCACAGAGTTGTGGAATAAATAGCTAAGACTTCCTTAGATGAAGAAAAGAATTTGTCATTTGCCTGGAGTCAGGGACCTTAAGTGGAGAGAAATATAATCAAGAACTCTGGATATTCAGCTTCCTGCCCTTCCTTTTCCCCTTCATCCCTACCCCTACCTCCCTATCTCATAGCTCCGTTATGTGTCTTAGTCTTGATTTGACCCATCTGGAAACCTGGGTAAAGACATCTTTGAATCTCTCTCTGATAGACCTCTACTTGCTAGTCTCCTCCACCTGGATACAGGACCATTTCCTCTTCCTAGATACAGAACCATTTCCTCTTCCTGGATACAGGACCATTTCAAGTTCCTTCTTGGCAGGTTGTCCTGGTCTCAGTTCTATTACTTTCTTGCTAGCTACCCTTGGAATCTTAAAGTTCTCTTTCCCCATTGCTTGTGCATGCCATGGGAATGATCTCCAGATCCTAGGGCTTTCATGGGGAAATTTTCCAGGAGAGTCACTTATGCAACACATATTAGAGAGCCTTCAATACCACAGGGTGATGCCAATGATAACAATGGTGAATGATATATTGTTATTCTCAAAATACTACAGCACTGTCAAGGAGGCAGGCATGATACTCTTTATTAGACTGAGTTCCTGGTACAGACTATTGTGAAAGCTAATCTTGGTTGTCATCTTGACACACCTGGGGAGAAAGAACCTCAACTGAAGAATTGCCATGATCAGATCCTGTGGGCCTGTCTACGGAGCTTTTTCTTGATTGCTAATAGATGAAGTAGAGCCTAGACTATTCTGGGAATTACCATTCTTAGAGTCGGGACTGGGTTGTATACAAATCGTAGTTGAATGTGAGCCTTGGAGTAAGCTAGTAAGTGGCATTCCTTCATAATTTTTGTCTCAAGCTCCTCATTTAAGCTCCTCCCTTGACTTCCCTTGTTGATGATCTATAACCTGAAAATAAAATAAATCCTCTCCTCCCTGGTTGCTTTTGGTCATGGTTTTTTTTTATCACAACAACAATAACAACAAAGCAAACACAGACAACTATGATTGCCATTTTTATGAAAGATGCAGGCAGGCTTCTAGGAAAGTACAAGGGGGCCTTGTCTCAGGGTTTAAGACACATGCCTCATTGTAGCACTGGTGGTTGGGATGGTTGCAGAGACATAGGAGGTTAGATGGAAGGATAGAGCCATAATTTGGAGGTAAGCGTAACAGGGATCTGGAGGTAAGTTATCAGGTTGGGTTACCCAAGTGAGCAGGGACAAGTAGAAAGTGAGGAAGAAGAATGGATCCAGGATAATGCTTTAGATAAGTGATTTGCAGTGCTTCACAGAGGTGCGACATCTTTACCTGAAGAAGCTTTGACGAAGCCAGTTGTGATGTGCAGACCCAGGTTACACTAGGAACCTGTTCAGGAAGACATGCCTTGGGTGGACATGTCCAGCACTATTTGCTTAATACAGACCCAGAGCTCAGAAAACTTAATCTGGTCTGTTTGGGATCCTTCAGTTATGGAAGGCACAGTTATGAAAGAAACCAAGAAAAGAACCAGCAAAGGAGGTGGAAAAGAGGTCAGAGTCAGGAGAAGACCCAAGAGAGGGATCCTGGGAGCTGGGATACAGGAACATTGAAAGAAGGCTTTACCTGGTGAGTGAATGATGCTCAGAGATCAGAAGATGGGTGACCCCAATTGTGTAGCTCAGCCCAATTGTGTTACCCTCTTTTTCATTAACACGACCATTGTTCTTTTACTTTTGAATATCCACAGGCCTTTTCCTTCCTTCAAAGTATATTAGAAACTTTAAAAAGTATAAACATACACATGTAAAGAAAATGAATGAATGAGTAAATGTCCAGGGCAGCCTTTACTGGTGAGCCCCCAAGGGGGGATCGCTGGCTTTGTCCCCAAGCTAAGCTGTATAAAAGCTTCCTGGGAACCATTGGCTCTTGTTTAGCAGTGGGCCCTTGGAGAACTAATTTCAAGTTTTCCAAGCATCCTGGTCTGAGAATTACTGAATTGGTACCACAGTCAACCTTGTGTAGGAGCCGCCTTCCCCTGCAGGTCTCTGGAGTCCCTGTTGCCCTCCCTCCCGGAGCAGTGTCAACTGCACTGTAATCACACAATTATGATGCCATTAAAATGTCACATTTGAAGAAATCCATATAAACAGAGCATTAACAACCGACTGAAAATTGTAGTCTTTACCACTAATGACCTACTTTCTGTACACGCCACGCCCTCCTGCCACCTCCACTCCCTAGCCTCGATTCCAGAGGCAGTGAGAAAATGTAACCATCGTTTCTGCCTGGAAAGCCTTAATGTTTAATGTGCTGGGAGAGGCTCTAGGACAGAGCCAGAGACTGTCTCTGGCTGGGGGTTGGGGGTGGGGAGTGTGGGTAGAATTGAGTGGTTCATGAAAGGAGACCAGCTTCAAGCAGAACACCCACAGGCCAGCAGACCTGAGGGTCTGAGAGGAATGGCAAGAGCAAAGACTGTAGAGAGTTCTGCCTAGCAACAGTGGGAAATTTAAGGGTAGGGTTCACCTTCTTGGCTTTAGATCCCTTCTCCTGCGAAGAGTAGATGTAACCTGAGACACAGCAATCACTCTTCCGGAAGAAGAAAACAGCAGAAAGGACAAATCTGTCCTATTGAGTGGATGTGAGCCACAGAGCTCTGTCTTCCTGCTGCTGTGAGTGCAGGCTGACGACATGGGTGGACAGTGACTTGGAGGTCACCTCATGTCCCCAAATACAGCTAAGGAGGATTGCTTTCATGCTAAATTTTCTATGTCTCCAGAATCTAATTTTAATGGGCTAAGGACATGGGTTGCTAAGGAGTCTTGTAGTGAGTTTGTTTATAAAGCAAGCAGAAGCAGAACGTCCCTGGTGAAGTCATTACTCTTTTCCCAACGTATCTGAATAGCAAGCCTGAACCAGGTGGTATGTCTCATTCAAGGAAACAGAGAGCGAGCCACTGTGCAGGAAAAACATTGAATGAGTATATTGGGGGGGTCCATTTTTAATGTCCATCTAGCCTGTGACATCCTTACCACAGTTTGGGATGGCTTTGCAGAAGGGACAGTGTCACAGGGGGTTTGAACAAAGATGGATGGTGACAACCATGTCATTTGGGGAGAAACTATTGGTGTTCCCCAAGGTGAGAGACATGCCCCTGAGAATACTGTTTATATAAGCAGTGTGTAATAAATCCTCTTCTGACAGTTCATATGAGATGTCCTGGAAGGGGGTTCGCTGCGTTAGGGAGATGTACAATGTGTGGGACAGGCTTATGAGGATGCCTCCCAGTTCTTCAGCTTACTGCCACTATCACTTGTGGTATCTCCCACAGCACTAGCCTGAGACAGGCATCCCACCCCCACCAGACTCAGCAGGTGTGCTGTCTGGGAACTGTGGGTCTGTTTTTGACATAAAAGAGCCCCTTCTATGAAAAGGCAGCCAGCAGCCCTCCTGGAGTCCTGAGAGATAAAGTCATTTCAAAGTCATTCCCTGCAGCCCACACCTCTGTATTCAGGGGCTGACCTAGTTTTGAGGGAGCCAGAGGCCATCTGGATGTCACCTTATTTACGGAGCTGAGAGAAAATGCACTGGGCTCTAAGCCCTTGCTGCACACCATATCTGGGTAGATCTACCCTCCACTTTGGAAGCACAGAGAGAGGGGACCAATTCTGCTTAGCTGAGAGCTGGAAGCTTTCTGCTAATGTCACCTTTGGGGAGTGAGTGACAGGGCTTAGGGAACACTTAACTCTGAAACTCTCTTTTGAGCTGTGTTTCAGGGGAGGAGGGGTCTTGGCCCTGGGGCCGAGGAAAGGTGTCTCTAAGATAGGCTTGGCTGAACCAAGTGCAGAACTGAGCTTCTACCCAGAGCCTCCTCCCTCTGCCTTCTTGCTATACTATTCCTATGCAGGTGCTGGCCAAGGAACCCCACCTGCCTTAATGGGTGACCCTGGTCTTGACAGATCCTAGACAAGGGTGGGTATGGAGTCTATATACCTGTGGCTAGACCCAGTGACCAGACTTGCTTGCTATGTGGCCTCAGTCAAATCACTTTAGCTGCAGAATACTCAGGTGAGTCTTCATTAAAATGG
Organism: Grammomys surdaster; assembly: GCF_004785775.1. Lineage (NCBI taxonomy): Eukaryota > Metazoa > Chordata > Mammalia > Rodentia > Muridae > Grammomys > Grammomys surdaster. Next base: position 2,987,578 of record NW_021604762.1, on the reverse strand, counting down.
GGTACTAGTAACCACTCAGGCTCATTCTGAGTATTTGAAGGAGTGACATTTTTAAGTAGAACCAAGACTACAGAAAATGCTATGTAAGGATTCCCTGGTTTCTGCCATCATCCTGTGAGTGACTCACCCCAGTATAGACTTTGTCACCTTTGTAACCCTGTCTATTTGTTTGGCTTCCCACAACGTCTCATCTGAATTTCTCCCACTAGAGAAATCTTTTAGGGTATGGTGGTGAAGGCCTATAATCCCAGGTACTGAGACTGAAGCAGAAGTGTCGAAGATTTAAGGCCAGGCTAGGCTACAGAGTAAGTGCAGAACCACCCTGAGCAACTTAGTGAGACTCTGACTCAAAAATATATACATACCTGTACATACATGTACATACAGCCATGTGCATGCATACACACACACTAAAATAAAATAATAAAATAAAGTGAGGGTTTTAGGACTTAGTTTTGTAGTAGAACTTTCGCTTAACATGTGTGATACTTAAGATTTAGGTCTTAGGAAAACACACACACACACGTCACTCATACAATAAGTCAAAAACTTGGGAAGCTACAAACCTTGTCAAACATATTCTTGGTGAGTACACCTATAGGCCTGTGCATGGTAGCAAAGTCTAGAAAGCACCAACAAGACCCCGTGAGACTGACAAGTCCACAAGAAGAAAGGGGACCAGAATTCCAGCAGATAGCTTGGAGTGCACATCCCTTGACCTTCAACAAATGCAGGGTCCCAGGCACGCCCAGCTGATTGCTCTTGTACTTGTCTCTCCCCAGAGTCATCCATCACAGATTCACCTTTTTTTTTTAATACACTATGTATATAAAAAGACTTAGCAAAAGCTCTATCTCCAGCCTTCTGAGCGGATAATAACCTCATATATTAGTTTCTTAAAATAGTTTCTTGTCTTATCATTTGCATGGCACTGTGCTCCAATCCAAGTTTGGGATAAAGATTTGAGCCCCAGGAGGGACCCACATTAGTAATGACCACTCCCCCACAACTGGATGGTGAGGTGAGACATCTAGTCACATTGAGTGTAGATGCTGTCAGAGATTCACCCTCCCCCAACCCCCATTTCTGGCACAGGGAAGGAAGAAGCAGCTAAACATAAATTGGCAGAAAGGCAATTGCATTTTTCTCCCTATTAGCATTCAGACTCCAGGAGGAGTAATCGTAACTGCGGCCATGTTGACAGTAGTACTATGTTACATATGCATTATGTCTTAGCAAGCGAGTCTTCATATCTTATCACATGTCTGAGATCTGATTTGGTCCCGTAAAGCAGGGATGGGGGAAGATTAGTTTTGCCCTTGGGATAGAGGGAAAAAGGAGCTACACAGAGATGAAGGAGAAGCACTTTCAGGATAGTCTTGGCCTACAGTACAGGGTGCTGAGCAAAGTCAAACTCTATCTCTGGACTGTGCATCCTTATTTGCCATCTCATCCTCCCCTGACATTCACACTTTGGCCCACATTCCTGTCCAGAAAAATTGAATTAGAATTAACAAGAGGGCACAGTTCTTATTCTGCACTTTCCCTATTGTTTCTGACTTTCCTAACCCTTTTCCTTTTATTCCATTAACGTCAGCCTGTGTGCATGTTCCCTTTCTCCCAAAGGGAGGTTTGAAGCCACATAACTAGGCAGGTGTGTGGTAACGACAAGACCCAGCCCCCATTACTCACTCATAGTTCTGCTCCCGGTGACCCTGGTTCTGCTCGTTTGTGACTTCTACCAGATACTCTGGGTCACCAGGGCCCCCTTGAAAATTGCTTGGCTCCACAGGCTATTTCTTGCAGCTGAAGGGCTTTCTGATGATGCCTTACGGTATCTGCTGGATCTCTGCAGCAAGTGAAGGAGGGGAGAGAAGCCTGGCTTCTGAAGGGAGAGCTCTTTCCTCACCGAGAATCTCAAATTTTCATTTTCCTTTTAAATCCTTCTAGAAGCAATTTTCAAAGGGCTGGGTTTCTGACTGGGAGACTCTGCCGCTGCTGAAGGCTACTCTGGCTTTGTTGCCTGGCCATCCCGGGAGAATCCGTCCTCCTCGTCCCTCAGATTCTCTATCCCCGGAAGATCATTACAGCACCAGCCTTCTAAGGCCATCTCCACTCTGATTCAGTGACCTTATGCCTAGAAGGGCTTAGGTGACTGTGTTTCTGCATTCAGCTCCATCCAGATAACAGCTACCCTTTCAGGCCACTTCTTGCTCTTCCCCTGTGTTCAGTTCCTTCTTAGTCTCTCTTGGATACTGGCTTTTCTAGTAAACACTTTTCTCTAATACCAACTTCCTGTAATGAACAGGTCATCCCGCCTGATGTAGGAGCTTCTCAAGTCTCTGGACAACTCACTGTATCTGACTCTGTACAGAAAGAGAAGGGTCCCAGTTGCTGATGGGTACTAGACACTGTGAGCAGAGACAACTCCCTGTCTGACGTCTATCAGGAGTTGGGATGGATTCCTCAGTTACTTGACAACTAACTAGCAATGCCTGTCTCCACAAGGGATCTTTGGCCTTAGCTTTTGGTGATGGCATTTATGGATCTCAGAGCAGGAAGCAGATCCATCCACATTTGCAGTCTCCTGCCTTGGCACATGCCAGAAGCCATTCCTCTTTGCTGTCATGCTGATTTTGACTTTTCTGGCAACCTCTGCCATGCTAATTAGTAAGCAAATTAAACTCCATATAGGGTCCACATTGTGTGAATTCCCCTCTCCCACCCTAGTTCCAGAAACAAAAACTGGGCTTCTATCCATTCAGCTAATCATATTATATTTCACATTTGGAGGTTTCTCAGGCAATTATAATTACTGGAAGTTTTCTACTTCCTGGAAGCTGGAAGCTTCCCCCCAACATTGTATTCCCATGGGGTGCTCAGTTGAAATGTGGGCAGAGAGCACACATATGTAGACAGCCATGGGAGGGAAGAGTAAAGAGAGATTGCTCTTGTCAGTGATTAAAGAAGACCCAAATTATGTGAAGAAGAGCCAGTGTTGGAGGGAGTCTGAACTCAGCTTATCTCCAAGAACTCAGAGGTTAGAAACTCACAGCACTTGTGCTTTATAGATAGTAGCTGGTCCCATGACAGTGAGGCTGAAAGCAGTTAAAGCAACTGGAGTAGGCGACACAGGAGGCTAAACTCACCCCTGTTGAATTATATGCTACCTCATTTGGTCTGAGAAATAGCCCTTTCCTCCTGTATTAGATGTCCATTCTGTCTATCAGCTCTTTAAGGAGTGATGCTCCTATAATTAAAATTAACCATTAAGCTATAACATTGAAGGAGCAATTGCCTAATTCTGAAGAAAATTTAAATTTATGGCCAGCACCTGAGATAAAATGAATACTAAGGAGAAGGAGAGAAAACCCCACGGAAGATAAATAGAAAGCCAAGTGGGATATTGACTTGATCCTTCTCCAGTGCAGAGTAATTTGGCTTCTAAAGTGAGTTAGATCATAATAAATTAAATTTAGATTTCTGCACATCAATTAAATAACTCCCAAGACAGAATTCCAGCGAGAAGGAGAGGTGATAATACATGGAGGGAATATGAAAATGAAGATCTGATCTAATAATCCATAATTGATGTGCTGTCCCTTGGTAAGGGGAAAGGACCCTCCAGCTCTTCTGTTGTTAGGTCAGCAAGAGTGACTGGCTTCTGTTTGGCTGGAGCTTGTCCTAACCATTGGCATGACCATATTCCCAGTCGTGTTTTCCTTCTGAAAACTTCTCCATGTTAGGATTCACCTCCGTGGTGTGGAAGGCATGAGGAATTGTGCTGTACCTCTTCCCTCTGCTGGATGTCCTTGCCAAAGCAAGGTTACTTCCTGCTGGCCAGATGAGAACATAGGAATGAGTAAATACTTTGTTTTTATGAAGGACTGACTGGCTAGTGATATAAAAGAGACATCAACATTGACATCCAAAGTATTAGATGAGGACTACAAGACCCTAAGTCCAACCTCATCCCAACATGCATACTCGCATGCACACAGCACACATGCACCACACACACACACACACACACACACACACACACACACACACACACCATGCACAGGCATGGACACACGGATATTGTCTGGGTGAACCCTACAGCCTAAGTTTTCTTGTCTATAAAATGAGAACTGTCACTGACTGACCCACTTCATAAGTGTAATAAATTGTTCTTTTATTACAGGGCTTTGTGTACTATCCACATATCTCATTGTTTTGTGTGGCACCAACTTTCACTGGTTATATTATTCAGTGCTTAAAAGTTCTGTCGGTCTTTGTCAGATCTACCTTTGTCAGATCATTTTGTTTTGTTTGCCTTTCATTTTTGCCACTTTTTATTCCCTATTTTATCTATAGTTGTGCCTACATTGGATCTTCAGGTAGATGGGTAGGTGTTATCATCTGTGGGATAACTCCTAGATTTGGAATCCTTGGAGGATCTCAGTGTGCTCATATATTCTGCTGCTTTTGCCCTCAGAGGTGATTTTTTTTTCCTTGTGTGTATGGGTTGTTTTTCTCTTTCTTTTTCAATTTCTTCTTTAGTGGAACCTTGTTGGACTTTAGTGAACCTTGTCTAAATGAAAGGTGTTTTCTCCCTGCTAGGCTGTGCATTTCTACCTCCTGGGAGTCAAGTACATAGCTCATCTATTCTCCTTCATGCCCTTCTTAGACTTAATTACATCAGAATCCTGGTGTCCCATCTTTTGGGAGCCAAGGCTTAACTTCTCAGAGATCTTTGACCTGAGGGCAACCTCAAACTTCCCCTTGTTCAGAATTTAACACCACAGCTCTGAGCACAGCAGACTCTATCTTCCTTAGCCTCACCTCTCAACAGGCATCAAAGATTTCCTTGCAGAGAACCCAGCTAAGCATCTCAGCCTGAGGTGATGGGAGCTTGTTGGTTGGCAAGGAGGGTTCCCTGAAAGTGTCTGGCCAGCCGTGGTGCTCGGATCATCACACAATAGATTGGAAGCAGAACTGGCCAAGGGACAGAAGTGCTGGAGAGCCAGAGGCTATGGTCCTAGAAACAGCCTGCTTGTGAGAAAACTGGACTCCAGCTCCCTCCAAATGGCTTAGAAACACTGTCTGTTGAAAAGTGGGAGATTGATTCAGGCCTGGAGAATAGACCCCTCACATGAACTTGGGCAGATCATTTATTCTCACCATGTCTCATTTTCCCCATTTGAAAACAGGCTATCATTTCGTATTGAATTTTAAATCTATAAGGATTTTAAATAGCTCAAGGCGTTCTCCACTCAGTATGTCCTTCTGAGGTTGTTACAAGAGGTTCTGTGATGAGTAATTTTATACAAAACTTACTAAGCCACAGGGTCTAGGTACTTGGTCAAACACTATTCTGGATGTTTCTCAAAAGTAGGTTTTAAATGACAGTAACATTTAAATTGCTGCTCTTTGAGTAAAGCAGAGTCTACTCCAACGTGTGGTGGGCTTCATCCAGTCAGTTGGAGGCTTTAAGAGATGGAAGACTGACCTCTACCTCCCCCAGAAAGAAGGGATTCAACTGGCAGAGACTGCTATCAGCCTTAGGTTGCAAGTCAAAAGTGCACGAGCTATTCTTAACACACGTTGGTTCCCATCCACAACTTCTCTTCCCTCCCCTACACACACACACACACACACAGAGAGAGAGAGAGAGAGAGAGAGAGAGAGAGAGAGAGAGAGAGAGAGAGAGGGGAGAGAGAGAGAGAGAGAGAGAGAGAGAGAGAGAGAGAGAGAGAGAGAGAGAGAGAGAGAGAGAGAGAGAGAGAGAGAGAATGACACAAAGAGACAGACAGACAGACAGACAGACAGACAGATGAGAGTGGTTCTATTTTTCCAGGGAATCCCTGTCCAATAGAGGAATGCATTCAAGCATCAGCAACTTAGAGCTGGAGAGATGGTTCAGTAAGTGCACTGGCTGCTCTTGTGACTCCTAGCTCGCACAATGACTCACAACCATCTGTAACTCCAGTTCCATGGGATCTGATGCCCTCTTCTAACCTTAACTGGCACACATGTGGCATATACACATGCATGCAGACAAAACATTCACACATATAAAATAAGCCTAAGAGAAAAATTTTAAAAGAAGCAGATGGAAAACTGAGCATTGATGCCATTACTTGGGCAAGCAAAACCCTTCTAATATCTAAAGCAAGGCTTGGGTAAAAACTGCACTGAGGAACATAAAACTGCCTGAGGATAAAGTGAAGGTGCCTAGTGGACCACTGATGTCTGTATGTATCTGAATTCTGGAATGAGAGGCTACTAGTGGTAAATCTGAGATGTGCCCTTTATGTAACACAAATAGGACAGGACACACCTACTACACCAGGACAGAGGAGGCAAGGGGTGTAGGCCATGACCTTGCACCCAGCTGCCACCAGTAAGATGAAAGTGGTACCATGTCCTGCTTCCATCAAGGATAGGAACCCAGAGACAGGGATCTTTGGTCATAAGTGCTTACTTATGACCCTATAGCTGTTCCAAAATGGGATGGAAACCTTTTCCTACAGTGGCTTACAGGTCAGGCTCTACACTGTACTTGCTAAGGGGAGTTGGAACTGCCTTCTTTGAGAATGGTGTAGGCTGGCCAAGAAGGACAAAATAGAAAAAAGTAAATGACACATGGCAAGCAACGCTCCAGGGGATGGAATTTCATGGAATATCTGTGTCAGTGAACGTTTAATGTAGAAGTAAGCCATTATGGAGGGCTTTCCACAGGTATGTGGCATGTTTTACCTCCTGTTGTCTCTGGATGATTAAGTCAGTAGACATATCCCTTGCAAGCTGATGGGCTTGGGCAAACCACTACCTGACTCCTCTAAGCACACTCCTCCTTGCACAGATGAGGCTCATATAAAAAAAAATCTGTGGCAATCTATGTGTACACATACAACATAAAATTTTAGTTATCATTTTGAAGACACCTTCACCATTCTATAATACATTCAGATGTCCATGGGGGAAAAGTCACACCATTAAGGGGGTCTCAGTGCAGCAAGCTCTTTACAAGTGACATCTAAACACCCTAAGTAGTATAGTCCCCTACAAGGACGCCTCCTACTGACTATTCATATGATTATCCTGCCAACTGGCTGCTACTGTTACATTCTGGGGCCAGAATTCCAGCTGAATCTTCACAGCATCTTCTCCAAAAAGACAGTGCCTGCTAGAGATACCGAGGATGCTTAGCTGTACTGTGGGTGGAGAGGGAACTAGGGAAAGCATCCTCTGACCTCTTGTCCTCATAGTTCAATGCCTCTGCTTGATGCAAATGGAGTATGACCTGGAACGAAGCCCAAGAGGTGGGTTGTATCCCCTCTCCCCAGCCTCTTATTACAATGGGTGGCTGGTTCTCCACCTGCTGGTTCACCCATAAGACCTCTGTTCAGACATCAGGATAGATTAAGGTCATCCCCTAAAAGGTCATTTTGTGGAAATTAATTCTCTTCCTTATATTTCATCCCATATATGTAGCCAGGGTCAATTTCCCTATGACCTACTTTCCAAAGCCCAGATGTTTTCTAGAGTTTTCCTTTATGCATGCCCTTTAAGTAGTTAAGTTTATACTAATGTAACTGGGCCAGTGGATTCCCGGGAATTTTGTCAAATGCATTTTGGGGATGTGACAAACAACAGCTCTTGTCAGCTTCATAAGTGTTAGCATTCCTTCTAGGCTCTGCCCCACAGTTACCTGGCAACACTCAAGTATGCCTGACTCACTCTAAAAGGGGCTGTTTGTCCCCTCCTCCTTACTCTCTTATGCTCTTACCTTCTTAATCTCTTATTCTCTCTTTTCCTTCTCTCCCCATTTCTCTCCCATCTCTCTCCCCAAATGCTCATGGCTGGCCTCTTCTTTCCCTCTCCCTCCCCCTCCTCCTCCCCTCCCCCTCCCCCTCCTGTCTCCCTCTCTCTCTCCCTCTTTCTCTCTGCCTTTCTCTGTCTCTATTCCTTCCTCAACTCCCCTCTCCATGCCCTAAATGAACTCTACTCCATTGTATGGCTGGTACCTCAAGGGAAAGGGATGTCTTAGCATGGGCCTGCAGAGGCACCCCTCCCACCTTACCATACCAGGCTTCTACCAAACATATCCTGGTTCTTTCTTTTTTATAAACACAACAAGAAGTATAGGAGAAAATTCTTCATAATCTCTAAACTAACTTTCCTTCCTTCCTTCCTTCCTTCCTTCCTTCCTTCCTTCATTCATTCATTCTTCTTCTTTCTTTCAGAATTAGGGATTGAATCATGGGCACCATAGAGGTGCAGCCAGCCTCATAGGTCACAGAGATTATAGGTCTGTGCCACCAAGCCTGGCTTCACATATTCTAGCACACACATGCACACTGTTGGTTCTGTTATTCTATACCACACTCCTGAATGAACTATCTTCCATCTGGCTTTCTTTGCTATACATTCCTTACCCATTCTTCAAGATCCAACTCTTTGACCCTCATTCTATGAGATATATTCTATTTCCTTCTCTCTGTAAAAACATTGCCATTGAGCTTATGTGGTTGAACTCATCTTGTAGTATGGTATAGATGTCTCCTGTGTGTGTGTGTGTGTGTGTGTGTGTGTGTGTGTGTGTGTGTTTGTGAATACACAGAGTGGGACCTCTCTAGGACATGTGCTACTGTCTCTTCCTCTCTCCTCTCTAGCTCAGAGCACTGTGAGGGTTACAACTTATTTAGAGAATCATAATGAATTAAGTTGGCAGTGAGCCAATGGGAGACAATCCCACAACCCTTCCCATGAGGATGGATGTTAAGGTCACCCTGGGGTGGTGTTCCAAACAGAGGTGACAGCTGTCAAGCTGTGACATTGCACAGCACAGCTTGTGGGTTTCCCACGCCTACCTAAGTTCCCTCTAGCAAGTTCTCAAGCAGCAGCTTCATAAGACACTAATAAAATCAATTATTGGATAAAAATCACTGGTTTCCAGGGCTTCGTTTTGTGCTATTAGAGAAAAATGCTGTTTCAAACAGAGATAACAAAGAGAAAAAGAGATCACTTACCAGATAAGATCTTACAGTGCACAGATGAGTCTGCAGACTGGTAGAGCCCCTCAGACCTGTCACGGAGCCTGTGCAAATGTCTCTAAGCCCACTCTGAACCTCCTGCTTGGGTGCCTGCATGCAGCAACAGCTAGCGTTCTGTGACTGAGAGGCTGGTCTTTTCTCCCTTAAGATTTGTGTAGTGTGACACTCTGGCCTGACTATTAGGGTCAGATGAATGAACAACTTCTTCTTGGGAACAAACCTCAGGGTTTAAGCCACCCCACTTGAGGCCATTAAGAAGCTCTTTCTGGAGGCACAGCATTTGTGGCTTAGATGAAGTTGAAAGTTGTGGGTGTTTAGGGGTGTAGACTACTTTCTCATGGTGAGAGTGAGAAAAGCTTTTAGGAAGAGGCTGCCAAGCTGAGGCCTGGCTCCTCAGCCCTGCTTGCTGGGTGCAGAGACTTGGCTGTGATTTTGTTGCTGATGGGGTAGATCTAATGGGAAGGCAGTCCCTCACCTCCCCTGTTGGAAGGATCCAAAAGACTAAGCTCTGCCTGAAGACCTGCCATTTGCCAGGCTGGTGGCCTTTCTAGGGTCCCATGTTCCCTACTTTGCCCAGAGAGTTTAAGTATGAAGCAAATCAAGAACATGGAAGTCACCTTCCATATTCTGAAATCATGTGCTCTCAGACATAAATTGTAGGCTTATTACTTGCTTACTCATTGATGCTACCTCTAAGAGTGGATGCAGATTCCTGAGCTGGAGAAACAAAAGACCAGGATGTCTGGTGAGCCATACACCATGTGGATTAATGACATAATTCTTGAAACTGCCTCTCTTGAAGCACATCAGAGATGATAGTAGTTATGGCCCACCTGGTCTGTGCTGGTACACCAGGTATCCTCACATTGTCCTGGGAAGATAATCTCTTGAGTCGGGAAGATAGTCTCTTGAGTCGGGATGCTAGAATTTAGGCCCAGGTCCTGCTGCTCCCTAAGTGTGGATCTTGGGCAATGTATTGCTTGTATGAGAGTGTATTTTCATCTGTCAGTTGACACATCTGAGCGGTTGTGTGAGGATTATATGAGATCATGAAAACGATGGTCCTAGAACTATACCTGGCATGTGGGGCTTGATAGATAGCAGTAGCAATATTATCACTGTTCTGTATGTGATTATTATTGCTGGTGGATTTGCTGATGTTCTTCCCCTGGCCCCATGTTTGAGCTCAGCATTGCCAGAACAAGCTTAGTCCCTGATCAGATGCTGACAGATGGATGGGAGCCGGTGGTGGCTGGGGAGCCTTCTCACAGACTTTCCATTCATGTCACACAGCCTTCTGATGCGGACTGGGATGACCTGTGGGAGCAGTTTGATGAGCGGCGGTATCTGAATGCCAAAAAGTGGCGTGTTGGTGATGATCCCTACAAGCTGTATGCTTTCAACCAGCGGGAGAGCGAGCGGATATCCAGCAATCGGGCTGTCCCAGACACACGCCATAAGAGGTACCTCCTCCTTCTTCCATGTAGGTGCTTTACCTGTCTCTGCAGCCAGGACATATTAGCAATGAGTTTGATTTGGGAACTCACTGATCATAGTGCCCAGTGCCAGGAACTGGAGAAGGTGGCAGGATGGAGTAATGTATCTGTATTACACACTGCTTGTACACAAACCATCCCATAGATCCTGCTTTCTACTTGGAGGTTAAAGAGAGAGAGAAGCCCACCGCAGAGGATACTCCTACCCCTCACCTGTCGGTCACCCTAGGTGATGCATCTGATAATACTCATGGAACACTAAAAGACTGGACCTGGATTTCCCTGACCAAGTCTTACATCCCAGCCTGGCTTTCTAAGCAGAAGGGCATGATGGGTAAACCCTCAGGAATTCAGGCTATGCTCTCTCCTGTCACTAGGAGAAATTCTTTCTGTAGCACCTCATGCACTTTTTGCAATGTGAGAAGAGACTCAGAGGGGCCTTTTCACTGAACATTGTTTCCTGTCTGCCTGCCAAGGAGCCCTTTCACACAGCCTCTTTGTTGCCATGGGCTTAGACAGGCCACAGCTCCAGAGGGCAACAGAGATCAGGTAGAGAGCGTTGTTAGGAGCAGAAAGAGGCTTTGTGAAGATGGATGCTTTGTTTCCTGACCAACTGCTCCTTCAGTCCTGGTAGACCCTATGTGTGCAGTATGCTAAGGTCTGAGAAAGCAATTGGGTCCTAACGCTATTTTCCTCTCGAAGCCTCCATGCTCTGGCCCAGACATGCCACAGAGTCACAGAGAGATGACATGTATTTGTTGCATGACTGTCATTGTACCTACTCCAACAGCAGTCTGGCCTCGAGGTGGAGAGAGTCGAAGGCAGTTCAACTGGAAAGGTGTATAGAGTTGATGTGAGGGTATACAGTATTGACTTTAAACATTTTGTCTTTTTTTAGTTGGTTTGGGTCCCCACATTATGGTAAAAGAATTTGTACACAAAGGACCTTTATAATTATTGAGTCATCTTATGTTAGTGATTCTTGTGAGCATTCACTATGTGAAGTCATCCAGACTCAGTTTCCAAAGCGGAGCTGCACAATCTGGATATCTTGTCTTATGCAACATGCGTCCTGTGGAGACATTCAGCTAGTCCTTGTCAGTCACTATCATTACTGCACGGAGCTGGAGTCTTAGTGTCCACATGAACACAGCAAAGGGTTCAAACTAGGTGATAGCCTGCCTTCTCCTAATGCTCATCATCTGTGAATTTAACTCTCCCTGCAAGGTGCCATAAAGTCCCCCTAAGCAGCAGTGTCTGTGTCCCCTATAACCAGAGTCCCCCTCCCTCCTCCTCCCTCTTACTGGCCTAAACCCTCTTAAAGTTGGAGTCCCATTGAAATTCTTTTTAATATTGCTATTTGAATTCCCCCAGCCCTTATCCTGTTACTCCTCCCTGAGCAAAATTTAAATATCAAGTTAGTATATTTCCTTGAGCAGAAACTACGTGTAGGAGATCAGGAGAGAGGGAGAGGAGAGAAGCCTCATTAGGGGCTTGGGGGAAGCCTCATTAGGTCTCATGCAGGTAGTTGCTTCCTTGTTTTCATTCTAGATGAAGGCCCCTAGGAAGGAAACAGAAAAGTCACTGGTACAACTGGGTGGGAGGCCCTGAGAGCAGTCACAATCGCTCTTAGCCACGGGACGATGTACCAAGAGCTCACTAAGCAGGTGAAGGTGATGAGTCCTGTCCTCCACTCTCACTTGCCTCTGCAAAGCAGAAATAAAAGTTTGCACCAAGACTAGACTTGTGGTGGCAGGCAATGAAGAGCCAAGATTGTTCCCCAAAGAGCCTGGCTTGGCAGCCAGCTCTGGGCTCTGCACCTACCCAGGGTTCCATCTGTTAAAGAGTTGTTATCTGCAGGGAGGCAGCAGAAAGGGCAGAGAGGACTGAGGTAGAATCCAGATACTGAGAAGACAGTTGGGGAAAGGGTATTAGTCGTATGTCTGCCTCAAGGCAACAGCCTTACCCTGCAGGAGCTGGAAGTGTGCTGCTCAGAGAATTCTGGATTCAGGGAGTGTTAAAAAAAAAAGCACAAAAGAGTAGAGATCAGAAGACTCAAGAGTTGGGATGGGTACCTAAGACCAGAAGTCATCTTGAGGGTCTTGAGGAAGGACCAACTGGATCATGCAGCCCTAGACTGAGTTTAGTGGAGTGCTGCCCCCTGCTGGTGATACTCTTGTGTTCTCAAGAACCCCAGAGCCTGTCCACAGAAGCCCTGTATTCTCCCCTCAGACTCATATCACTGGGTGATGAGATGTTCTAGCTATGTACAAGATCTCCCTCATCCAGCTCTTGCTTACAGGAACCATCTAGGCTAGCGACACCAGCATAGGTTTCACTGCCGTGAGTCCTATGAATTCTGGTGCAGCCCCATGAGCTCATCCACACAGACCAATAGAACCCTGGGACTCACTTTGGGGCCTGCCGACCTCAGCCATGACCAGCATAGCTAATGGTGGTCAGGAGTTCTCAACAGCAATCTTGCTGACAAATTGGGCTCAATGATTCTTCACTGAAGAGGTATCCTGAGCATTCCAAGATTCTAGCATTTTCTCTGGCCTCTATTACTAGATGCCAATAGCACCCCCTACCCTAACAGCTACCTTCCCCCAACACAACAAGTTGTGATTGCCAAAAATATCTTTCCCATATGTCTCCCCTGGAGGACAAATCTGCAACGAGAATCACTGCTGTGAATCTGGCCTTGCTTTTTACCCAAATCTTAAGGGATAAATTAAAATATTTGTCACCAGTCTACCATCAGCAAGAGGGCAGGCCAGACCTCCTATGTAAAGCAGACTGAATTTGAGAACAATGTAAAGGGTGACCAGAGGGCCAGCACAGGGTCTCTGGGATCCAACAGCCAGTTCCCATCCTGGCTCTGCTAACTGGCAAGATGAATGAACTCGCTTTCTCTACACCTTGCTTTTCTCTCTTTTGAAAAGCAGGGATAAAAATAACAATAATGATCCCATGTACTCCGGTTATTATACGGGTCAAATAAAATATGGAGACAGTGTTGACCTATTTTCTAGTTAATATTTAAATATATATGCACACTATGCAATGATAGCTGAGCATTCTGTGGATGGCAAGCATGCTGGTAGAAAACCAGAGATGATTAAACAAACTGATAAAGTGCCAGCTCGAAAACCAGAATGGAGGGGTTAGACTGTCAGATGTGGCAGTGGGGCCAGGGAAAGGTGGGAGTTCAAGGTCAGGCTCGATTCAAGAGCAATAGATGGAGCAGTATCAGTGAGATATGTTGGTATCTAAATCCCAGTCTTAGCAGCTCTCAACCCAGGCTTCTTCTGAGAGACACTTGAGAGCCATTTAAATATGTTGATACCCAGACTCCAATCAACTCAAGTGTGTCCTTGCTCAGTTCCCAAGTGACTCTAATGAGCAGCAAGACTTGAGGGTGTCCGCTCCATGTAAGGGCTTCTCCGTCTTAAACAGGCAGACAAGTCATCTAGGGATGTTTTCCTATCTGACTCAGTAGATCCTGGGGTGGGGAAGGGGCAGCTGATATTCAGCATTTCCTTTCTTCTTAAGGTTTATTTTTTAAATAATTTTTATTTATGCATCTGTGTGCCTGTATGTGTGATAAAGAGTGAATGCCACATGTGTGGGGACCACCGGAGGATCCCAGAATAGGGATTTAGATCCCTAGGAGCTGGAACTACTACCTGTGATAGTCAACCTCCATGTTGGGCACTATCCTGAGTCCTCTAGAAGAGCAACAAATGCTCTTAGCCAGTGTGCCATCTCTTCAGCTCCGAGATTCTGTGTGTCTAATGGGCTCCCGGATGACAGCATTGCCTGTGGTCTGTGGATGACACTTTGAACAGCAAGGACTCATAAAGGCTTTGAAAGTCTGACTCTCCAGACCAAAGGACCAGCAGCAGCAGCAGCAGCAGCAGCAGCAGCAGCAGCAGCAGCAGCAGCACTTGGGAGAATGTTGGAAATGCACATTCTTAGGCTTTACCCAGAAAACTTCAGGTGAACCCCAGGAACCTGGCTTGGCAAGAACTTTAGGTGATTCTGAGGCCTGCTCTACGAAGCTTAGGCCAGATGAAGTCCATGTATTATCTGGTTCTGCCGAAAGCCTCAGAGTTTGGGGAGAGAGCGGAGGCCCTGGCATAGTTCATCTACCTGCCCATATATTTGTGTACCTCTCCCACTGACCAGGTATATCGAATTCTGGCCTTGTATAGACTGGCCTCTCTTGCTTCCTCTTTTCCCTCTTCCTTCAACCTCCACCCTCATTCCGCCATCCTCTTGGCAACTGGCATCACTGTTCCTAAGATGTGTCTACTACAGGGTCTCGTGCTTTACCTCATGGCCAATGACCCATATCAGCTGCCTAGCTCATTCATGGAACTGAGCCCCAGTGATGCAGGCTTTGTTCCTACTAAGGAGACCATCTTGCCTTGCAGCAAAGATCCTTCTAGTTCTGATGTCAAGTGCCTTGTAGAGAAAAAACAGACTGAACATCTATTACAGTGTCTGGTGTGTGATAAGGGCTACAATATCAGTTTGTTGAATAAATGAAAGAGAAAGACATATTAGAAAGACCATCAACTCCCCTATGTCTCTGTCTCTCTCTGTCTGTCTCTGTGTCTCTGCCTCTCTCTCTCTCTCTCTCTCTCTCTCTCTCTCTCTCTCTCTCTCTCCTGCCTTCAATGGAGAGAGGAAAGAGGAGCTAAGAGAAGCCCTCTCTCATTATCCTTTGGCCCAGGAGCTTCATATGAGAAGTGGAGAGAGCAGTCCCAGAGTTAAAGGGAAAAAGCTTTTCCCCTCTTTGAAGAGTTCTCATTACTGAAAAGAGAAGAGTGAAGAAACAGCATGTAGGAGGGGTCTGAGCTTATTAAATTTGCTTCCAATTTTCTTACCACAGTAATTGGATTCTGATTTATAGTATGCGTTTGGACAGCGCCTGGAACAGACAACTATTAGCTGAGCATTAGAGCAAGAGCTGCCAGGAGAGTGCTGTTGGGGTGAATTGCCTCAGAAGCTGAAAAGCCAGGTGACTTGACAGGGAGGGGCAGGAGGAAGAGAAGGCATTGGTCCTCACTTGTAGGCTGATGAACTGAGCGGATCCTTAGGAGTAAGGGCAGTGATAGTGGCATAGGCAGAATGGTGCAGAAAGTGGTGGATCCCTTACATAGCCTCACACTGTGAGGTTAACATCCCTCCCTTACCCACCCTACCCCTCACATCCATTTGGTATGATGGTCACAGTGTCAAAGCTGAGACTTGCTGGCATGCTTTAGACATGCATGTCTCTGGAGAGATGTGGGGAGGAGGGCTACAGAGTGATTTGTGAAACATCCTGGTTCCTCCCCGTTCTTCATCTTCTTTGTAAAGTGTTGGGATAGATAACCTCCACTCATTCTCACAATTCTCCACTCTTCACATCACTGTACAATTGTGGACCAGATTCACTCGGTCTTTATGGTCCTGCTAGATTATCCCACTTCAACTGCACAGAGCACTGGGCATCCTAATCCCAATGTTTCCACTTCAGGCATGTCTGTCGCTCTGCCAATGACTTAAGCCCCAGGTCACTGTCTGGGCCCTGTGGTCACAATGATAAAACATGGATATGTCATATATTACGTGATTTGGGGGAGGTAGTGGCTTGCCATACAGAAAAATTTTAATGTAAGAAAGAGACAACTTTAGGTGAGCTATGAGTCTTAAGAATATTTCCCCAGAGCTCTTCTGTTCATAACACAGTGACTAGGCCAACAAACAATTCCTGTTTTCCAGTTATTCTACCTTCACCCTGCCACAACAGCTGGCTTTCCCATCATCCCAATAGTACATAAAATATCTGGCAAGCAAGAAGCTATCAAATGGAGACACACCCCTCAGGTGGGGGCAGGGCGGATATTTTGATAAAGCAAATGTATGGTTTTGCTGTTGCCTAGCAATGCCTGTGATGGGACTGCTTGGGTTGCAGGGGAGCAGGTGTCAGGGTGGGTTACATAGAGTTAGCGCTAGGGAAGCTTCCTCAGGTTGCCTCCCTGGCCTGCCTGGGTTTGATTGCTCCCTTCTGGCATACTCTCCCAGCCTTTAGTCCAGTGTGGAACTAAATGGTAAGAAGCAGTGGGGCGCCCATCTCTTGCCTGGAGGGAAAATTCCACACTTCGATACATCTCACCAGGAAGACATTTTTCCTTTGCTCCTTTTCATCCTGGGAAATGAAGGGGCAGTGTCCCGGGTCTCTGGACGAATTCCTCCCTCCTTGTATTTACTCGGTTGGAATGGCTGTCAGAGATCATCATCATTTCTCTCCTCGTGCTCGTCACTTAGCGGTAATAGGATAAGAATCTTTACGGCTGGAATGGCTAAGCGTAAAAAATGTTCATATTCCCTCAGAGTCAAGGCTATTCCACTAGCTCAGCACTGTGTTAGTGATTCTGCAGCAAGGCTGAGAGGAGGGGAGGGAAACCCATCACAGACACTTAGCTTCTGCAAACAAGCTCTTCACATCTGGTACTTTCCAGTCCCCCTGTGCGAACCATTTTTCAGTACGAGATGTGAGCCCTTTGATGGACTCTCTATGTGTTGTTTGCTTAGAGTCCAAGTTGCTCTGTAGAAGGAAGGGAACCAGTGGAGGAAATTCAGAGCACCTTGGAAGTAGCTGTGCGGTTAAACTGAGTCAGCAGATCTGAGTCCTGGCACTGATGTCTACAGTGCTGTGATGGCGCATCTGCATTGTCAACTTGACTAGACTTCAAATCCCCTAGGAGACAGACCTCCAAGAGTGCCTGTGAGGGAATTTTTAGAGAGGCTTCACTGGAGATGGAATGCCAATCTTCAGTGTGGTTGGACAACCTATGAGCTAGGAATTCACACTTACTGAAAAAGGAGCAAGGAGGAGGGGGTGGTTAGAGCTCGTCTTGTAATCCTAGCACTTAGGAGAGAGAGGCAGGGAGGGAAAGTCCAAGGCTGCCCTTCATTATATAGAAAGCTTGGAGCTTATCTGAGCTACAGGACACCTGAACTCAAAACAAACAAACAAAACAAACAGAACTTTTTAAGTTTTTTATTTATTTTTCTCTCAACAATCATTCCAACCAGTGTCTCCTCCCTCTACTCATTCCCCCCTCCCAGTCCCCCGCACACATATGCACAGATCCCTCTCCCTCAGATCCACTGCTTCTTCATTTCCCTTCAGAAAAGAGCCGACTTCCCAGTAATATCAACTAAACTCAGCATAACAAGATGCAGTAAGACTAGACACATGCCTTCGTATCAAGGCCGGAGAAGGCAACCCAGTAGGAAGAAAAAAGGTCCCCTAAGCAGATAAGAGAGTCAGAGATGTTCATAATTGTTTTTTTAAGGAAGAGACCAAAGGAACTTCAGCCTCATTGCATCATGCTTCCTGCTCTGTGAGGAAGGGTGGAAGTGAGTAGTCACCACTGAGAGTCCACTCCCACCAAGTCATGCCTTCCCATCCTGATGGACCTCATGCTCAAACTGTGATCCAGAGTAAGCCCTTACATCCTCAAGTTGCCCCATAGTAGATATGAGGTCACAGTCTCGAGGAAAGTAATTAATACAAGAGTCTTGAGATAATTCTCTCCAGGTAAGGAGGTTGGGCCACAGGACTCGGTTAATATGTGTCTTGTGGTCAGGATTGTCTTTCACTCCTGTCCCCTTATTCTTTGAATGCTCAGCCTGCAGATCTCCTCTATGGCTGCCTTCTCTGAGTTCCAGATTTCCCAGAGGAAAATCCTTAGTCTTCACAGTAGGATCAGCCATGACACTGTCTGATGAGGGTCCACCTAGACAAACCTACCTTAGCATGATTGTTTTCCGTGCCTTGTTTCCTAGAAACACCTACCAACTTTGGTCCTGCATTGTGCACATCACCATCTGTTCATTTATAATCTGTGCATTCAGTTCATTCAGACAACACTTGTATTTAGAATTTTCCACATGTCAAGTTCCGGCTTAGGGATATGTTCCTGTGGGTCTCAAATATGGATTTCATTGAGGCCATCTCTCCTTGATTCAGTCCAGCACCCCTACCTTTCCCTCGCTCCCATTTTTTAGTCTGGCTACTCCTGGAGCATAGGGGCTAGACACATTTCTGTGAGTAAAGGGAGCTGGCCTATATAGAAGAGGGAATCTGTGGCTTTCAGAAGTAGGTGGTATTTTAGTTATAACTGGCAGGAGCATATGGGTCTCAATGATCTCACCAGGGAACGGGCATTCCACGTTGGAATAAGACCATAGGAAACTATCAGACAGGAGAGCCAGTGCATTGTTGAATCAGTCCTGTTTGGAGGATGAGACATTGAAGGGTAGGAGTAGAGGAAACATTCTGGAAGAGACACTTAAGAGTCGTGTTTAGCAAAGTCTTGACTTTAGGAGAAGAGCTTAGGGTTAACTCAGTAAACAACTAGAAGGCTCTCTTTCTCATATTAGCACTACTCTATTGCCATGGCAACCCTGGAGATGCCCTATGCACGTTTTATGCCAGTGCTGTGTTATGGGAGCTTCTAATAGAGGAAAGGAACCAAAGTGCACTAAGTAAAACGGAGCAGAATCCCAACGATGCCCCTGAGGGAGGAAGAGTACTAAACTAAGATTGGCCCTAACTGGGGTCAAGCCAGAGAAGGAGCTTGGCATGGATCTTAGAACAGAACCCTTAGGGTGGTTTCATGGCTGTCACACTGGGCCACATGTTTGTAGGTTAGATGGAAGGGATGAGGAACAAACACTGGCCTTGGAAAAAGGAACCAGATATGGCAATGTGACCTGTCCTTCATTCCAGAGCAACTTCTGTGCTTCAGAATGATCACCAGAGTGGGTCATCGAGACCTGAGCGTATCATCAAAAGTTGAGACGAACCACACATCTAGATGAGAAGAACCAGGCTCAGCAAGGTTAAGGAGCCTATTCAAGGTTAAACTGTTCAGTTCTTAGCTGAAACTCAAAATCAGGTTCTCAAGGTCAAAGCCATATATATTTCTCATTCTATGACTAACATAGAACAATTGAACTAAATCTACTGTGGAGGGGGTGGTGGGGACAGACAGAGTGAGACATAGAGACAAACAGAAAGACAGAAACAGATCAGCAGAGACAGTGACAGTCTAATTGGGATGAACTTGGGCTTTGGAGCAAGGAGAAAAGGTGATCCACAGGGATTCTGGGTTTGAAAGTTAAGATAGGTTGGTAAGTATCCTTTTGGCTTTGCCTGGAGGTACAAAATCTAACTTTAATCATCTACTAAATGAAGAGTGTCATCTGCTGTCCTGTCACCTACCTGGGCCAAACTGTAATGGGCAGGTGTCTGGAGAAGCTCTCTTTGTGGCCCTGAAGGTGCTGATGAGTGGCCCTGGTTCTGGAGGCAGATTTCCCTGCCTCCTCCCTGGATCTGTTCCCCATAGTTCATATAGTCTGAGGATTTGGGCAAAGTAAAGAAATCCAGAAAGAGATTCAAGCAGGCGTTTAATGCCCAAATGGGAAGGTGGTTTGAACTAAACATTTGCTATGAGGAACTTAGATTACAGATTACTGCATTTGAGGCAATAAGAGATGTACCTGTGTACAAGCTGATGTTTGTCCCATGGAATGATAGTTTTCAAGCACAGCACCCTCTCCATTTGGGTAACTGGGAGCTCCCTTACCCTCCTGCAGCCATTGAAACAATCTTATCTTATGGACTACCCTTATCTTAGATAGGATTACTGTTGCTGCAATGAGGCACCATAACAAAAGCAACTTAGGAAGGAAAGGATTTATTTGGCTTACATTTTCGTATCACTGTTCATCATTGAAAGAAGTCAAGACAGGAACGCAAAGTTGGAGACAGGAGCTGTTGCAGAGGCTATGGAGGAGGGCTACTTATTGGCTTGTTGCACATGGCTTGCTCAGCCTGCTTTCTTATAGAACCATGGACCACCAGCCCAGGGATGGCACCACCCACAGTGGGCTGTGCCCTCCCCCATCAATCACTAATCAAGAAAATTCCTTACAGCCAGATCTTATAGAGGCATTTTAAAGTTGAGGTTCCCCCCTTTCAGAACATTGTAGCTTGTGCCAAGTTGACATAAAACTACCTAGCACAGCACCTTTCTATAAGCACTTCCAAATCAAGTACTTTTACTTTATTTCATGATTATATTTCATATTTAACCCATGCCCTTTGCCAAAAATCCAAGAGCTAGGCCTGGCTCCTCATCCCTCCTCAGATGCCTGCTTATCTTTGGCTTATCTTTGGCTGATTGCCAAACATTTTGAGGCATTATCATAGAATATGATGAGAAATTAGGGATGAATACAGGAATGCCTGGGTCCTCCCTGAGACAAGGCTCTAATCGCTTCAGCCCCTTTGCGGTCTGTGATGGCCAGTTTTGGTTGTCAATTTGACTGCATCTGGAATTAACTAAAATCCAAGTAGCTGGGCACACCTATGAGGGATTTTTTTTTTCTTAATTAAATTATTTGAAGTGGGAAGACCCACTTCTAATCCAGATCTTTTGAGGTGGGAAAACCCACCTTTAATTTGGGTTACACCCTTTTGCTGGCAGCCTATACAAAAGATATATTGTGCTCTCTCTGTGTGTCTCTGTCTCTGCCTCTCTCTCCTCTCTCTCTCTCTCTCTCTCTCTCTCTCTCTCTCTCTCTCTCTCTCTCTCTCTCTTTTTCTTCCTTTCTCCCTCCTGGCCCTGGCAAGTCCTTTCCTTCACTGGTATTAGAGCTTACTTATTTTGGATTCTGGCATATACTGAAGACCAGCTGAGAAATCCAGCATTGTGGACTGAACAACTACTGGATTCCTGCAGGTTCGATTGGTAGACAGCCATTGTCGGGTTGGACCACAGCCTGTAAGCCTGCAGTTCTAATAAATCTAATAAATATACAGCATCCGTTTCTTCATGTGAACCCTAAGACTAATAACTGGAGGTGGTTATTACGGTCACTTCCAGTTCCATCTGCTGCATCATACATACTTCTTCCAGTAAGATTGCGTGCAAGAACTGACTTAGGAGCGGAATCAGGTTGGAGGCTATTTCCAGAAACATGACACCTTCCTGCTTTGCAGTCTCTTCCTCCCACCCCTATTGCCCTGAATTAATCTTTACCTCCACAAACTCCCCTTCCGAGCCAGACTCGAGGACCCTCCAAAACCATTAGCACTGTCTTTTAATAGTGCCACCTCGTCAGTTTCCTCCAGCCAGTCTTCCCTACTTTTTCTCAGCGTGGAGGTAGTCAGGCCTCTCCTGACCTGAGGTTCTAGCATCTATTGGTCAGATCTGTTTTGTCAATTGTCAGACCTGTCTTTTACACTGGAAGCACATTCTGTATTAGCACAACAGCATTGAAACCATTTGCTGCTGAGTAGGGCATGGCTTGTATGTGGCAGTTCAGCATAGTCACTTGCCTGAGTGTGTTACCTGGAATAGGGACCTAGAACCTTCACACTTCTCATCTTTGACACCTACAACTCACCACATGACAGTCCCCTCCCCTCCAGTACTTTAAAGAACCATTGGTTTGTGATATATGAGACATACACCCCTAACGCTGGGTAGAAACAGTGCTAGTAGATACTAGGGCCAGGGTATCTGGATTATTCCTAAATAAAAGAATGAATGATCCAGGATATCCTCCTAGTAAAGCTTTAGACTTATGTAGCAGTTTACATCTCTTGCAATGTCCTCTTTGGTCCTGGATGAAGGGAACATGTCAGGAAAGGAAGCTGAGGCTCAGGAAAGGGACCTGGAGCACTAAAAGCAAGACTAGATTTTCAAACTATGAAAATTTAGGTCAGTTACTGAAACTTCTCAAGACTCCATTTCTTCATCCATACAATGGGAATAATGATTTCCACACTCTATAGTAGTAGAAGAAAGCAAGGTAGGGTCAGAGGAGGAAAGGTAATGGCGAATGCAAGATAAGCATGTACAAACACTGGCTCAGAGCTTCCGCCTGCCCTCTTTGGTTCGATGCTGCTCTTGCTCTTTGTGCATTGCACTGAGCTCAGCTCAAGGATGGTTTGGAAGAGAGCGTGCTGGCAGGAAGTCCTTGAAGAGCTCCTGGACTCCTTACACCGAGAATTCCACTTGAATGTCAAACTTACTTTAAAAGCTGGAAAGCAACAAAGAAGTAGGAAGGCATTCGCAACAGTTCATCTGGTGGAGTTTACACTTAAAAGATGCTGAGGAGAGAAGCCAAGGCCAAAAGAAGTGATTTAGGGCTCAGGGCCAGCAAGTACAAAATGTGTTTGACAAGAGATGAAAAGAGCAGGAGAGGAGATGACAGCTGTAGGTGGGAGAAGCTGGAGAAGGGAGGCCCAATCCCAGCGTGGTGACAGACAGTGGAATGGCACAAGGAGAGCCACATGTGAGGCCTGAGGTGGCTAGAAAGCCAGATGAACGTTGGTGTAAGGAGGAGCCCTTTAGCGCCGGGCCAGCCTCTATGCTAGCAAGAAGTAAGGTCTGTAAATGCCAGAGGTGGATATCTTGGGTATCTCTGAGAACACAAGAAGAAGCCCTTATACCAAAGGAGGCTCTATCACAAACTGTTCTTGCTTTCTTGTCTGCTCCAGAAATAAACCTTCAGATGGCCAAAGTAGCCACACTGTCACTTCCTCTTGACCCCAGTCCCTCAGCCTGAGTCTCCTTCATTGGTCATTCACATACTTTCCTGAGCCTGCCTGGGTCAGCTCCCCAGACAGAGAACCTGACGCCTCTTAGCTCTCAGATCTGCTCCCTCCTAGGCTGTCCTTCTGTACACCATTTGAGCTGAGCCAGAGACCCTGGAATCATGCTCTTCTTTTGCTCTATGTTTTGTCCAGCCCACTTTCTAGAGATCTCTGAGTCTCTGTGCACTCTGCCCAGCTCTGTGGCTCATCCCTCCCTCTCAGGTGACTAGCAACCCCAAAAACCCTACTGGCTTAGCCCTGAGGGGCACCTATTCAAGATCACACTCCCACAATCTAGAGCTTTCTAAAAGCAGACTCATGGTGCCTCATCTTACACTCTTTTCTGACAGTGTGCATGTGTTTCCCCACAGCCTTGCAAAAGGCAGGCCAGGGCTCATTTTCTGGCTGAAACAAAAGGTGGGCTCCTTTGTTCCCTGCTCTTCTCTCTGCTAAGGACACTCCCTCATCTTTCAGTAATTCAGACAGTATGTCTCTTCTCTGGGATAATCTTAGTCTAAATCCAGCATCTCCCACACACTAGCATCCATCTCTGAAAAAAAACCTATCACCCCAAATTTGTAAGAATCCATTCCCTCTCTGTCTCCGACCCAAGCTTTGACGGACATGTGTCAGGGTTGCTGACCTCTTTTTGTATCTCCAGAGTCCAGTGCAGTCACTGGCTGTCACTCTCTGTTCATCAGAATCAGCACTATGAACAGGAACTCAAAGTGTACCTTAAATCCATTCCCAAACTCTCTATTGGAAACAATGTCTGGGAGTGCAGGGGTGGGAAGGAATCCTCAGAACAGAATGAGAAAATCAAATCATGGGAAATTTAAAGCCACCTTCACTCCACAAAGGACTCTCGTGTTCACTCATAAATCCGGGACCATAATCGGCAAGCATTTATTGATCATACTGTTCCCCTGACATGTGCCAGGGACCTTATATATGTGCTCTCGGCTAAGCCTCACAACTTTGCTATGATCCTAGTTTTAGAGATGAGGAAATTGACTCTGGCAGGTAAAGTAACTTGCCTGTAAGGAATATAAAAATGTAGGAAAGTGGTCCTGCCCATAGGAAGGCAGAGTCTCCCTACAGAGATGGACAGCTTTGTGGATAGGGTCAGTTCATATGATGTGTGGTGGAGAAAGGGCTTTAGACCGCGGGATACACAGTACCTACAACTACACACCTGGGGTAAAAGGACAGCGGATGATGTCAGTAGGGCACAGCCAAGAGATATGGGTGAGATGGTTTAGTGGGACAGAAGGCTCCTATGAGGGAACTGTTAAAGGGGGAAGTATTTGAGAGCATGCAACTGTAAGCAGAGAATCTTTAGGAATGATATATGACAGATCTGGGACACAGGTCAGACATGGGAGAGCAAAAAGGAGGGGATGGAGACAGATTTTGGGAGGGGTTCACTCAGAGGGTATTAACTTAGGAAGGTAAGAAGCCTTTGCTCTTTTGTTTCCTGACCCCAAAGAGCTTTTCCAAGGGACAGATTATCAAGAGTCCCTGGGGAAGAGATACTGGATACTTGGCCCTTAAGAGAAGCATACCTGAGCTCAAGACCCCAAGTCTGGCCTTTCCTTAGTGCCATAAGTATAGTTCTGATCTCTCTTCCCTTGTCAGGAAGTTTCTCCTCTTGAGCAAAAGAAGGCCATAGTTCACTGAGTCTGTCGTTGGGAAGTCTAGGAAATATGTGCAAGCATCAGGAAACAGGAAGAGGACACATCATTCTCTAGCCTATAATTTTCTATCTTTCTAGAACATTCTACTATGTAGTCTTTAGGACATAAAATGGAAACAAAGGCTGATATTAAATAAGACTTGAATCCATGTCTTAGTTAGGGTTTCTATTGCTGTGATGAAACACCATTACCACAAAGCAAGTTGAAGACCAAAGGGTTTATTCAACTTATGCTCCCACAGTACTGTTCAACATTGAAGGAAAGTCAGAACAAGAACTCCAGGGCAGGATCCTGGAGGCAGGAACTCATGCAGAGACCATGGAGGGGTGCTGCTTACTGGCTTGCTTCTCATGGCTTGCTCAGCCTGCTTTCTATAGAACCCAGGATCACTAGCCCAGGGATGGCCCCACCCACCATGGCCTGGGCCCTCCTCCATCAATCAGTAATTAAGAAATTACCTTACAGCTGGATCTTACAGAGGCATTTTCTCACTTGATGCTCCTTCTTCACTGATGACTCTAGTTTGTGTCAAGTTGACATAAAACCATCCAGAACAATCGGTGAGTCCGATATCCCTCAAGGGTATGGGAACAAGGTGTGTGAAGCACTGAGTGGGGAGTCAGAGTGTCTGGTTTTAGACTAGTTTTTGCTGTTTACTGTCTCCTCTATGGTGAGAGAGGAGCTATGTGCCACCTACCCGGGGAATCACTGTGAACATTTAGAGCTCCGTGAAGAGTACCTGAGATAGAACAAGCATTCGGTAAGCATATCTATTATTACTATTGTGCCATGTGACTCTAGCAGGGCTAAAATAAGACATGAAGGCGCCCTGCTCCCAGACACCAAAGATCTTTTTCAGGAAACACTCAAAAATAAGTCTTGGCCTATCCCCAACACTTTCTGGTCCCAGGAAGAAGCTTCTGCATTTATAGAACCTTTGGAGAACACTCGCCTTCACACACACACACACACACACACACACACACCCTTTCCATCTGGGTAGTATTGGGTACTAATTGGCCTAGGTGCTAGTACCAAAGGGTACCATCTTCACAGTGTACACAAGCTGAGACGGAGCAATCCCCCTCTACACTGCTTCCAGCCCAGCTTCTGTCTTCCATTCACTTTTAAGTGTCTGTTCAGCACCAAAGACCTAAACTGGCTCACCGTGTGAGCCTAGTGCACAGTGGAACAATGGTTATTTCTTGAGGTCCAACTCAAAAGGAGGAATCGTGTTCTCTAGGGCAAGTGGGTACTGTGAGCCCCTATTGCACTTGTCTGCACATGACACAGAGATGTCCAAAGAGTTGAATTAGAGCTGGCGATAAAAAAGTCCTTACAGAGGAATAACCACAGCACTAAGAACAGAGGGGTGTGTGCTGGTCTCAAGAGCAGGAGGCATCCTGTCTTCCATGTCAGTATGTGTGTTTTTGGCAGAGGTTGGGCAGACAAAGGCGAATCACGATCTAATCTGATGGATCATTAAACTGTCCATTCAGATGCTAGTTGGTAAATTAGTCCAAGTCTGACTTGCAGAGCTGAGGGAGAAAAGAGACAGTGCGGAAGATTTCACTAAGGCTGACTTTTACAGATAATAGTCTATATCAATTACTTTGAGAGTGTGGCCTTTTTTGGTATTTCAACACTGTCTTAGTTTTGGCTTTATTGCCTTCAGCACCAACATCTTCCATATTCCTACTAGAATGGCCCATTAAGCCCCACTTCAGGCATTCCATTGCTTTCCATATCGAAAATTCCAAAATCCACATTCCTCCAAACAAAAGCATAGTCAGTCCTATCACAGCAATATCCCAGCCCTGGTACCAACTTCTGTCTTAGTTAGGGTTTTATTGCTGTGAAGAGACAACATGACCAAGGGAATTCATCTACATAAAACATTTAATTGGGGCTGGCTTACAGTTTCAGAGCTTCAGTCCATTATCATCATGGCGGGAAGCATGGCAGGATGCAGGCAGACATGGTGTTGGAGGAGCCAAGAGTTCTACATCTTGATTCATAAACAGCAGAAGGTTACTGTTTTTCACAGGGAGTCAGGAGGGGACTGGATCTGACTGGCCAGACTTGAACATATATTTGAGACCCAGAAGCCCTGACTCTACAGTGACATACTTCTACTAACAAGATTACACCTCCTCCAGTAAGGCCACACCTCCTAATAGTGCCACCTCCCATGGGTCAAGCACAATCAAACATCACAGACACCATTTCTTTTATACAATGATGATGGTAGATGATAGATGTGAAATTAACTTCAACAATGTAGTTTATTTACCCCAAAATGCCAAGTAGTATCATTTCAACATGTTGTTTATATAAAATCAAGCTATCAAAAGAGTTGACACTCTTTTTCGTTGAAATCTTGGATAGATTTTATATTCATAGCTAATTTCCACTCAGTCTATACACAGTTCACTTGCTCAGTAGTCGCAGGTGGCCAGTGGCTGCCATATTGAACCATAGTCCCGTGAGATTCAGTCTCTCACATGAAGAAGAATTGTTCATCTTTCCTGAGACTTTGGCAAATGTGAACACCCTGCCTTTTAAACCAGGCTGAGTATCTCCTACACAATAGCACAGCAGGCATTATCCCAAATGCTCTCTCAGAACCACGATGGCCCAACACATCCTCCTTACTTCACAGTGGCCTTATGCTCTAACCTGTGACTCTTCTTTACTTTTTATGGCTTGCTTGGTCTCTACCTTCCTGACCTTATCCCTCTCCTTTGTGTTGACATCACCCATTGGTTGATAAAGGACATTTTCCTCTGTAGCCCCCTGGGCACCCCACCTGCAGCCACTTCACTTGTTCATATACTCATTCTTCAGGCCTGGATTGTTTTCATCGACTGTGTTTAGTCATCACGCTAGGGGCAGAGTTATAACTATAGGTAAGTCTTTGTTTACACTGCCACCATAGTCAGTAGAGGACACAGGAAAGTAACTTCACAATGCTTGGTAGTAAATTTCAGCAATGGGATGAAGGCAGAATCCTAGCAAGGCAAGATAAGGAGAGGAGAAAAATAAAACCTGACCAGACCGTAAAGCAGTGGTTGTCAATCTGCGGGTCATGAGCCACTTAGTTTCATAATAAGTATCCCAAATACCAGATATTTATATTACAATTCATAGCAGTAGCAAAATTACAGTATAAAGTAACAATGAAATAATTTTATGGTTAAGGGTCACCACAACATGAGGAACTACATTAAAGAGTCATAGCATTAGGAAGGTTGAGAATCACTGCCTTAGAGGAAAAAACATACATTTCATAAACACAGGAGAGGGATGATGCCTACAGGGATCCAGAGCGGACAAAAGAGCAGGTCAAGCATTGTGTGTGGGTGGAATACTGAGGGTACAGTAGACTGGAGTCCAAAGAATAAAGGATGGGGCAGTAAACTATGATTGGGCATCTCGGCTATATTTTGTGAACAGTTAGATAGCTCAGAAAGGTGCAAAGGCTGCAGCTTTACATAGATCACTCTAGCAGCTGAGGATCCAGTGGATTGCAAGGAGATAGAGTCAGTTAGGAAGTTGCTACAGTCATCTAGAAAAGACAGGATGGTAACATGGAGAAACAGCCAGACAGAAAGATAAGGAAGATGCATTGCCAAGCTAGATTTAATTAGGGTGGGCAAGGAAGAGAGAGACTCGAGGTTAGAAACCATTTCTTCTGCTTGGGCATATGGTAGATGATGGGCCGTGGCATTCAGTCACATAGGAGAAGCTGAGTGTAAGTGAAGAACTCATTCATGAGGATACCCAGAAGATGATGCTTATCAGTGAGTTAAAAGTGGAGCATTAGCAAACACTTGGGCAAGTGATAGCCCAGAAAGAAGGAAGATTGAGAAAAGTATAACTTAGGAGAAAGACTTTGCAGAACAGCAGAATTTCCAATGGGAGAAGAATAAGAAAGGAAGATACGGCAATGAAGGGGACAGCCATGCTAGAGTTATCTCACCAAGGCTGAAGGCAAAGAACAAAGTAAGTGGTCCATAACATGAGAAGAAAGATGAAAGTTTGGAAGATTCATTTGAATTAGCATCGTGAAGAAGTGATGGGAATCTTGGCAGAGGTATCCTCACAGGAGAGGGTGGTAAAAGGGCCCTTAAAGACTGTGGTGGCTGATGATAGCATTGTGTGGACAGGGCCTGTCTGTGCTGTCTGATAAGGTTCTCCAAGTCTGGGTGATTTAAGGGAGCTGAGTAAGTTTAGTGACTAGAAGAATAAAAAACGTATCTCTGCCACACAGTAATCACCTTGGGTAGGTCAGTCCACTGTTATGGGCCTCAGTTTCTTCATTTAAAAAAAAAAACAGGAAGCAGCTGGAGGCAATGGTTTCTATGCTGATTTATATCACACAGAATTCTGTTTGGTATAATATGTGGTATGTTTTACTAAATCAATAGCTGTATTTGATTTTCCTGTATGTACTAGGTGAAAGAGACCAGTGCAAGGAAGCAGCTGGGCTAGGTTTTGAGGCAGAAGTTTAGGTAATAGAGAACCCCCAGAGGTTTCATAACCTTTCACAGGCTCATAGTCATTGGTGAGACACCAAGAGTAATAGTTTACAAAGCGAATCTGACCCTCTTCTATCATCTACCCTTGTCTACCTTGTTCACCTATCATGTAGACATCTCCCAGAAATACTGTCCAGCAGCTCATGGTGAGGGGCCAACTAATAGGTGACCTTCAAAGCCCTTCCTGGACAGATATTACAAATACCAATCACGGTTTCATTTTGTGGGGGCAAAGGTGGGGTCAAAGAAAAGCTGCCAGCTCTTGGTGGTGACTGAAAACCATAAATGGAGACAGAGGGAGAGCATTTAATCGAGTCCGAGTAATGTGACCTCATATCCTACCGCCCCCTCCCTACTTAGCTTCCTAGTTTGTCGTGACAGACCCCGTGGGACTCTCTTACTTTGCCAGGAGGCAGGATGTTCAGAACTGATTTCTGGGATCATCATTCTGATCTACAGCCTGCAATTAATCAGGCCGTGGAAGTGGCCTAGAAGTGTCAAGGCATAGATTTTCTGAGATTTCTGATGCTTCTGGAAGTAGATAGCTAATAAATCCAGGAGGTGTTGATATTCTCCAAAGAACAAGAAGTGAAGACCCAGAACTGGACTGACAGAGAGACTTTTCTAGGAATATGGCAGTAGCTAGAGGCAAGGGAATGCAACATGTTGGCCTAACTAGGGCTGTCTGGGGACCAGGTACCCTGCAGAATGGCCTTGTAGATTGGAAAGGAGGTGTGTCTGGGACAGCATCTAGGACAGCATTTATTTTAGCTTACAGTTCTCCAAGGGCATGTAGCCTCAATGCACTAGGACATCCATTGGATAAAACAAATTTACTTCTGCCATTCTAGGTGGTCCCAGCAAGAAGTGAGAAAGAAAACAATCATTCCAGGTGGCACACAATTGTCAGATTTCAACGCATGCTAGACTATGAAAGGAACATCTGAACTGGAGGCCATCCTAGAACACTTAGTGAGACAATATCTAAAGAAAGGAGGAAATGGAGGGAAGGAAGAAGGGAAGGAGAGAGGAAGAAAGAAAAAAAAGAAAAAGACCATTCAAATACGAAGTTCTCTCTGCATGTAGAATCCCCAAGGCCTCATTTCCTAATATCGTCTTGTGAGTGGAAGCCACCAGAGCATGAACAAAGGGACCCATGGGGACTCTTAGACCACAGTGTGTTGAAGAGAGACAGAACAGGATGTAATTCCATGGCTCTTCCTCCAAGTACTGAAGGGAAATGGTGCTTTACCCAGGGGAGCATGATGATGATGATGATGGTGATTTCCTCCTCCTCCTTCTTCTTCTTTCACTGTAGCCAAGGATACCTGTATTTATAGCTTACAGCAGCAGTTCTCAACTTATGGGTGCAACCCCCATAGGGGTCACATATCAGATATCCTGTATATCAGATATTTACATTATGATTCATATAGGTTGTAAAATTACATTTATGAAGTAGCAATGAAAGAATTTTATGGTTGTGGGTCATCACATGAGGAACTGTCTTAAAGGCTCACGACATTAGGAAGCTTGAGAACCACTAAACTGCTTAAGATGGCTTCTATCTTCTCATAGTTCCTATAGGTCAGCCATCTGTGGTGTAAGTGAGTCCCCGACTTCAGGGAGCCTCCTATTGGAGCTGCTCCCAAGGCGTCATCTAAGACTGTTGTCATCCCAGAGGTTGACTGGAAGATGAATATCTTCCAAGTTCCTTCACATGGCTTTTGGTGAGATTCGGTTAACCACATCCATGTGTGGAGCTCTGTAACATGGTAGTGTGTTCTTCCAAAGCATGTAAATCAGGCTCTTGTAACTTAGTCACAAGAGGGTGAGAAATAACGTATCTCTATTTTCTCCATGTCTTTCATTCCAGAGCCAGAGAGGTAAAGGAAAACACAAGCATTTGACTCTCAGTAAGAATGGGAGAGAGTTGTGTGTGGCCAAGGGTACAAGCTGTCTGAGTGGGGTGGGGAGGACCCTTCTTGTTCTGTCTCCATCAGCTTTGACATCTTTGTCATTCTTTCCAACCTAGGACATGCCTCAGAGATACATTGACTCTTCTTCCTTCTCATCAGCAACTTGCAGTGCTCCATGCGTGAGGAAGATGGATGAAGGGAGACAGCAACCTTGGGCCCAAGTGACCTTTCCTTAGATATATTCAGCTCCTCAGAAGGGAGTCACCAGGTTCAGCCCCCTAAGGGAATGGGTTATACAAAGAGGTACGGATTGAAGGCAATCTTTGAAGCTCCTTTCCACAGTGCCTAACCAAGGTCCTCCACCTGTCTGCTTTGGCCTGCCTTTTCTATTCTGAATACGCTGAGATCCAATAGCATGTGTCATTGTAACAGTATAGCAGGTCTTAGTATTATCTGAAATGTCTATTATGAGACAGGGGATTTCGCTAACACTGAGAGAGTGGCTGCTGAGGCAAGAAGGAGGCGCCGTATATGTTTATGCGGATGAACAAATTAATCTGCATGTGAAATCCCAGTGAAATCGACACGAAATAAAAATTTCATGCCTTCTGGTATATCTGTGTTACCCATGAAATGAGATTAAAAGGAATTTCTGATTTTATATTCATCATACTTTCTATGCTGTCCGCATCTCGCCCTTCTGAAGAGTTGGGTGTGAACTTAAGGGTCAGCCACAGAGTAGGAAGTTTGCATTTTACGTTCATCTCCCTTTTTTCTCCTGACATTAGATGTCCTTCTATGAAACAGAGCTCAGAGTGGATTAGATGTTCTGTGCTTAAAAAACAAGATCTGATTCCAAAAGCCAGAAGTAAACTCACTGCACTCTGTTCTGAGGAAGCTGCCATGCAGGAAAGGTCACCGGGCCCAAAGCTGGCTGGCTCCTTCCACCTGTCTTCTTCCTGTCCTGAGAGCTCTGTGCTGGTGAGGTGGAGGGAGAAGAGATGGTGTGTCTCTGAGGCTTCTCCTGGGCCAGAATGGATGACAACAAGAATGTCAGATGGAAGTAGAGAACGGAGGATGTTCCCCACCCCCACCTCACCTGCTTGCACAGGGGACTCCCTTAGGCACACACA
Organism: Grammomys surdaster; assembly: GCF_004785775.1. Taxonomy (NCBI): domain Eukaryota; kingdom Metazoa; phylum Chordata; class Mammalia; order Rodentia; family Muridae; genus Grammomys; species Grammomys surdaster. The sequence goes on along the minus strand of NW_021604762.1, from coordinate 2,955,075 downwards.
ACTCTCTTCCAGGAAATCAGCCCCACCCCTATTAGCAGTCATGTGCCTGCGCTTTCCTTAGCCTCTCTGGATCCAAAGTTAAGGAAATGGAGCTTACGGGGATCATTTATTTTCTCAACCTGGGACCAGCCTTCTCCAGAACAAGCAGAAGTGTGGGGGTTAGAAAGAAAACCAGGTTCTGTGTGGGATCAGATGCCCAAGAAAACCATTTGACTCAGTCTTCCAACAGACACATGGTTCCTACCCAGTAAGACTCCTAGTTGGCAACGTCTCTCTTGGGATAACCCCAGAAAAGGGTTCCCTCATCTTCCTGTCCCTGCACAGTAACACAAGATGTTTTCCCCTCCTAGGCAGATCTCTAGTTTCTAGAACTCAGTAAAAATAGTATAAAGAGGTACAGAACAGACACGTGTAACAACTGAGTAAGTCTAGCATGAGGGTATTATTATAGCATGGGATAAACCCAGCAAATCTGGCTCTAGTCCCCTTCACAAGATCCAGTAAATTATTTAGCCTTTCTGTCTGCCATCTTGGTCCTCCTTAGTCCATCATGGTGGGAAGAGACTGGTGAATCGTACGTATCATGGTAGACAGGGAGGAAAAATGGAAGAACAGACCTTTAAAGACACACCCTCAATAACCTATTTCCTCCAACTGGGTCCTCTCCCTCCCAACATAGCAGCATCTCTCACTGGGACAGCCCAACATTCAAGACATGGAAATTCAAAGCACTTCATACTTGACAGCGTATCTGTGTCACCCATGAAATGAGATTAAAAGATGAGCAACATGAACGGGGCTAATGAAGGATGTGTCCATTGCAGGGCTGAGCCAATGTGAGGGAGCATTTCAGGTTCAAACCATGACAATAGTGAACCTGGAAAACAATGGACACTTCCTAAGCTACTGTGACATCGCATACGTGAGATATTCCACTGGCAATAAGGGTTCCACTCGTGGTCATTTAAGTCCACTCTGTGGAGGATATTGTCACCACCATTAACCAGGAGACTATGGGTCAGGGCCGGGAAATCATTACTGAACTCCAGTCAACTGTTTAACCTGAGAGTCCCCCTTGCCAGCCTGTCTGATTCTTAATGTACATATTGCCTATTTGCACAACAGCCTCTACCCCACTCTGGCCAGGCTGCCCACTCAGTAACTACCTTTAGCCTCTTTCTTCCAGGGTGCCAGATCCCGTTTCCAGGCTCCCAGCCACTGAGCAGCTCTCCGTTATACCGACCTCATAGTAATAATAATTATGTTTTCACTCTATTTTAAAGTTAGCTGGCTTGCCTCTCTTATCACTCCCTCTGGTTATTATGCTCGAGCATAAAAGTCCTGAATGTTTATAATTTATGATCAAGTATTTTCTATCAGCATGTGGTGAGAGGAAGACCATGTGTTCTAGGGCCATGGGGACCACTAAAAGCTCCCAACTCATTAACAAAACGGGGGTGACCATGACGGTCATCATCCTCTCCCTCACAGGCAGCTGTAGTGTTTTACGATCGTGTGAAATACAATGGAAGGCATCGTGAACATCATTACTGATGGGGATAATGGACAGGCATGTTTCTAATATACTGCGGTTGTCATGTTCATTTAGGTGTGGGGTGTGGGCAGGACACAGCGATTCACAGTGGGGTAAAAGAAGGGAGGATTAAGGCTTCTCCCATGCCTAGGGTTGACCTCAGAAGTACTCCCTGGAATCACCTGCCAGTGACACTGAATCCTCTTGAGCTGGGACTACAGGAGGGATATTGAGTCTCACCTTAATTTAGAAAAAGCATGGGTCTCCAATGAGCCCGTCAAAAAAGAAGGGCACAAAACTGTGTTTAAAATCAGTCTCGGGGAACATGTTATTCAGAAGCTTCTGTGGTGGGATTATCTTGCCTCAAACAGCACACAGATACACGATCACATGGACACACACCACACACACACACACACATACACACACACTCACTTCAATTTCCCCACATAGCTAATGCTTCCTCTTAGCTCAGAAGATGACCTAAGCACCTCCCCCCATCTTCCCTACCGGGCTCCTCTCTTCACTAAACCCCCTGAATCTTTAATAAATCATCAGCATGCTTTCTCGTCCATCTGCTGGCGCCAGACGTCAGCACTGGCCGCCTTCTTCATTCCCCTCATGGCCCGAGAGACCTCAGTGTTTGATTAATCTTTTAGGTCCCTCCCACAGAGAGCCCACTTAGTGTCTGGGCTGACTCTCCTCTAAGGATACAGCTTTAAGGGTTTTTCTTAGGTTTCAGTCCACATTCTCAGTGTGTAGTGCTTGTCACTGAGCAGGCTGTGGGCCAGGCCTTGGATAGCAAGTGACTCCTTTGCAGGACTCATTGATGCCTGTGTGCTTCATGCCACTTGCCCTGAACTAGCCAGTCCGTGGAGCAGTACCAGCTCCATGGGACCTGGGGAGTACCCTCATCTCATGTGTGAACCAGATGTGTCCTTTGGGTGGGAGTTCTTAGCCTCAGTTTGCTTTTCTGCAGAGGCCGCTGTGAGTCCAGGCACTTTGGGCTACAGCAGAAGCAGGGAAGCTTGAGGAGGGATCTGAACCTGAGAATATGAAACACCATCTTCCCCACTGACCTCTGTGCTTATGCAGAGCAGCAGAGCACCTGGGCTTCCTGATATGACTCCAGACAAGGCTTGTGTCCTACCCATTTGGATATAGGAGCTTCGAGGCCTGGGATCATGGCACCTAGGTTCTAGCTGCTCCTTACAACCTTAAGAGTTCTGCTTCCCACCAACCTCCCTTCCTTTTCTACCCTGTGGGCTTACACCTCTAGTCAATACACACAATACTTCCCTTAGAGCAGTGGTTCTTAACCTTCTAAGTGTTGTTACTCTTTAATGCAGTTCCTCATGTTGTTGTGACCCCCAACTATAAAATTATTTTTGTTGCTACTTCGTAACTGTAATTTTGCTACTGTTACGAATGGCAATGCAAATATCTGATATGCAAGATATCTGACCCTGTGAAAGGGTCGCTCAGCTCTTAAGGGGTCACAACCCACAGATTGAGAAAAAGCTGCCTTAGAAGCTGGTTCAGCTATTTTCTGTTCCCATTTCTTTGGCACTTGCCAAATGCGTTGTGTGTGTTATCCACAGCCTTTACAGCCAGTCTGGAAGGAGAGCCTTCACCACATTTCACAGGCAACAGTATTGTAACTTAGAGAGGGGAAATGCCCTACCCTCGGGCTCACAGCAAGCTCTTGGTAAATGAAGATCCAAATCTAGACATGAGACCCAGGTTCACTGTCCTAGCACTGATGCTGCAGTACCCAAGCTCTGTCCCTCTCTTGCCTCTCACGGCTCCTTAGCCAGGGCCAGCACCAATGCAGATGCCCACCATGATACCATGCCAACATGAGGAAGATCCAGTTAGGCACAGCAGGAGTCACCTGCATATTTGGACTGATGTGACTGTCTGTCACCTTTTGCTACCTGTCATAATGATCAATGAGGAGAGATTTGCATGTTAGGGGTTATCATTTCCATTATCTGGGTGAAGAATCTAAAGATTAAGAAATCAAAGTCACAGGTAAGTAACCCCATGGCATACTTGCAGCATTTGATTCAAATGGCCTGTGCTTGCTGAAACTGGCTTCACCCAGAGCCTCTGTGCTAAAATCTTTGGTGGAAGAGTTTGGACTAACCCTGTTCCACAGAGAATCGAGTAGCAGCCTGCCGAGGTAGGCGATTTGCTCCAGGTCTCATGCTGGTAGATGGTGTCTCAAGCCCCAGACCAAGGGTCTGTGGGTTGTTCTGCCCCATTCTCTGTCCATCATCACCTTACCCTCTGGGGTCCAATATGTTTTCAATGGAGCCTTTTTCATATTTCAGGCAGTTAGCCTCTGCATGCACGCATGGGCTTCTAGGTCACCGTACATTGATATACCCATATCCCCAACTGGCATCTCTGAGGCAAGAAAAGTAGTTCCTGTGTTTAAATCCCGTAAGGTGGTACTGCCAAAGGCTACCATGCTCCCTCAACTTTCTCCAAGTAACTCGAATCATAAAAGCTGAGTCCTGACTACACAGGATCTCCAAGCATCTTCCCCTGTGGCAGAGCCACACAGCCAGATGTTCTGACAGCAGTGGTATTCGAGATCTCCTTTCTTTCCCGGAGAAAGAGCAGGAGGCTACACTAAGATCTCTCTGACTTACTTCCCTTTCCATGGGTATTTTGCCCCACCTACTTCCTGGTATCAGGCTTAGTCTTCCTGGAGTATTCATTGCTGCCCATCCCACTGCCAGGACCTTCTCCAAGACCCTCTGTAACTTCAGTGATCCTGTAACCTATCATGTAGGGACCACCATCCCCATTCCCTTCACCATTGCTCCCAGTGAGAGCTACGGCTAGGTCCAAAGACAGACAAGTAAGTCCACATTGTTTTTGGTAGAGGCTGTTTCCAAGCATTTCCCCTCCCCTTTTACAAGAGTTTCGAATGCTCAACAAATCATCCTTGATTAAACCAAGTGGCTTGAAGCCACAAAAGTCATGAACCATCCTCACTGTGTCTATGGGTCAGGAATTGGGAGGGAGCATCTTGACTGGACAGTCCGGGCTTAGCATCCCTCGCTAGGCTTCAGTCAGCAGTCTGTTGGAGTGGCTGACGTAGGCCTGGCTGGAGTGGGTGGACATGTTCCTGATGTGGTCCATTCCTACGGCTGGCTAGCTGATAGTGGTGAAGGCAAGGACCCTCAGCTTCTATGAAGATGTTTCTCTACAGGGATATCTGAATGTCTTCACAGCATAGCTGCTGGTTGCACTCCATATGGCCAAAAAAGAGGCTACAGAGCTTTCACGTAGTCACAGAGTATCACATCCACCATATCCTACTGGTTATATAAGGATTCAGGGAAGGAGGGGACTCCTCAAGAACATAAAACTTGTGGGTGGGAATCCCTAGAAGCCATCTGGAAGGCTGCAACATGTCTGAGAACCATAAAAAATTGGGTCTTCTGCTGACCTGGGCATGCAGGTCCTGATCTTCTTCTTTCTCTATAAAAGAGCATCTGGTATACATACACTCCCCTGTGAAGATGACAACATGGATTGAGCTATGGTTCTTCCCTGGATGAATTCAGTAAAGTTGGGGATATAGTCTCATCATGAGATATGCTTTAAAAAGAGACATCTTCCATATGTCTAGTATAAACAACAGGTCATTTGCCTCTTGGAGACTATGGAATGTTTTCCTAGAAAAGGGAAATCATTCCCTGAATCTTGAAGGATGACTAGGAACTCCTCAAGTCATAGAAAAATGGAGGACATTGCTCCGTATGGTACATGCAACAGCAGAGAGGTAGAGCGCATGTAAGGCTGTGGTTACAAAAGTCTTAAAGAGTAGGACATGAGTCTGGACTTTATATATCAGGAGCCACTTGAGGGATTCAGGCCAGAGAAGGACCTGACAGAGCCTTGTGGGACAGAGCTGGAAGGAAACCTATGAAGGAGGGAGCTTTGCTGAAACCATCATGACTTAGGGCTTATACTAACTGGGACACTGGGAGATGAAGAAAGGGCAGACATGCATATAGAAAAGCTGGGTTCTGGTGGGCCATGGCTCTGATGGAGATGCACCTCCAGCCATACCCTGGACATTCAACACATTTATTTTACACATGTTAACCATGGAGGCCAATTTATTGTATACAACTGAACGAGGAGGCAGGGTTAGCTTAGGTGGGAGTCGCTGTAGGTAGTCAGTTTCAGGTTATAGGCAGCCAGGAAGAAGAAGCTATGGTTGACCGATTTGCACACACTGCTTTTAGAGGATAGTCACCCATAATGTTTATACTTAGACCATGGGGAAGGCTTTGCCATTTTCCTGAGCCTCACCTGAGAAAGGCTTTGCCATTTGCCATGGATCTGAGGTTTGACCATGTCTGTGTGCATATCAACAGTGCGTATTCACATAGAACTTTATTTGCTTCCCACAGAGTTGCAGTGGGCTGGGAAGGAGTGGCATGGAGGAGAAGGCAGCTCTTGAGGTGGGACTAGATGTGTCTCTGGGAGGGGACAGGAAGATCCTCAGGCATGGTTTACCTCCACCACCATTTCTTTACCTTACTTTTTCCCCTAACTCTTGCTTCTGATCCTGGCTTTCCCCATGTCTATGCCATAAGCAAGCAGTATTTAAGCATTTGGCCCCACGGAATCATCAATGCAGCATCACTAGGGTAATCACGGGAGACATCAGTTCTTTTAGTCCAGGATTGGAGGTCTTGAGTGTTTCAGCCCCAGACTTGTGCGAGAATCTGGTTTAAGATGTGAGCCATATTTCCAGGAAGATCAAAAAGGCATCTTTGTCCAAATTAGTTCCAAACAACTCCACAGGACTCAGTCCCCTCAAAGCCTATCTGTGGGTCTCTGGACTTTGAGCTAAAAAGCTCAGGAAGAAATAGGAAAACTGAGAGCAAAAATCTGACCCACCAAGTACAGTCCTTACTTCTTCTTTTTAATGTTCCATAACCCCACCCATAATTGGGCCACCCCTGAAATCATGAAAAACAGGAGGAAATGTACACCCAGATGACAGCCCCCAGTGGCACTGGCCTCGCTTGGATGACCCATTTCCATTATTATAGCAATTCTCAGGCTGCGGCTACAATTTTCACTTGAGGCAAGGTATTAAATTGAAATTACCCCAGAGGTAATAGTCATTCAAAATAATCCTGGACACGTGAAAGCAAGTGGTTTCTCAGCATGAGACTTTATGGCTTAACTCAGGTTATATGGCTCTGCTTCTTTAAGTATGCCAGACTGGGAAGGGGCAGGGGACAGGGAGCCAGCCGTCAGAGAGGATCCACTCCCAAAGCTCCTGGTGCAGAAGTCAATATCATAAGGCTTCTGTTGGCTTGAGTCTACTCTTTGGCCAGAGGCTTGGGCAAGAAGGCTAAAAGGGGCCCAGATTTTGAGTAGAGTCCAAGACTTGGAGTTTTGTTTCTGCAACTGTTAGGAGATACTGTACTTGAACTCAGGAATGTGGAAGTAACCATACTTGTTTCTGTTTAAACTCCAAACCCAGGACAACCCCAGGTGGTGGGCATTTACCTTCAGTCATTCTCAGATGATGTCCATGGTCCCAGGCGCTTAGTTCTGTATTGCTCTCTGAGGTCTTACTTATCATCTGTCTTTGTTTGCCAGATGTTCACTGCTTGTGTATTGCACGGACCTTCCTCCCACCAGCATCATCATCACCTTTCACAACGAAGCACGATCCACCCTGCTCAGAACCATCCGCAGGTAAGCCATCTTCCTGTCTGGGAGTCAATGCTAACCTGGTACTTGGTCAAGACTGCTCTCTGGACATCCTACAGGCATGTACCAGGCACCAGTCTGTACATCATATGCTTCCACTCTGGCATTCCTCGAATGCTGAAGAGAGAGGCCATCATCCCTTTTTAAAAGAGAAATACAGATGCCAATAGTGTCTGGTAACTCACAAACATTCAGAAATCAAGCAGAGGAATGAATAACAGGCCCTTTGCCCTTCTGTGCTAGGCCATCTGAAGACCATGGGCTGATACAGTCACAACTGATGAAGAAAGCTCAGACAGTTGGGTTGCTTGTTCCATCCCTAGCCTCTGGCTAGGATCAGCACTTGAGTGTGCTCTAGGCTAGTCATCCTGTTACACTTTTCCAAAGCTGGGACAGTGGTGGGATGCAGGAGCAGTGGCACTCAATCATTAATGTATGTTTTCTGGGCATCTACTGATAGCTCAAGTCTTGCTTCTCCGGGGCTTCCCTGCCGCCTTGACACTCAATCTCAGACATGTTCCTGCTAGGAGAGGTCTGTCCTAACAAGGATGGTCTGTGGCCTGCCCAGCTTTTCCGTATGTCGAAGTCTCAATGCCAGCCACGGGCAAGCTGGCCCCAGAAAGTGGAGCAGGGAAGCAAGTTCAGCAGCAAGCTTTCTCCAAGGGGTCAAAATACATCTTAAGTCCACAGATCACTTAATGTTGAATGTCTACTGTGTAGGGCCAGGGAATCCCTTACAGGAAAGGTCCTAGACATGTGTAAGAAACAGCAGGTTCACCTACATCCCACATGTCTTTGGTACATGATGTCTGGCTGTTTTCTCCAGCTACAAACCATGGTCTAGCTTCTGTTCTCATTTCACAGGGCACTCAGTTCACTTGTGATTTCCCAACAAGACAACACACACACACACACATGTTCCATGTTCCATGTCACTGTCAGTGTCACCAGAATGTCACTAGAGATAGTAAACTGCCTTGCTGGTTTGCAAATCAGTGTAGGCATACAGAGGGGGCAAGGAAAAGGTTTCTATAAGGTCTCCATCCGTATCTCAAGGGTGTTCTTACTTCCTAGTTGAGGGCTGTAAAGCCACAAGGAATGGGCTCAGGCCTAGTGGGAGCATCGTGGGATGGACGATGAGAATCACAACCTCGATGAATGAGGTAATTTCTCAAGGGGCCAGAAAGAAAGCCCTGAGGAGCTCACCATGGCCAGTGGTACAGCAGATCTTTACATTGTGTGAGACTCATACTGTTTGTCCTATACTTCTTGGGGAAACTGTAAACCCGTCAACTCCTATAGGATTAAGGAACATGTATGGTCCAAGACTTTCTATCCCAACCCTTGTCCCTCACTGGTAATATTCTAGACCTAGCAGGGCACTTTTCCAGGTGAAGGTGATTAAGAGTTTGGTCTCTGGGACCATATTTGTCTAGCTCTGCCTATAACCACTGGGTGACCCTGGGCTGAACCTCTCTGCCTCAGTTTTACACTCTAGCAAATAACAACTGTGATTACTACTAATTCTCTGGGATGATTTCAGAGAAAACTAAGTGCTGATAGGTTAACAGTGTCTTCTGAAGGATAGAACAAATCACATCTATTATTATAAAGGAGAATTTATTAGATTCATTTACAAGCTCAGAGCCCCACAGTCTAAACATAGTATTCTGTCAGCTGGAGAACCAGAGAAACCAGTCCAAAAAATTAAAACCTCAGAATAAAAGGTAGGGGTGGGGAGCATGGGGCAGAAAGAAAGATGGCTGAGACAGTTAAGGTACTTGCTACCAAGTCTGGAAATGAAGTTCAATCCATAGGTCCCACATGCTGGAAGGACAAAAGCAACTTCTGAAAGCTGTCCTCTCTATAAGGGCCATGGTAGGTACACACACACAAACATACACACACACACACACACACACACAAGAGCATGCATATACATACTCACATAAATGGATGGATGGATAGATAGATAGATAGATAGATAGATAGATAGATAGATAGATAGACAGATAGATAGATGTGATTGAGTTAAGAGAAGGTCAATGGCACAGCCCCAGTCTAAGGCTGAAATCCACAAGGCTCCCTAGAGAGATACTGGTGTGACCACACATTGAAGACTGAAGACATTGACATTTGATGTCCATGGCAGCCATAGTATGTCCACCCACTCAATGGGAGTCTATCTGTGTGCTGATGGGCTTCTAACTTCCAGTTTTTAAACTGTCTGAGCCCCTAGCCTAGTATGGTACTACCTATATGTGGTTTGGTCTTCCCTCTTCACTTGGACAATCCACATGGCAGTCTTTCTGGAAACACCTCCATAGACATGCTCGAAAGATGCTTTACTAATTTTTAGGGTGTCTCATAATTCTTCCAATATGCCCATCAAGATTAATCATAGTAAGCAAAAGACTAGGATCTATTGCTGGCACAGGGGAGGCATCGGTGTGATTATGAGCCTCCAGTCCTGATAGATAACCGTGTTCTGATGTGGTGGCACTCCAGTGTGAGAACATGCCAGATTCTCTTGGAGGGCTTGCTAGAACATGCTTCTTTGGGCTCTAGCCTCAGAGATTCTGACTCAGTGAGTCTGGAATATGGCCTGGGAATTTGCATTTCTGACAAGTCTCAGGTTGTGGCAATGCTGCTGGCTCGGGCTCAGACTTTGAGAATCTCAGCTGTTCATCAAGTCTGTTGCTGTTAGTAGCTTCAGTAATCTTATCATCAGTGCTCACATTCCAAGAGCAACTGTCATGTGCCAGGCATGGTGTTAAGCGATGCTCACAGAAGCCATGATGCTTGAAGGATTGGTTCTACTGACTGGAGCCCTCCTGCAGACAAGTGGAAGCTGCCCAGACGTGTACTTAGACCCAAATCTGTCTCATTCCTGAACAACTACATGGTCAGCAGGTCCCAGGTCTTCTTTCAACTGGTATTTATGGAGCATTTGATAAAACCTGTCTGCATATACCACTGTGGAGTTCATGGAGCAATTTCAAATACATTTCCTCATTTCAAACGCACAAAAGCCTGTGAAGTAGGTCAAGTATTAATATCACGGGCTTTTACAAGAGAAAGGTAATTACAGAAGGAATGAAGGCAGGGAGCAGACCCATTCATGACTACATAGCAAGCAGGTTGTAAGGTTTTCCTTGGCATCCCCCAAACTACCCTGACATTATCCACTCGGACCCCATAATTAGATCACAGAATCCAGGAGAGCAGGAGAAGTCATAGATTCTATTTATTGCAACTGCATGAAGGAGACAGATCCAAAATGAAGCAAGGAAAACCCTCTATCCGGCTGGGGCCTGGTAAGGAGGATTTACTCTGCTGAGGGGCGGCAGGTGAGAAGCCTGGACTTAAGAGCCTGTGAGGACTCGGGGCAGGAGATCACAGCAGTCAAGGTTTAGATGGCAGGAACTGGTATGTGTGGGGGAAGGGGTGCTGAAAGGAGGGCCTGTGGAGGACCAAGGCCCTTGGGCTGGACTTAACCTTCTCCTTTTCCAGCCACCTCAGGTACCCAGAGTGTATGCTCTTCTCAGGCCCTCCCGGGCTAAGAGGCACTTTTAGGGAGAGGCACAAGCAAGCCAGGTGCTAGCAGGAAATGGTCTAATTAGCACTTACTGCTGACGGTTTCTTTCCCTTTCTGTTTTTTTTTTTTCCACCACCTCTGTTTTAAACCCTGGACATTTTTCATTTGCTAATCATCTCGCAGTTCAACCTGCTCAGAGCTACACGCGATTTACCCTTTGATGTTCACAGAAGAGAACTCTTGAATTTCAAAGAGCTGGCGGGGATTTGGGGGAATCGAATGTAGAAGCTCCAGTGTAATCAAACCTCATTAGAGGTTATTCTTCAAGCAGGTTTTTTCCCTCTGTCTGCCTCCCTCTCCCCTCCTGCCCTGATTAGAGGGCTGGTGGTTGGGTTTGCTGTGTTTTCTTCGGGACAAGCATAGTGAGTAATCTCTTCCCACCACTATATGGTAGAGGCTGCAGCCTCCTTCTTTTCCCTGTTCTCCACCTCCCCATAGACAGTGACAACTTTCCAGGCTTTGTGTTGGGGTTCCTCTCTCCACCTTACACTAGTTGCCATGGTGAGAATTGAGGCTTCATAAATAAAGGTAGCTCCAGGCAAAGTTCCTTTCTCATAGAGTCTGCATCCTGCATAGAAAGAGGGCTGCATTGGAAATAGAGCTCAGGCAGATCTGAGAAGAGCGATGCTCATAAAAACCCCCATATTCTGAACCCCCTTCTCTGCTATACACAGGATTATGGGTATATTAAGATGGCTGTTGTGAGGCAGAAATATTTTTGAACCATGACATTTGGAGACGCTGAGAAGAGTTCTGAGACCCACAGTTAATACTGAAACCAAGCCTGTGCCTCATGAGAGACATGAACAGAGGATGGAATAGTACCATCTTCAGAAGCATTACTAGGCCTTCAGGTTCATAAACTCACCCCAATATTTTCCCTACATTCCAAAAGAAATTAAGAAACAGAAATCAGTAAAGGTGTGAGGAGAAGCATAATTCCCTCCTTACCATGCCTGTGGTCGGCTGGTAATTTATAGAAGCCCAAGAGACAAAGGCTATAATATATTGTAAATTTAACATTGAGGTGGGTTAACCAGTCCTGACATGGGGCAAAGGGACTTGATTCCCAAGTTACCTTCACTGTGTCAGGCTCTCTGTTAACAGAGATTGTTTTTAGGTCAAGTCCAGCCTGAGGAAGATGGGTTAGGCATTCTGTCTTAAGGATTCCTTAGTGGGGAGGGTCCCACAACCGTAGGGCCAGGATGGGGCCTGGAACTGACCCAGGCTCTATGTTAGTCTCAACCTTGGTCAAATGAGATTCTTTTGTCAAGAGGCAGTCATGAACACAGAGATGCAAGAAGTATCTTGAGCACTCAACCCTAAGTGGAGAGTCTGTGTCAAGCCCCTCAGGGATCATGACATGACAGGGAGGGGGTGGAAAGTGTGTGAGAGTCAGAAGGTAGGGAAGAATACTGAGAAATGCTGGACACAAGGACATTGCATTCATAGCCTCATAAGGCTGTGGTTACCTGCACAAGAAGACCAAGCCAGTCAAAGTTCAAGCATGGTCTAGGGAAGAGCTCACAAGGCCCCACCCTTAACTGAGGTGCTATTGGCAAGTTGATAGCTGTTGGGAGAGGTGTGGCTACTGGTAGTTTGTCCATCTTTGGTGATGATGGCTTCACACCTATGTGAATATGATCATCAGTAAATGGACTCAGTGAATGATTGGAAATAAAGAAGAAAAGCAGGAGGACATGGAGTTTGGAAGAGAACATTTGAGCAGGCCAGGAGTTGGAAGGGGAGAATGAGGGTGTATATATGTTTTATTTTTTATTCTCAAAGAATAGATAAAAAATGTTACTTAAAAGAAACACTGCTAAATGGCTAGCAACTGTTGGAACTTTATTTCCAATACAATGAATAGGGAAGGTGAAAAACAACTTCTCTATGAGAAATTATTTTACCATTCTTATAAGTAAAGAAAATGCAGATTTAGAATTAACAAAACACTCTCAACTTGGCAGCGAGGAAACTAAATCTGTTTAACATTTTTGAGGGAAATATTAAATAATAGTTTTGTATTATTCCCCTCAGGGGAATATAATATCCTCCTCAGGGGAACATTCCCCCGAGGGCTGGGGAAATAACTCAGTTGGGAAAGTGCTTGCTGCATAAACATAAAGACCTCAGTTCAGATCTCCAGCACCCATGAGAAAAGCCAGGGATGGCTGCGTGTACTTCCATAACTCCAATGTAGGGAAGTGGAGACAAAAGGACCCTTGGGGCTTGCTGTAGTCAAGACAAATTGGTGAACTCCATGTCTAGTGAGAGATCTTGTCTTCAAGAATAAGTGAGAATAATTCAAGAAGATATCCTTCTTAGTTGGGGTTTTTATTACTATGACAAGACACCATAACCATGGCAACTCTTAGAAAGGAAAACACTTAATCGGGGCTGTCTTATAGTTAAAGAGGTTATAGTCCATTGTCTTCATGGCAAAAAACATGGCAGCATGCAGGCAGACATGGTGCTGGAAAGGTGGCTGAGAGTTCTTCATCTGGATCAGCAGACAGAAGGAAGAAAGAGTAACGCTGGGCCTGGCTTGAGTATTTGAAACCTCAAAATTCACCCCCAGTGGCACACTTCCTCCTACAAGGCCATACCTACTCCAACACGGCCACACCTCCTAAAGTCCCACTTCCTATAAGCCTATGGGGGCTATTCTCATTCAAACCACCACTAACACCCAACATTGAACTCTGACCTCCACTTTTGTATGCATGGAAACACACACACACACACACATGAGTGTGCACACACAAACATGTGCATACAAACATGCACACACACAAAGATCCCTCATATCTGAAAGAGAAATCTCAGGGATTTTATGGGTTGCTGCATGTGAGGCTGCACACTTGTGCTGGCCTGACAGAGTTTGTCCCTAGTTGCACTCATTTAATAGGTACAGGGCAGAAGCTGATTGTATTCTTAATTTGGAGGTCAGCTTGATGCTTGGATTGTCTATGTCTGTTAAACATTGATTTGGCGATTGTCTGATAGCTGGAGGGAGAGTCACAATCGTCTCTCTTTATAGTGTTTTCCTTTCTTACCAGGGCTCCTGCTTGACATCAGGGTGACAGGGGCGGGAGCCTGCCTGGTAAGGTGTGAAACCAGCTGCCAGTGTCAGGAAGGGGAAATGCTGTGAGAAGCTCCAGCTAAAAAGCTGTAAAGGAATCCCAAGAGAGGAAACAATTAATTCTCCCTAAGTAAATTGGAAAGCTGTTAGAGAGAAATGACATTTGAACTGGCCCTTGTGGGCAGCTTAGGGCCATTTCAAAGCCTTGAAGAAGAGGATCTCGATAGTGAATAAGCAGAAGAAATTCCTGCGGCAGCACTAGGCGTGGATAGCTGCAGGCAGCATAGGTCAGCTTGGTGATACGAGGGTGTGGTGTGGATCATGCTGAGGGTTTGCAGTGAAAGTAGTGAAGGCACAATGGGATTTCATCTATTTATTTGTGGCCACATGGAAACCACACTATTGGATGTGTGTTTTAAATGTCACTTGAAGGCCACCAGGAAAACTGTCTGGGACTGAGACGAGCTGAGGAAGGTAGAGGCTGCAGTGATAAACCAAATAAAAGTAGACACACTGAAGTGAGGGATGGTGGGATGTGCCTATAATCATGTACTTGGGAGAGCGAGGCAGGAGGATCAAATGTTCAAAACCAGTCCGGGCTGTACAATAAGGCCTTGCCTACTCCCCATAAAAAGAGGATGGACCAGAACAGACATAAACAAGGTGATAGTGGTTTAAGTGTAACATCCAAATAGAAGTATTAGAATGGAGTTTGGAGAAAGGGAGGGTTGTCATTGGTACCACCTGGATTTCTGTCTGAGTGGTTCACTGGGCGGCATAGCATTTACTGTGATGAAGAAGGCAGAATTATACCCTCAGTGCCCCAGATGAGTAGGAGCAGAATGACCAGGCACCTTCTGGTGCCCCTACATCTTCATTCCTCCCATGGAATGATATTTAAAAATGGAGTTGGTACATACATGCATGTTGCAATTAGTAGACGTCGTAATTTCCCTTCTTCCCACAGTGTGTTAAACCGCACCCCTATGCATCTGATCCAGGAAATCATATTAGTGGATGACTTCAGCAATGACCGTAAGTACCATTGATTACTGACAATGGAGTCAGAAATGTCTGGTCCTAGCTATTATGTACGAGTGGAAGGGAGCTCACTGAGACTGTAGAGGTGAAGGAAAGCCCACTTGGGTAGCAGTCTTGAAAGTCTGTGTCTATGACTAAGCTTCAAAAAGTAAGCAACTTTATATTTGAGAAAAATTTTGGTGCTCTCCGCTGTAAGTTTTTGAGGACCTAATTAGCTAAGTTTGTTAACTATCTGCTTGAGAAGAATGAGGAATGAGTGTCCATGTGTGGATGAGTGTGTATGGTATCTGTGTCATTAGCTTCTGACATACATTCCTGGGCAAAAGAAGAGGTACCACGCTTTCAGAGGACCACCATTAGAACCCAAAGCCCCATCAGACTCCTGATTTTGATCCCGCATTAATGTGCCCATCTGAACTGAGGCTGCCACGTTTCCTCCCTCTGGGAGACCTTAATATTGAGATCCCCATGGACATCCCAACACACATCTATGACAGTGTGTGCCTTTGGTCATCATCAGCTCCTGTGTCACATTCCTTAGTTATCTCAAAAGAACCCAGGGCCAACCCAATTTTTCTCCTGTGATCCAGCTTCCCACGTAAAACATGCTGGGGTCCCTAGACATCTGTTTACATCTGAAAGTCACAACGATTATAGAAACATCAGAATTCAAGTATCATTGGTGCCAACTCACACCACTAACAGCCACTGTCCTGTTTGTAGTTCTATTCAGTCAAGCATTTCTAAAGGCAGTGGGACCCTTCCTCCAAAGGCCTTGGGCCTCTTGTTCATCAAGCTGGAGACCACCCACCCATTACCAGCTCTGTTGTGTTGGAAAACTGTTGGCTGATCTCCTCATAAAGAGGGCCCCCATGTTCTAAAAGCAAAGCCCAAAGTTGTTTTCTTCCATTGTTGGCTTCTGGGCATTTAAAACTAGACTCATTGTAGTGAACAGACTGAATTAATAACTCCTTTGGTGTGTAGCAACAGAAATGGCCCTGAGATGACCAGGCCAAGGATCTACACCTTGACCATTTTCATGATAGCACGCGCAGGTCCTGCTGAGTGCTGACCCATTCTAAATGGGCCCAGCTGAGGTCATTTTACTCAGTGATTGTCAACCCCATCCATGAATGAGAAACACCGTGGACTCAGGACCACGTGCAGTCAGGGTGGGGAGAGCAAGTAGGTCCTGATCCTTCCAGTTTGCTCATATGAGGTCACATCCCAGGTGCTTACTGAGCATGGTCTTTGTCTTTGCAGCTGAGGACTGCAAGCAGCTCATCAAACTGCCCAAGGTGAAGTGTTTGCGAAACAGTGAGCGGCAAGGTAGGCTGAGCCAGGGGGCAGAGCTGGCATGAGTAGAGAGTGGGGTATGGTGGATGTATGTGTGCGGGTGTTCAAGGAAATACTGAGTGTCTATTATGTGATCTTGCTGGTCCCTGGAGCAACAGTGGCACCCACTTGGGCATTCATTCACTACACAGGTCTGGTCCGTTCCCGGATGCGGGGTGCTGACATTGCCCAAGGCACCACTCTGACCTTCCTTGACAGCCACTGTGAGGTGAACAGGGATTGGCTGCAGCCCCTGTTACACAGAGTCAAAGAGGTGAGTCAAGCTGAGGAACAGAGCTGGGATTCCTACCTCCCATGTCATCCAGGGCCTCCAAACCTGTAATTTCACTTAGGGGTGGGACGGGGTATTTGTTATCTTCACTTTAGGGATGAAGGACTAAATAAAGTGTCCTGAACAAGATCACGCTGCCTGTAGTCAGTGGTGAAGCAATGCCTGAGCTGTTTGTTTTAATCACACTGTTGCTCACAGCAGCAAGCATGAAACTGAAGCTGTCTGCTGGTAGCAGGTAGTATTCAGCGTCCTGGATTAGATAAAACTACCCAGAACTGTATCTGTCTAAGTTCTGGGTAAGGTATCCTCCTGAATGCTGACTGTAGGGAGAAGGCAGCAGAAAGAGCCAGTTCCTGGGGGCTCTGTTTTCCCATGCACCCATGGAGGGAATCTGTCTCATCCATTACTCCTACTACGTGCTCACAATACACCATCTGTGGGCCAAACCAGGAGGCAAATGCTGAGAGTCGAAGCCTGTTCTTCCTGTTTACCCTTGAGTTACCCTGAGATTCTCTGTGCTGTTTTCTCTGTGCCTCAGCCACCACTCTACAAAGCAAAGTACAGTTTTATTCTTCTCCTTATTACGTTGTCCTCTCTGAGAAGCTCACCCGTTCTTCTGGCTCACTACAGAAGCACATTGTCAATGATATACACTGGTGTTGCCTGACACTCCTCCTAAACCACTCCCCTGCACAGTATGGGAAGCAGGAGTCAGACATTTGTAACATACTTATTTCACAGACGAGAAAATAGTGTCCCGACTATTATGCAACATGATTTAATATTCTTTAGGATGACATCTTGAGCATCAGCCAAGCAGCACGTGGCCTGGGTTAGGCTGGTTTCCTGCTCTTCCTGGTTACCACTCACCTCCTGCCTGCACAGTAACACTGCTCAAAGGGAAGAAGAGCTCAATGGTCAAACTGTTCAAAAGAGAACTAGGAAAGTCCTTGCCACTTGTCTGTTGCATAGAAGACCCTTAGCTGGTCGACTGCGATCTTGCACATGGGGCTAGTTGTCAACACCCATTAGGGACTATTCTTTCTGAATTTGATCCCTTCACACTGTTCAGAACAATCATTTTTTCCCCACATAATCAGTCAGAAGGATCTGAGCAGGGAAATATTTTCATGAGCAGGCCATTGAATTGAGTGTTTCCTTGGTACCAAAGACCCTTCCAGAAGCCTTCCGACCCTCTGTATTCTCATCCTAGCATCTCCAGGCTCCTGATCCTGTCATTTGCATTGCCAGTGTCCTATCTGTGATTGTAGTAAGGAGGGCATGTTGTACGTGTGTATGGTATATGTATATGGTGTACATGGCAGACAAGGGCCAATATGGAACATATTTCCTCTTTTGCTTCCTACATTCGGACAAGATCTCTTGTTGAACCTGAAGCTCGTCAGTTTGACCAGGCTGACTGAGGAAAGTAATGAATTTCAGGAATCTTTCTGTCACCATTGCTCCCACCACATGCACACAACACACCACTGGTACTGGAGTTCCAGGCCAGTGGTGCCTTGCTTAGCCTTTCACATGGATCCTGGGATCCAAATTCCAGTCATTGGGCTTGCACAGCACATACTTTCCTGGGTACTTTACTGACTGACCTCTCTCTCCAGCCCCAGCCAGTGCCCCACCTGTGACCCGCTTCTTCTTGTCCCTGGCTGGCCACCTTATTCTCCTTTTCACAAACCCTCCTGCTCCTCAAGACATTGTCAAAGTCTTCCCATCTGCACACTCAACCAGGATGGCTCCAAGGAGCCATTGCCTACTTTGTCCTCCATTTCCTCTTCCGAGTTTAGTTCTTAATCTCCCTTAACAGATGCCAAGTGCAGTTGGGAACTAGTCCCCTCTCTGTAACCACCTTACCTGCTGTAGATAGGCTCCTGTTGCTTGAAAACCATTCTTAGAAGCCCAGCATATTGAGGTGCTGGCATGTTAGAATTAGCGGAGAAGTTGACTCACTGCCTACCCCTAAGCTAATTAGCTGGTATTGCTTGACACCTATTTGGGGAAGTCTCAAACAGGCTATATGAAAGGAATTCATTGGTACTTAGTATATATTGCATGGTTCCAGCATACTCAGGCTCTGTTGGTTGGGAAAGAGCTAACACAAACTAGGTGAGCATGGGTAGAAGTGCTTTGATAGGGGTTCTCAACCTGTGGGTCATGACCCCTTGGGTAGATTTCACAGTGGCTACTTAAGACCATCAAAATCACAGATAATTACATTATGATTCATAACTGTAGCAAAATTACAATTATGTAAGTGATAACAAAAATAATTTTATGGTTGGGGGATCACCACAGTATGAGGAACTGTGTCCTACAGGGTCACAGCATTAGGAAGGTTGAGAACCACTGGGCTATGAAAACTCTGACATTAAGAAAATTCTTCATGAGAAGGAAACAGAAAAGATTTGCAGACCTCTCAGATGCTGAGCAGCCCCCTCCAGTGGGAACCTTTACATCCCTAGGAACGTCTTTACATCCCTAGGAAAGTCTTGGTGCCCGTGAGTTACTGAGGAGCCAAGGACTAGTGAAATCATCCCCTTGCTAGTCTGCATGCAGAGCCAAGAAGAAACTACAGTATGCAAACAGGGCTTGAAGGCCAAGGCTGAAAAACCACAAGGAAGGTAGAGTGGAGGACACAGACACTAACTTTGAAGAGAAGTTGAAATTGGAGGTTACGTTCTCTGGTTCAGCCAGGGCCATACCAAAGTAGACTTAAAGCCAGGAGTGTGGTATTGTGGAAACCCTGTGGCCCAGGAAGCAAAGATGGGGAAGAAGAGGCCTGGACCCCCTCGTTTTCTATCACAAAAGTGTCTCATAGTTACTGCAGACATTTTGGAAAATATGGAAAATTAAAATGAAAACTAATCAAGCAAAATTCTGTCATGCAAAGACATCCGCAGCCTCATTTCTTCCCACTTAGGATCATTTTCTCTTCAGAGAAACATCGTTTAGTGTAGTTGTAATCATCCTGTATTTACCCAACCTTTTATTCTGCTATTTCACCCCCCCCTTACCCATAAGCACTTTCATATGATCTCTAATTTAACCCTAGCCAGAATAGCAGATGCATTGTCTATGTGCAGGCACATACATGTGAGAGACATGTAACAAAACTGACCATTGAAACCATCTCAGACTGCAGTTTGAAGATTGTACAAGTCTCACTGTAATCTAATTACAAAAATGTTCTCGGCACCTCAGAGGGAAACTCCACAGCTGTTAGCCACCCTTGCTCACTTCCTTCCTCTCCTGGCCTCTGCAGCCACTAATCTGCTTTGCCCTTGGGGACCTGCCTATTCTGTGCATTTCCTAAAATTAGAATCCTATGAGAAGGCCTTTTGAGCCTGACTTATCTTACCCAACATATATTTGAGCTCCACACACAATGCAGCATGCCAATATTCTTCTCATGGCCAAATCCTTATTCCAGAGTATGATTCATCCACGTGTGGATACCAATAGTGATGCCGCTATGACCACTCATGTATAGGTTTTTATTTATGTGTCTATTTTAGTTCTTATGGGACATATACTAAAGACCGAGATTGCTGAAATTAGATGTTTCTTGTATTGGGATCCCCAAGATGATTATACTTTAAAATTTTTTTCTTTTCTTTTGTTGTTCTTTGACAATTTCATACATTTATATACTGAGTTTTGGGGCATCTCCTGCTACCCTCTTTCACCCCTACCTTTCTCCTACTAAAATCTTTGTTTTAAACCTCTCTCTCTCTCTCTCCTT